>NC_064633.1:437268180-437585385 GCF_023864275.1 Schistocerca cancellata | reverse complement strand
CTGAACTCCTGTTTTGATGGTAAGATAGCAGACAGTAACACAGTTTAGCAAATGATGTACCAGTGATTTGACTTTAGCTACACAGGAAAAATATTAATGCGTTTAGGCAACACCTGGCCCTCAATAACACATATACTTCCTATTACAGTATTTATTTAATCGTATGGTGATTTTATACAATATGCAGTTGACATAGGACAAGTGATTTTATACAATATACATATGATATAAGACAAGATTAATCCTTAAAGTCCGTGTTTTTCAATCAATTAATTAAGCTGGGTGTTAGAGTGAACAAGTCGTCGGGAATTCCAGCCTTGGACTAGATGTTCAGTTGCCTGCTCTTCTTGATTATATTCGCACATTGGTGAACTGATCCAGCCCCATTTGTATCGGAAGTAGTTACAACAACCATGTCCAGTCATTAACCTGTTGAGGTGGCACCAGAGGTTCCTCGGAGGGTCAAAACCTTTTGACTTCTTTGTGGAATCAAGGTGTTGGGCTCTTGTTCCCAATGATTTTGTTGACCATTCATGCTTCCAGCTTTCATTTACAATACACTACTAGCCATTGAAATTGCTGCACCACGAAGATGACGTGCTACAGACGCGAAATTTAACCGACAGGAAGATGATGCTGTTCTATGCAAATGATAGTTTTTCAGAGTATTCGCACAAGGCTGGCACCGGTGGCGACACCTACAACGTGCTGACATTTGAAAAGTTTCCAACCGATTTCTCATACACAAACAGCAGTTGACCGGCGTTGCCTGGTGAAACGTTGTTGTGATGCCTCGTGTAAGGACGAGAAATGCGTACCATCACGTTTCCGTCTTTGATAAAGGTCGGATTGTAACCTATCGCGATTGCGGTTTATCGTATCGTGACATTACTGCTCGCATTAGTCGAGATCCACTGACTGTTAGCAGAATATGGAATCGGTGGGTTTAGGAGGGTAATACGGAACGCCGTGCTGGATCCTAACGGCCTCGTGTCACTAGCAGTCGAGATGACAGGCATCTTATCCGCACGGCTGTAACGGATCGTGCAGCCACGTGTCGATCCTTGAGTCAACAGAGGGCGAAATTTTCAATACAACAACCATCTGCACGAACAGTTCGACGACGTTTGCTGCACCATGGACTATCAGCTCGGAGACCATGGCTGCTGTTACCCTTGACGCTGCATCACATACAGGAGCGCCTGTGATGGTGTGCTCAACGACGAACCTGGGTGCACGAATGGCAAAACGTAATTTTTTCAGATGAATCCAGGTTCTGTTTACAGCATCATGATGGTCGCATCCGTGTTTGGCGACATCGCGGTGAACTCACATTAGAAGCGTGTATTCGTCATTGCCATACTGGTGTGTCACCAGGCATGATGGTATGGGGTGCCATGGGTTACAACGTCTCGTTCACCTCTTGTTCGCATTGACAACACTTTGAACAGTGGACGTTACATTTCAGATGTGTTACGACCCGTGGCTCTACCCTTCATTCGATCCCTGCGAAACCCTACATTTCAGCAGCATAAGGCACGACCGCATGTTGCAGTTCCTGTACGGGCCTTTCTGGATACAGAAAATGTTCGACTGCTGCCCTGGTCAGCACATTTCCCAGATCTCTCACCCACTGAAAACGTCTGGTCAATGGCGCCGAGCAACTGGCTCGTCACAATACGCCAGTCACTACTCTTTATGAACTATGGTATCGTGTTGAAGCTGCGTGGGCAGCTGTACCTGTACACGCCATCCAAGCTCTGTTTGACTCTATGCTCAGGCGTATCAAGGCCGTTATTACGGCCAGAGGTTGTTGTTCTGGGTAGTGATTTCTCAGGATCTATGCACCCAAATTGCGTGAAAAAGAAATCACATGTCAGTTCCAGCGTAATATATTTGTCCAACGAATACCCGTTTATGACTTGCATTTCTTCTTGGTGTAGCAATTTTAATTGCCAGTAGCATATGTCCGGAAACATAACTGTTACAGTAGAAATATATCGATAATTATAGGTAAATGATTACTAATGGTGGAGCACTACTGACTTGTACAAGAAATTCTTTTGTCCGTTAATTACAGGAAATTACTACTATTGAAATAGTTATGAAGTAATAGGATCTTTTGTACTGACTATTATTTGCGTTTTCAGGGAATATTTTCTTCCTTATATTATTTAGCTCAAGTGGATCTAGTGCAGTTCGAGTAACTGTAGCCAGTTGCTTATTCTGTTATTGTAATACGACATTCAAATCTAGATCAACCATTAGCATGTGGGCCCAGAAACTAATGTATCGGTCTATTTAGATCGATGTTGCCGCGGACACACCATTACGATGTGGGCCCAGAAACTAATCTATCGGTCTATTTAGATCGATGTTGCTGCGCAGAGTGGCCGTAATGTTAGAGGCGCCATGTCACGGATTGTGCGGCCCCTCCCGCCGGAGATTCGAGTCCTCCCTCGGGCAGGGGTGTGTGTGTTGTTCTTAGCATAAGTTAGTTTAAGTGGTGTGTAAATCTAGAGACTGATGACCTGAGCAATTTTGTCCCTTAGGAATTCACATAAGAAATCGATGTAAAACGCTTTAGTAACCACACAAAATTGGGAATATATTAAATTGTAAACACTATTATTTCAATAAAATGTCTTTCAGCTAAATTCTTTATATCTTCTCTTAGTAATTACTTTGATGAAAGTTTAACTGTTCGTTTATCCCAACTACATTGAGTATTTCAAAGTTATGCTCACTAAATAATAATGTACTTCACAACTCAACCAAGTGTATTGATTTTGTTAAAGAAAATAATTACTGTAAAATTTGAAATTTTGCCGGCGAATCAACTGGTCAAAAAGGTTTGCAGCCGGTCGTCGTAAACTTCATTGCACGATATTTCGGCTGGACAACTGCCAGCCATCTTCAGGTGAGCCGATCAAGGACTGACGAAGACTTTTTTCTTTACTTTATTGTTATTTTAAAACCTGTACAACAGGCAGGCTGTCAGCAGTATTCTACGCTGCTCTTCAGCCATAGAATACACAATGAGAAAAAGACATTAAGAATACACATAAGTTCCAGAACGGAGGGCAATAAAACAGTAGACACATAAAGACAAACATGGAGCCGCTCACACTCGACGATAATCCACACGGCAAACTTTTGAAACGACGCACAAACACTGAAGATGGCGATGGGACAGGTGAACGAAGGAGTGCGACGGTGAACACTGAACACTAAACACGACGGCACACACGAGACACTGAGGGCGATGATCTGCGGCGCGTGAAAGTCCACGTAGCGTGTGCGAGTCCGGGTACCTGCCAAGAAAGGAGGAGGGGGGTGGGAGAGGGAGAGGGGAGAGCAGAGATGCCATGGGCAGAGGAGATAGGAGGAAAGGAGGAAGGGGGAGGGGAAGCCCGGGGGAAGAAGGATGGAGGAAGAGGGATGGGGGGAAAAGGACAGAGAAGGGAGGGATGAAGACGTTCTCCGCTCCAGCTTATATAGTGCGCTGATAGTACCACCGCGCATGCGTTGCAATTGCGGAGACAGAAGGGCCACACCGACCAGCGGCAGCGCCCTCGCTGGTGGAACTGCAGTAATCAGCTGCCGTCGGTATTCTCGCTGGCCGCAGCTATCGAAGTCTTCTGGCGACTTCGTTTCGAGCAAATTTCTGAGATGACGGCATTCCATGCGTTATTCAATTGGTAACCACTGTCACGGTTCATTAGATTTCCCGCAATGCGTATTTCAACGGATTCTTTGATAATGGAGTCCCAAAAAGTTTTTGCAGTGGCCAAAATCGAAGTTTTGTCGTACTCCATTGAATGTCCGTTAGAAATACAATGTTCCGCAACTGCAGACTTACTGGGTTGCAGTAGGCGAATGCAACGTTGATGTTCTGTACAACGCTCTTCCACAGTACGCGTTGTCTGTCCTATATAGGCCATACCACACTGACACGGTATCTTGTAAATACCCGCCTTCCGCAGTAACAAAATCATCCTTCACCGATCCCAGCAAATCCGAAATCTTAGAAAGCGGACGAAAAACCACTTTCACATTAAAACGATTAAGAATCCTTGTTATCTTGAAGGAGATATTTCCGGCAAAGGGAAGAAAAGCTAGGGACTTGGCTGGCGTGTCCTCCTCTTTATCCACTTCCCGGTTCCTGGAAAAAATATCCATGGCTCTTCCTGTGTAACAAGTTCTGAGAATTCTCTTCTTAGCGTCGGATTATCATAGTAGAGAGCTCACCAAACTATGCCATGAATAATAAGCCGAATTACTTCCGCATTCGAGACTGTATTATAAAATCTTGCAGTTCTTCCCGAGTCAGTTCATAGGAGGCACACCCTTTGACTACTAGCCACCGACTCACTCATTCCACAAAGGAGCTTAGCAGTTCGACCGCCAGTTCCTTTGCGGAGGGACCTTCTTCCACCCCCCCCTCCCCCCCCCCCCCTTCAAAGTTTTATATGATTGCAAATGTACTTTCTCTATGCATGAAACAGTAAAATATAACATTTTAATTCTTTTAAAGCACATTACTTTCGACATTATATCCATAGATAAATTATCGTAAATAATCAATAAAGCATTTAAATGGATGTTACAGCGAAAAGCATAATTATACAGAAATCACATTAAGTATAGACAGACAAATAAGTTACACAAGACCATTATGGGTATTATCGATAATAGAGTTACAAGCAATCCTTGAAGTAAGTGCTTTGTAATAGTTCCTCGTGTCACTAAGGTGCTGACTGCTGTCCAGAAAGCTGCTTCAGATGGAGTACTGTGCGCCACAACTCCACGCCGAACACGACGGTCCTACCCCTCTGATGTACCACGTGGCTGTCCGGAGCCCGGCCTTCTTCCAACCGTACACTGCCACCAGTCACGTACAGTGGTTACATTCTTGACTAACATGAACTCACCACATTCAACCTCAAAGGTAACCAACGATGACGACCGTTACAGCGTGTACTTAAAGCAAAACTGATTTGCATGCTCGTAGTGTTGCTATTAGCGACTCGGTTATGCGACTGGTGCGAATTTGAATAGATACCATCTTTCGAGCGTAGAAATAGGCATACCAACTTTCGTGTATGTCGCACAACTGCTTCTTGGTGTTGGTATATACCGCTGCAAGTTCATAAATGACTACATTCTGCGCAGACTCGTCTGCTTTCACTTATTTCTGTTTTCGAATGAATGTTGTAACAATGGGAGTCATTAGTTTTATTTTTATTGGTCAATGGACAACATGAAAGGTTCATTAGTCCAAATAAATACTAATCTTCCTCCATGATCCATTTAGTATATTGTGTTTTCAAGTTGTAAATTTAATACAATGAACACCTACGTCTAATCTTCAAAAGTTGTAGTGCTCACCTTAAAGAAACAAATGGAAATAGATTTTCCGAACCTACATGAAACATGATTATGTTCAAAAAGAATCTCTGGATACCATTATTGTGGATTCTGTAGAGGTCGCGGTTGAGACCAGTTTTTTGGACATTAACTGCATCTATTTAGGTGCAGAAGCAATGAAGTCGAAGGATATTTGGGCCAAGTAACTTCTTACAAGGGAATTTAGGGAGAGATGCTGCAAGTTATTAATTCAAGGATTTAAAGGAATTCAGAGGCGTTTTAAATTTAATGCCCTTCCCCTAGAACATTTATTTGTATTGTGAATTTTAAAATTTTCCTGGCCGCCGGCAGTGCCCTCGCTGGTGGAGTAGCGGAACTCAGTCCCCCTCTGCGTTGCGGTTTGCCGCGGCAGTCGGCGCACCCTGTCGTGTTCGATTTCAGCAAATCGTGAAGATGATGGGATTCCATGCACTGTCCAACTGGTAGCCGCTGTCACGGTTTAACAGATCTTCCGCCAGTCGTATTTCTACGGATTCTTTAATAATGGAGTCCCAGAAAGACGTTGCTGTGGACAAAATCATTATTTTCTCATACTCCATTGAATGTCCAGTAGAAATACAATGTTCAGCAATAGCGGACTTGCTTGGTTGCAAAAGGCGGATCTAACGTCGATGTTCAGTGCAGCGTTCTTTCACGGTGCGTGTGGTTTGACCTATGTAAGCCATACCACATTGGCACGGTATCTTGTAATTCCGTAGTAACAGATTGTCCTTAAGTGATCCCACAAGGTCCGTAATCTTCGATAGTGGGCGGAAAACCACTTTTACCTCAAATTTTCGGAGGATTCTTGCTATTTTAAACGAAGTGTTGCCAACGAAAGGAAGAAAAGCTAAAGATTGTTCCGGCATGTTGTCCTCTTTATTCACTTCCTGCTTCTTAGTTTTAACTGTTAGTGCCCTGTTAATCTGCCGGATGGAATACCCATTTTCGCTGAATGGTGTCTTTAGATGGGCGAGTTCTTGAGGTAAGCTATCTCGATCTGAGACAGTATGAGCTCTATGAACAAGTGTTTTAAGCAAACTCATGGTTTGCGATGGGTGATGGCAACTCGATGCTTGCAGGTACAAATCAGTATGAGTGGGTTTCCGGTAAAGTGAATGCCCCAGAGAACCATCATTCTTCCTTCGAAGCAGGACATCCAACAAAGGCAAACAACCATCTTTCTTTATTTCCATGGTGAACAGGATGTTGCTATGAATGGAGTTGAGGTGATGTAGAAACTCCATTAATTTATCTTCTCCATAAGGCCACACTATGAAAGTGTCATCCACATACCGCCAAAAAACTGTTGGCTTCAGGGCAGCTGATTCAAGCGCTCTCTCTACAAAATCCTCCATAAAATGGTTGGCAACCAAAGGAGACAGGGGACTACCCATGGCGACACCGTCAGTCTGTTCAAAATATTCTTGATTAAGCATAAAATAAGTTAAGGAAAGAGAGTGCCTGACCAAAGCAGTGACATCAACAGGAAGAATGATGGTTCTCTAGGGCATTCACTTTACCGGAAACCCACTCATACTGATATGTACCTGCAAGCATCGAGTTGCCATCACCCATCGCAAACCATGAGTTTGCTTAAAACACTTGTTCATAGAGCTCATACTGTCTCAGATCGAGATAGCTTACCTCAAGAACTCGCCCATCTAAAGACACCATTCAGCGAAAATGGGTATTCCATCCGGCAGATTAACAGGGCACTAACAGTTAAAACTAAGAAGCAGGAAGTGAATAAAGAGGACAACATGCCGGAACAATCTTTAGCTTTTCTTCCTTTCGTTGGCAACACTTCGTTTAAAATAGCAAGAATCCTCCGAAAATTTGAGGTAAAAGTGGTTTTCCGCCCACCATCGAAGATTGCGGACCTTGTGGGATCAGTTAAGGACAATCTGTTACTACGGAAGGCCGGAATTTACAAGATACCGTGCCAATGTGGTATGGCTTACATAGGTCAAACCACACGCACCGTGAAAGAACGCTGCACTGAACATCAACGTTACACCCGCCTTTTGCAGCCAAGCAAGTCCGCTATTGCTGAACATTGTATTTCTACTGGACATTCAATGGAGTGTGAGAAAACAATGATTTTGTCCACAGCAACGTCTTTCTGGGACTCCATTATTAAAGAATCCGTAGAAATACGACTGGCGGAAAATCTGTTAAACCGTGACAGCGGCTACCAGCTGGGCAGTGCATGGAATCCCATCATCTCCACGATTTGAGCAAATCGGGAAGTGTAGCGAACAGCCATCATACTGTCGCTGGGTGTGATTTTTTATCTCTTGCAAACAGAAAACACTGTCGCCATGTTTTTTAATTGTGTGTCTACTACACTCCTGGAAATGGAAAAAAGAACACATTGACACCGGTGTGTCAGACCCACCATACTTGCTCCGGACACTGCGAGAGGGCTGTACAAGCAATGATCACACGCACGGCATAGCGGACACACCAGGAACCGCGGTGTTGGCCGTCGAATGGCGCTAGCTGCGCAGCATTTGTGCACCGCCGCCGTCAGTGTCAGCCAGTTTGCCGTGGCATACGGAGCTCCATCGCAGTCTTTAACACTGGTAGCATGCCGCGACAGCGTGGACGTGAACCGTATGTGCAATTGACGGACTTTGAGCGAGGGCGTATAGTGGGCATGTGGGAGGCCGGGTGGACGTACCGCCGAATTGCTCAACACGTGGGGCGTGAGGTCTCCACAGTACATTGATGTTGTCGCCAGTGGTCGGCGGAAGGTGCACGTGCCCGTCGACCTGGGACCGGACCGCAGCGACGCACGGATGCACGCCAAGACCGTAGGATCCTACGCAGTGCCGTAGGGGACCGCACCGCCACTTCCCAGCAAATTAGGGACACTGTTGCTCCTGGGGTATCGGCGAGGACCATTCGCAACCGTCTCCATGAAGCTGGGCTACGGTCCCGCACACCGTTAGGCCGTCTTCCGCTCACGCCCCAACATCGTGCAGCCCGCCTCCAGTGGTGTCGCGACAGGCGTGAATGGAGGGACGAATGGAGACGTATCGTCTTCAGCGATGAGAGTAGCTTCTGCCTTGGTGCCAATGATGGTCGTATGCGTGTTTGGCGCCGTGCAGGTGAGCGCCACAATCAGGACTGCATACGACCGAGGCACACAGGGCCAACACCCGGCATCATGGTGTGGGGAGCGATCTCCTACACTGGCCGTACACCACTGGTGATCGTCGAGGGGACACTGAATAGTGCACGGTACATCCAAACCGTCATCGAACCCATCGTTCTACCATTCCTAGACCGGCAAGGGAACTTGCTGTTCCAACAGGACAATGCACGTCCGCATGTATCCCGTGCCACCCAACGTGCTCTAGAAGGTGTAAGTCAACTACCCTGGCCAGCAAGATCTCCGGATCTGTCCCCCATTGAGCATGTTTGGGACTGGATGAAGCGCCGTCTCACGCGGTCTGCACGTCCAGCACGAACGCTGGTCCAACTGAGGCGCCAGGTGGAAATGGCATGGCAAGCCGTTCCACAGGACTACATCCAGCATCTCTACGATCGTCTCCATGGGAGAATAGCAGCCTGCATTGCTGCGAAAGGTGGATATACACTGTACTAGTGCCGAGATTGTGCATGCTCTGTTGCCTGTGTCTATGTGCCTGTGGTTCTGTCAGTGTGATCATGTGATGTATCTGACCCCAGGAATGTGTCAATAAAGTTTCCCCTTCCTGGGACAATGAATTCACGGTGTTCTTATTTCAATTTCCAGGAGTGTATGTTACTTGTCTGATTCCTGTGTATTTTATTAACATTGCCAACCCCTATTGCTTTCTGATTTAAGTTTCCGCATTTTTACGCCGTTTTACACTTAAGTCACCATTTTATCGCCTGTTTTTCCTTGTTTCTTTCTTCTTCCTTTTTTTTTTTAAAAAAGTCTGTAGGCTGTAGAGCAGCGTTCTAAGCTGCCGCCAGCCCGCCCCCTTCGGGGGGAATTGAAAATCAATAAAGAAAAAAAAAACGGAGGACTTTTTCGCCAGTCTGCGACGGCTCACCTGAAGATGACCGGCAGGTGCCCAGTTGAAATAGTGTGCGAAGTATTGAACGACGACCGGCTGCTAGCCCGAAATATGTTTGAACATTTATTTGTATTATTTCCAAGAAAAGCGTTATATAGTATGGAAAGAGAAGTTGCCACCACTTTAGTAACATTTGCTGATCTTGTACCACGAGTTAATCTACCTGAAATGCAAAAAGTGGATGATTATTGGCGATCTTTGTCCTCTGACGAACTTCCAGCTGGTGTTTCTTCGGAATCTGAACCTGATAGATTTTGGCACGAGGAACGTGTAGCTTTATACGCTGTGTATGGAGTTTTAAAATAATTTTAGCCTGAATCTGTATATGAAGGTAAAAGTGTTGTGCAATGTTTTAGACGTATGTACATGCAGGCCTAATTGAAGGACAATGTATATATTCTCCAAGTTGGACAAATTTCATCCGATGATTGTGTTAATTTGTACAGTGCCTTAGTGGACTTTGCCCTGGTAGCACTATCACTTCCTCATTCCAAACCAGAATGCGAGTGAGTGCTCACGTATGATTGAAATCAGTATTGCCAGAAGACTGTAAGCTATTTGGATGTTGTTGTTAACATGCTTGTCAGCAACTAGTCCGATTATTTAATGAATGAAGTAGAGTGAGAGATGAGACATGCCGATTCCAAAATTTTCAATATTATTTTTTAAAATTAATTGCTTTTTGAATATCAAAATGAAAGCCAAATTTATAATCCGGCTGTCTACGTCTACAATGAATGGAGCGTGTCTGGAATCTTAGTGCATCAAAAAGTCCGGCGGCTGCTGCACTACATCTCAGTCGACGAAATCTCTGAAAGAATATCCTCCGCTCGTTTTTACCCATCAGAGGATGTAGATGAAGTTGATAAGTTTCAAACTGTATCACACAATTGTATTGTAAGAGCAAAGATTTATTTTAGTTTGTTAAATAATTTTAATATTTTTTGTAAATGTGGAATATAGGCCAGTTAACACTGTGAGCATAGACTGAGATGGTAGTAGGTGGACAGACACTGAAAAATAAAAAAAGTTGATGTTTTCCGTGGTTGTGTGATAGTTGTTTGATGGGCTGTATATTTGCAGTGATTTCGTAACAACACTGAAACTGGCGTTTCCCAAGGTAGTGTTATAGACCCTTTGCTGTTCATGATCGATATAAACGATTTGGGACACAATCTGAGCAGCCGTCTTCGGTTGTTTGGGGATGACGCTGTCGTTTATCGAGTAATGGAGTCATCAGAAGATCAAAACAAACTGCAAAACGATTTAGAAAAAAATATCTGAATTGTGTGAAAAGTGTCACTTGACCATAAATAACGAAAAGTGTGAGGTGATCTACATGAGTGCTAAAAGGAACTCGTTGAACTTCGGTTACACGATAAATCAGTCTAATCTAGAAGCCGTAAATTCAGCTAAATACCTAGGTACTACAATTACGAACAACTTAAATTGGAAGGAACACACAGAAAATGTTGTGGGGAAGGTTAACCAATGACTGTGTTTTATTGGTAGGAAACTTAAAAAATGTAGCAGACCTACTAAGGAGACCGTCTACACTACGCTTGTCCGTCCTCTTTTAGAATACTGCAGCGCGGTGTGGAATCCTTACCAGGTAGGACTGACGGAGTACATCAAATAAGTTCAAAGAAAGGCAGCACGCTTAGTATTATCGCGAAATATGGGAGAGAGTGTCATAGAAATGATCCAGGATTTGGGCTGGATATCATTAAAAGAAAGGCGTTTTTCGTTGCGACGGAATCTTCTCACGAAAATCCAATCACCAACTGTCTCCACCGAATGCGAAAATATTTTGTTGACACCGACCAACATAGGGAGGAACGATCACCACAATAAAATTAGGAAATCAGAACTCGTACAGAAAGATATAGGTGTTCATTCTTTCAGTGTGATTTACGATATTGAAATAACAGAGAATTGTGAAGGTGGTTCGACGAACCCTCTGCCAGGCACTTAAATGTGATTTGTAGAGTGTCCATGTAGATGTAGAAATATAGCAACGTAATATCACAACTGAGCCACCGCTACGTCATCAAAGAAACTGGACATAGTACCGACTGTGATGGTACCGAACAATTTAACACGTACCAATCAGAGTTCCCAAAGCATCTCAATAGTACTTGCGCGTTGTTCGAAGAGGGGTGTTAGCTTCGTACAGTCGAAAAATACCATGGAACATTTGTCTAACTGAAGAAAGTATTGATATCAGTTCCAGTGCCTGTGTTTCCAAATTTTCGGAAGGAGTTCATATTGTCATATGATGAGTCGAAGCATGCTGTTGTGTGTGTTTTAAGTCAGGATGTGGGTGGTAAGGACATCTTGCTGATTTTACTTGGGACAGTTGAACGGAAAGGAGAGAAATTACTCCACAATAGAAGGAGAGAGACTTTTAGTTTGGTGTATGGAGTAACGTATTTTCGGTGTAATCTGTATAACAGAAAATTCAAAGTAGTGACAGACGATGCTGCTTTGAACAGGTCACTATGTTTGAAGGACAAATCCAGTATATTGACGAAGTAGGCATTGAAACTCAGTGAATTTGAGTACAAAGTTATCCATAAACGTGGAAAGAAGCACGGAAACGGAAACAGATTGAGCAGAAAGATGACAACGATGCAAACAAGGGAGACAGGCGTGCCATCTTCACTACATCGTCACGTACTGAAACCAGTAAAAGTCATTTGTAATTGTTAACAGCGTTCCACCTAGGCCTCTCGGACTCTCACCGCCACACGCTCACCCCCTAGCATGTACAGCAAGCTGTAGGATGAACGGTTGAGCTGGAAGATAATAGTACTACAAAACAGTCATCTTACAAAATCGCGGTCATGGGAGAATTGCTAGATACCAACCTCGGCGAAGAACAGTTTGGGGGTTCTGGAGAAATGTTTACATGTATGAGGAAATACAGGCCCAATGACTTAAAAGATAGCATGAACGACGGTAACTCTTTACCTACAGTATTTGTCTATTTAGAGGAAGCTTTTGTCAATGTTGACCAAAATAAAAACGTCGAAATTCCGAATATGACAGGGATAAATTGAGGGAATAAAAAGTTATATACAGTCCATATTGAAAAAAAAACTGCAGTAATAAAAGTCGAAGGACAAGAAAAGGAAACAGTAGTTAGGAAGTTAGTGAGGGCTGTTGCCCATCGGTCAAATTACTCAAGATGTGTACATCGAGTAGCCAATACAAAAAACCAAAGAGAATTTAGGAAAGAGTTGGGTTGGGTTATTTGGGGGAAGACCACCAAAAAGCTAGGTCATCGGTCTCGTCGGATTAGAGAAGCACTGGGAAGGACGTCGGCCGTGCCTTTTCAAAGGAAGCATCCCGGAATTTTCCTGGAGCGATTTAGGGAAATCACGGAAAATCTAAATCGTAATGGCCGGACGTGGGATAGGACCGTCTTCCTTTCGAGTGCGAGTCCAGTGTGCTAACCACTGAGCCACCGCACTCGATTTTTAAAGGAACTTAACGTTTAGTAAGAAGGAATAAAATGGTTCAGTTCTGCTGGTGACAATGTAACTCTGTCAAAGGCAGGTAAGGGCTTAAAATCTCACTTAAACTTAGTGTCTAGGAAAGAGGTTTTAAGATAAATATCAATGAAAATGACTCATGTATTGGCTGTCATATGCAGGGGCCTTCTTTCAGCCCTATCTTTTACTGAGTGGCCTTGCAGTGAGTGGGCGTCCAGCTGAAGTGAGTAAACTGCCGCCACTGATTGTTTCCAGGGGGCTCTCCATACACGCTTGCGCTCAGTCTGCGACGTCTTCGATTGCTTTGGAATCTTTGCGCTGTCGCTGACCACTGAAGGCAGACGCGCATCAAGCCATTGCAAATCGCCGTGCTGTACGACACCAGCCACTTGGAGGAGAAACACGATGATTTAAACGGTCAGGATATTGACTGACTGACGCCAGCTCCTCCTAAGAAACCAGATGTTTGTGGCTTAGTCTTCTGTACTGCCAGCCGAGCTTCCAACACAATTCGTTCGATGTGAAGCTTCTTGAAACAAATGCTTCAGCTGTTTGGTGTTCCACAGCAAATGAATTGTGTGTGTGCGTGAGATAAACCTTGAATAAAGTTACGTAAAACCTCGAACTTCCTTGGTTGCTTCAGTCTCATGGGAGTGAGCTCCAGCTCTAGTAGTGTTTCCACTGTAATTTATAGAGTTGCAAACGTTACCTGACATTTTTTTCCATAATTGTCGCATATAAGTGCGAAGCCACTAGCAAGCACATGCCATCACTCAGGCGAGCAGTGAGGAGGTCAAGTAGAAGGAGTGGAAGACCAATCCCAGGAGAATTCTCAGGACGTACCGTCATATATGACGCTCGGTGTGGCTTGGTTGATCAGACTTCCCTTTGAGATGCTGCTAAAAACAATATTTCTCCTCTTACCATTTTCTAGTATTAAAAATGGTCTTTGCTGAAGGCCTTGCGTCATTCGACGTCATGCCTATCTTACGCATGGGGCACTTGGCTTCCAACTGCGCTAAACGTTGTGATCACACAAACTACATGTTTACGCAGTATAAGAAATTACAGTACTGGCTAATGTAAATGAATTGGAAGTTAGAGCGAGAAATTTCACTGTACTGCCAAGGTCTAACTACAATGGCCATTGAAAAGGATAGAAAGAGAGTGAAATGCGTTTCTTGAGCGTAAAAGTGCGATATTGGCTTTGATACATGCATGGCTACAAGAGGTGATATGTCATTTTAAGTAGACCTTGTTATTGGAATTAGTTATTGACTGGATTTGTACATGTTCTATGCGTAATCCAAAATTGTCTTTTTCGTATTTTATTATTGCGCATACTTCATTAATTTCTATGTTTAATGAGAATTGCCTTTTGAATTTTGTAATAATCATGTGTGGACAGTTTACAGTGTGACGCTGTCATGGTTACCATGCAAAGTGTGCGTCGAGTCACAGTGGCGGAGGCCAGCTGCTGACTGTAATATTCCTACACCAGGACACGTTTTTATAAATTTTCTAAGTGTCAGGTTGACACTTGAGTAATTTCTTCTATTTATTATCAAGCCTCACAGAAATAAAATTATACATGTTTTATTGTTATGGTGTAGTACTGGCTTTAAAAATTAAATAATTTGTTCATTTGCAATATATATTTTCTTATCCTGGCACTCCCACTTCCACTACCTAAATCTCAGTCGTTCAGGAAGTAAAATGAGAATAATGGAACGTAGTTAAATTAAATCCAGCGTCGCTGAGGGAATTATACTAAAACTCGTACATGAGATTCCTTATTGTGGCAGTAGCAGAAACGGTAACGACCGAAGTAGTGTAGGAGTACTTTCACTCGTAAGAACAGCTCTTCTGTAAAAAAGAAATTTGTTGCTTTAAATATCAATTTAAATGTTAGCAAGTGTGTTTGAATGTACTTGTTTGGCGAATAACCTTCTAGGAAGTGAAAGTAGACGATGAGGTATTCAGAATACAAGAATACAAGAGGAGTTTTCTACATTGATGTCACGGAGTAATGTTGAAAATTAGGTCGCTAGGTCAACTTATTAATGACGGGATTATGAGAGGGAATAAAGGAAAAAGAAATTAAAGGCATAAATTGAAGAAAATTAGGAATGTGTTTCTTGCATTTCCCATGTTAAAAAATTAGTAGATTAAGCGTACTTCATAGTAACGCGCAAGATGTTTGTAGCACGCCGCGTAGGACTATTTTAAATGAAGTGTTCTTTCGAATTGTACTAGATTCTTCCCTAGACGACCAAGTGGAGGCTTTATTACTTGATCTCTTATAGAGCTGTCTCGATGTCCCTATTGAATAAATGATGCGACTCATGATACGATGCAGAAGCAACAAGCATCATGGAGGTCACAGAAACGTTGTTGCAGCTGCTTAACAACACGATGATCTGTTGTGTCGCTCAGTGCAAGACGAAGAGCTGGTTGCTCCATGCAACTGTACTGTACGATGCATGCAGAGGGAAATTTCAAGTTACCTGATGTGCCTAAAAACCTGTTTCATGTAGATGAAAAAATGCTACACCCAACTCTGCAGTTAAGCAGTAATACTTTTATTTTTCACATGAAAATTAAAAACCACTATTTTGGGATTCACACATGTTATACGCTATGAAATTTTTCTCATTCTGTTCTAAGGAAACTCTACGGTAAAAAATATCATTCTCCACATCTTATAGTCTGATATTGCAGCTTGATAACGAACAGATTTTCTTTTCAGTGTTTCCATAGTCACTGTGGTACTTCGAAATTAATTATAACACAGCACATATTTTGAAGAGTTTGCAGTAAAAATTGTAGTTACTGGCCAGTGTATGTTTCGTACATTTCAGGTCATACAGTGCTGTGTACCGAATGTAGCTAACATAACGGTATTTTAACACTGGCAAGAGAGCCATACTAGACAGTGTCTTACTGTTACCCACCTGCTTGAGCAGTGCACATTTTCGGGATAGGTCAATGTTATCCCCCAAGGTTTTTAACATTACGTTAATTCCTTCGTTAACTTCTGAGGTCACTTTTGAATAACTGAAACGGTAATTAAGTGGACTTCAGTAAGGTATAAGTATTAAACATTTTAAGATTGTTGTGTTAATGAGTTAAATGTTAACATAGGGGATTCTGGATCTTGGCATTAAATCTGATACGAGATTTCCTATGATCTGACATTGCTCAAGGGCAACTTAAGCTACCCTTAAGCTACCCGTATTGCTTTCCCACATTCGCTGCCCATATTGACCATTTTTCACTTGTGGAGAGAGTAACCTGTCTTTCTGTAGACTTGCATGTCTGTAACAGTGCAGACAGTTCTAAAACAGTATGGTAAATCACAGCATGCAAATTGGCATAAATGCCGCATGTTGACAACAGACACCACATAACATGAAGGAGTCTTCAGTTCGGTATTGGAGAAAAGTGTGAGACGTAGAAGACGTAGTAGGGGGCATCAAGGCTTGACTACAGTAAGCAGATTCACATGAATGTAGTGTGCAGTACATATGCAGAAGTGAAGAGACTCCTGCACGATAAATGTGCGTGAAAAGTTGCGTAAGTCCAATTTTCGGACCAAAGACAACTCCAAGAACAACATCGATATGTTATATATACATTGATAAGTCAAAAAATTACGACCACCTGCTCCACAACATGTCAGGGTACTTTTGGAACGCAAGACAACAGTGATTCTGTGTGGCGTGGATTAAACAAGTCCTCGGTAGATTTCTGGGGGTATGAGACACCAGATGTCTACGGACATCTCATTTCCTGCAAGAACACAATTTTTATTTTGTTTAATCTCCAAACATATTTCTCCACAGTTATGGTATCTTCATGGGCTGATTCCATTATACACTCATGCTCATAAATTAAGGATAATTTCAGAATGTGGTGCCACACGACGTGGCACTACACAAAACTGGCGCTAATAGGATAGACACATAGGGAACACATACGACACAGATCTGTAAGTGCACGGTATTTTGGCGATAAGTTAAGAAAACCGTCCCGGAACACATGTGCTACAAAACGCATGTACCCCGACATTAATATGGGATATGATCACCATGCACACGTACACAGGCCGCACAACGGGTTGGCATACTCTGGATCAGGTGGTCGAGCAGCTGCTGGGGTATAGCCCGACATTCTTCCACCAGTGCCTGTGCCAGGGGTTTCACGACGTGCAGCAATACGTCGACCGAGAGCATCCCAGACGTGCTCGATTGGGTTTAGGTCTGGCGAACAGGCAGGCCACTCCATTCGACTGATATCTTCTGTTTCAAGGTACTCCTCCACGATGGCAGCTCGGTGGGGCCGTGCGTTATCATCCATCAGGAGGAAGGTGGGACCCACTGCATCCCTGAAAACATACTGGTCCAAAATGACGTCCTGATACACCTGACCTGTTACAGTTCCTCTGCCAAAGACATGCAGGGGTGTATGTGCACCAATCATAATCCCACCCCACACCATCAAACCACGACCTCCATACATGTCCCTGTCAAAGACATTAAGGGGTTGGTATTTGGCTCCAAGTTCAGGCCAGATGAAAACCCGGTGAGAATAACTGTTCAGACTATACCTGGACTCGCCCGTGAACGTAACCTGGGACCAGTGTTTCAGTGACCATGTACTATGTTCTTGACACCAGGCTATACGGGATCTCCTGTGACCAGGGGTCAGTGGAATGAACCTTGCATTCTCTGGGTAAATAAACCATGTCTGTTCAGTCGTCTATAGACTGTGTGTCTAGAGACAACTGTTCCAGTGGCTGCGGTAAGGTCCTAGGCTACCTGTAGACTGTAGAATATACTTTTCGTACCGCGTCACGTTCCCGCAACTCCATCGGATGGCACTAAATGTCACGAAGCGCAGTATAAAATCTGTCCCTAAGTTGGGTTCAACTGTCGCCTCAGTTAAAATGTTCACGTACGTGTAAATGCTAGTCTAGAGACGATATTCTGAAAGTGTGCGGAATAAATGGAATGTCTCGTCCAGCTGTTGTGAAATGGTGCCAAAAATTTGGACGTGGCTGGTGATGATCTGCCACATAGTCCAGATCTTGCATCACGCAATTTCCTTCCTTAGAGCAAGGTGAAAGGCCATCTGGGGGAAAGATATTTTCTAACCGTGAATACGTCCACACAGCAGTTCCGTAATGGTTCTGCGACAGAAGACTGGTTATCTATCGCTGAGGAATTGAACAACTTGTAGAATGTCCTGACCGTTATTTGCAGAGACTTAGTGACTATGATGAAAAACAATAACTTTTATCTGTGTCATCGAGTATAGTGCATCATTCAATAAAATTTACTGGCCTGCCATGACAATGTGTTATCTACATTTCGAACCCCCCACCATTGTATACCCAAAACTATAAGATGTGAGGCATGTTTATAAAACCCCCTTTCTCTCATGGCTTCACCAGAGTATCCATTTAACACGTATGTTGAACACACCTCCTCCTCCTCCTCCCCCTCTCTGTGTACAATTGCTCACCCCTCTGTCTACCTCATCTTCTGATACAACCACTTAGATCTATCTCCTCCTCCTCACTCTCCCTGTTTCCTCATCTCCTTCTGTCCCTCTCTTTGCCGATTTCCTCCATCTCTTCTTTATGACATCTTTCTCCCCCCTCCTCTTATCATTTCCTCCTCCTCCTCTTTCTTACCCTGCTTCCCCCTCTTCATTTCCCATCTGCCTGCTACACTTCTACATGTTCTGTTTGCTCATTCATCACTCTCCTCCCCTGTCTCTGTCTGTTCCCTCCTCCCATTGACTCTGTCTATCTCGTTCTCTATCCATCTCAAGCAGTCTCCAGCCATGCTCATCAGTATAGCCTCTGAATTATGGTTCAATACAGTAGGCCAATGCTATTCAAAGACAACATGCCTGACATACAGGACAGCCTACAGATTGTGGTCCAAAAACCTTTTCTTGCCCCTGACATGTAGTCTGTCCTGCAAATTAGGTTGATTTGGGAAGCTGATAGTGTTGCTACACAACATGTGTTTATGCAGGGCAGCCTACACACCAGGCGCTGAAAAACACACGTTTGTGCCTGTATCTCTGCTCCTATTGGAGGTAGGAGGCTATAAATCTCACAATGATGATAAGAATGAGGCCTGCTGTTTCTGTGCCAAATTTGGTTGAAGTCGATACAGTGGTTTTAGAGGAGTGGAGTGGATCCCAATCATACACATACTCTGCTTTATATAGGCTGTTTAAGAACTAGATGGCAAAACTTCAGGAAAGGCTTCCTCATATATGAAGGAGAAGAAAGGCTTTATCAACATTCATACAGATATGCATATTTACCTTGTTATTAAAACATATTACACTTACACAGTGTACACTTCCAAGTACTGTTTGCCAGAGGAAAATGTACGACGCCAGTTACGAGTGTCACACGAGTAAGAAAATTGTGTATCGCTGTGGTATGGGCCAGCATATCGCCGGCACAGTACAATGACCGCCTGTTAAATACGTAGCTGTTGGCATATCCATTGTTCGTAATTATGGTGTGAAGTCTGCTCTGAAGTGTCACATCAGTATTAGGAACATTGCGTGTATCAGGAGCCTCTAGCAAAGCTGTTAATGGTTTGTAATTGCCTGTCCCCAAGGTTTGCAGTCTGGAAACGTACACCAACAAAGAGCTCGCGACTACGCTGTTACATATGTGGTTTGGGAAATGCCAATGCATTGGAGACACGTCACTTGGACTAGGAACACTACCTGTAGTGCAGATTGCCAGACGAAAAAACCTTTGAAAGAATTTATCGCCCCCTCTGTGAATACGTTAGTTTCATACGTTCACCAGACGCGACCAAAATGTATAACACGAGAGGATGAGGGGGTCTACTCAACACTGTGGAGGAAAGTCCTGGAAACAGCAGAAGGCGGCAACGTTTGCAGAGAAGTGTGCTGTATGTAGCGATCTGGAGACGATTACATAAAAACGTGCTTATCCACACCATCTGGAGCCTGTACATGCCCCGTCCTCTGTGGAATATCCTCTGAGAGCAAAGCTCTGCCAGTGGTTCCTGCAGCAGTGTGTTATGACGCCCAACTTTACAGTTGTTCTTTTATTTACAGATGAAGCTACGTTTAACAGGGATGGAATTAGAATTTGCATCACCAACACTAGAGATGGGACACAAGTCCCCATGCAACTATCCAATCGTCTCATCAATAAGTTCTCCGTTAGGATCTGAGCATCCATTGTTGACGATTGCTTGTTGGGATACTCACTGGACAGAACTGCACATTTTTCTTGCATACTGTATTGCCTGAATACTTTGAAGACATAGAAACATGCATTTTATGCACGATGGCGCCCCCACATATTTCAGGCTGTCTGCCTGGCGCCACCTGATTGCACATTCTTCCTGAATGATGTATAGGAGGAGGAGGACCGATTGCTTCGCCACCCACGGACTTCAACCTGTGAAGACACATAAAGTCACTCCCGTATTCGACTGCTGTTGTGGATGAACTAACTCTATGAACACGCTGTGGCAATTCTTCAAAGAATGCGTACCAGATCTGGCATTTTTGATTGTGTGCGGAATTCAATGAGACGACGAACGGAAGTCTGTATTCAGGTAAGAGGAAGTCACTTGGAACATTTCCTCTGATAGGTAACAAGAATGCACCAGCTAACGTTACAGACGTGCACAGTTTGTAGGAACGGATAGTTGAATAAATCTGTAATGAAACATTTTCGCACGTATGTTGACATAGCCTTTGTTTCCTCCTATAGTGTGAGAAATCCACTTCTCAAGTTTTACCGTCGACATTGAAACACCCTGTATCTACTGTTCGGAAATTCTCATTACAAGCTCCTAGGACTTATAATATTGTGAAGAACCGTTTGAAAACATGGTTTCTAGGTAGATTTGCCACAGGGTAGACATGGGGGAGGGAAGAGGGGGTACTGTCGTCGATTTTGCTGATATGATTTGACGTTTATCCCACCTCTCTGATTTGGGTGGAGCCTCATTCACGTGTCTGTGAGTGTTAGAACAGCATGGATGAGTACACATTTGCAGACTACACCGATATGATCCTTCATTACGGCGATGTTCACGGTAACGAAAGAGCTGCTCGTCGCCTTTACTAACAGTGGTTCAAATGGCTCTAAGCACTATGGGACTTAACATCTGAGGTCATCAGTCCCCTAGACTTCCAACTACTTAAACCTAACTATCATAAGGACATCACTCACATCCATACCCGAGGCAGAATTCTAGCCTGCGACCGCAGCAGCAGCACGGTCCCGGACTGAAGCGCCTAGAACCACACTCGGCCACAGCGGCCGGCTTGACTTTACTGCTCGTTACCTTTATCAAGAGCGTTATGCACAGCGTCCGACTCCATCGCAACACCTTTTCGCCACAGTTACGCAATGGCTTTGAAAAAGGGTTACCTTACCGTCAGCAGGTGTGACTGTCGTGTCCCAAAGAGACTCCACACCTCTGAATTGGAGAAGGCCGTACTGCATCCTGTTGGAATGAACGCGTCAACGAGTACACTAACAAATTCACTATTGTGACGAGCCAGTTGCTCGGCCACCATTGATCAGACGTTTTCAATTGGTGAGAGATCTGGAGAATGTGTTGGCCAGGGCAGCAGTCGTACATTTTCTGTGTCCAGAAAGGCCTGTCGAGGACCTGCAACATGCGGTCGTGCATTGTCCTGCTGAAATGTAGGGTTTCACAGGGATCGAATGAAGGGTAGAGCCACGGGTCGCAGTACATCTGAAATGTAACGTCCACTGTCAAAGTGCCGTCAATGCGAACAAGAGGTGACCGAGACGTGTAATCAATGGCACCCCATACCATCACGCCGGGTGATACGCCAGTATGGCGATGACGAATACACGCTTCCAATGTGCGTTCACCGTCATGTCGCCAAACACGGATGCGACCATCATGATGCTGTAAACAGAACCTGTATTCATCTGAAAAAATTACGTTCTGCCATTCGCGCACCCAGGTTCGTCGTTGAGTACACCATCGCAGGCGCTCCTGTGTATGATGCAGCGTCAAGGTTAACCGCAGCCATGGTCTCCGAGCCGATAGTCCATGCTGCTGCAAACGTCGTCGAACTGTTCGTGCAGATGGTTGTCGTCTTGCAAACGTCGCCTTCTGTTGACTCAGGGATTGAGACGTGGCTGCATCATCCGTTACAGCCATGCGGATAAGATGCCTGTCATCTCGACTGCTAGTGATACGAGGCCGTAGGGATCCAGCACGGCGTTCCGTATTACCCTCGTGAACCCACCGATTCCATATTCCGCTAACAGTCATTGGATCTCGACCACCGCGAGCAGCAACGTCGCGATACGACATACCGCAATCGCGATAATCTACAATCCGACCTTTATCAAAGTCGGAAATGTGATGGTACGCATTTCTCCTCCTTACACGAGAAATCACAACAACGTTTCACGAGGCAACGCCGGTCAACTGCTGTTTGTATATGAGAAATGTGTTGGAAGCTTTCCAAATGTCAGCACGTTGTAGGTGTCGCCACCGGGGCCAACCATGTGTGAATGCTCTGAAAAGCTAATCGTTTGCATATCACAGCATCTTCTTCCTGTCGGTTAAATTTCGCTTCTGTAGCATGTCACCTTCCTGGTGTAGCAATATTAATGGCCAGTAGTGTACATCCATACCACCTTCAATAGTCCATACTACCTCTAACAGTCACAGACACGTGAATGAGGCTCAAACCAGCTGATTGAGTTAGAACAGAAGTAAATGACAACATCCAGTGCGACGTAAGAATCCCCCAACATGACTAACCTACTGCAAACTTAGTGAGTAGACGTGTTTTCAAATGGATGCAGGACGGAAACGGTATCTTTCCTGAGATGGTAACTATTCAGAATCTTATGAACTGACTCCCCTCTACAAATCTTAAAGTTTTCACCGTGAATTTGCTAGCCCCCAGTGTAACAGAGTTAAAATCTGAAGAAGGGAGTCACCACATGTATCCAAAATGACCAGCTCTGTTCCAGAGAGTGTCACGGATAGACAGGCAAAGGCGCTTCGGATTGTTGAGCTAGAAGATAGAATGCCGCGACGGCTACGGTCGCAGGTTGGAAACCTGCCTCGGTGGTGGTGGTGGTGGTGGTGGGTAGTGTTTAACGTCCCGTCGACAACGAGATCATTAGAGACGGAGCGCAAGCTCGCGTTAGGGAAGGATTGGGAAAGAAATCGGCCGTGCCCTTTCAAATGAACCATCCCGGCATATTCCTGAAACGATTTAGGGAAATCACGGAAAACCTAAATCAGGATGGCCGGAGACGGGATTGAACCGTCGTCCTCCAGAATGCGAGTCCAGTGTGCTAACCACTGCGGCACCTCGCTCGATACCTGCCTTGGGCATGGGTGTGTGTGATGTCCTTAGGTTGGTTAGGTTTAAGTAGTTCTAAGTTCTAGGGGACTGATGGCGTCAGAAGTTAAGTCCAATAGTGTTCGATTTGAACTATTTGATAGAATGCCCAGGGGAGATGCTTCAGTTTGCGAAATTACGCGACACGTGCGCACTAAACTGTGCTTAAAACCTGAGTGACGCAGGCGGAAGCAGGCGCCATACTCTGTTGTCCTGCCCTGCACCTCAACTCGCGCCGCAGTCTAGAAAGCTGAGAACCACAAAAACACGGGCCATGCTACGCTGCCTCACCGTGCGTCACAATGCGCGTCTGGCCAGAGGGGTGTAGTCCCCGTCGGCACGAAACGCGAGTCGCAAGACGTTCGTCGAAAGGGGCGCATCCTGTGTGGGGTTTTGCCCGCAGACACGGAACACCCTCGCAAAAACACGGCGGCACGCACGGGCACCTCGCGAGACGCGCGGCCCAGGAGACCGGTGCGCATGCGCGGAAGTGCTCACTGATACAGTGGCGCGCGGCGCACGCACACAGCCGTGGCCGGAGATAAAGCGTGGCGGGCGCCGCGCGCCGCCAGTCGCTCGCCGGCAGGCCCGTGAGTAGCATGGTGCGCGCCGCGGGGCCACGGCTGCCGCGCTGATGGCGACGCCGACGCTGCCGCTGCGGCTGGCGGTGGCCGCGCTGCTCGCCGCCGCCGGCGTGCGCCGCTGCTGCGGCCGCTCCTGGACCGGTGAGTCGCACTGCGCCCTGACACACACTCAGCTCTGTGTACTGGCCCACAGCGTCAGTTGCCTCATCAACACAGTGTATCACTGATGAAATCTTGGACAGGTGGCGGCCAACCGACGCTGTCGCCTTGGAACAACATTCCTGACGCCAAACAGGTGCCTGACAGCTAGTTAATTACTTTCGCGTTAAACGGATCGTTTGTACGATTGGTCTTAATGACGTGGAACGAGTGATTTTACATTCGTATTACACATTCACACGTACCAGGTGATCCAAAAGTCAGTATAAATTTGAAATCTAAATAAATCACTGAATAAAGTAGACAGAGAGGTTCAAATTGACACACATGCTTGGAATGACATGGGGTTTTATTAGAACCAAAAAAAAAAAAAGAAAAATACAAACGGTCAAAAAATGTCCGACAGATGGCGCTTCATCTGATCAGAATAATTAGCATAACAAAGTAAGACAAAGCAAAGATGATGTTCTTTATAGGAAATGCTCAATATGTCCACCATCATTCCTCAACAATAGCTGTAGGCGAGATATAATGTTGTGAACAGCATTGTAAAGCAAGTCCGGATTTATGGTGAGGCATTGGCGTCGGATGTTGTCTTTCAGCATCCCTAGAGATGTCGGTTCGATCACGATACACTAGCGACTTCAGGTTACCCCAAAGCTAGTAATCGCACGGACTGAGGTCTGGGGGCCTGGGAGGCCAAGCATGACGAAAGTGGCGGCTGAGCACACGATCATCACCAAATGACACGCGCAAGAGATCTTTCTCGCGTCTAGCAATACTTTGTTTCTTTTTCGTTCTAATAAAACCCCACGTCATTCCAAGCATTTGTGTCAATTTTTACCTCTGTATCTACATTATTTCGTGGTTTACAAATTAATACTGACTTTTTGATCACCTGGTACATATGGTTACGTGCTGGCCATTTACCAGATGTAAATTAGTAATACCTAACATCCAAATTTTACGAATTACAAATATAGAAACTCTTCTCTTAAATAGAAAAAGTTACGAAGAATGGATAGTTTATTTGTTTTCAAATTCAACTTGTCAGACATTTTTATCACTGAGTAACTGAGATAGAAATTTGGTTGCAAAATCGCGTTCCACATTTTGTGCTAAATACAGCCTGAATGAGAAAGCAACGAATGTCATTTTTTCTTCTGGTGCGATAATTATGTATATCATTGTTCCTTTTGAACTGCAGTGGATTATTTACGACAAACTTCGTGAGAAAATGAACATATACTTTGAGGCAGTAGTCAAAATGTCCGACTGATTAAACATATGTCTAAGAAATCTTCGTGGATTAGCTTCACGCTTTTTATTCTTACAACACGTTTTTAAACAATGGAGACTTTCTTTGCTAAAGATGAGCTACAGCAGAAAATTATTTCATACGATACCGAAAGAACAAAACCAAAATACGTCAACTTCCTCATTTTCCTCACCCAATGCTTGCAAATGTGACATAATTAAGTTGTTTCAGGAAACCTAAAAATTCTAAAGTTTCCATCCCATTACTTTTTCCTCGCCGTGTGTTACACTTATCGTTGTTGCAGTACCTATAGATGAGCAGAAGTGAACATTTTGGGTCTTCCTGAAAATGACAGGAAGGCTATTCGCAGAATACAACTCAATAATATTTTTAAGAACGTTATATACCATTTATTGTGTTTCTGATTGCATATTTGGACTGATTGTAATACCAGTGTTATTCGAAAAAAGAATTAATACTGCTTGATGTATAGTATGTGGAGATTTGTTTACATATATAAGAAATAATGGTGGATTTAGGGTTGATCCTTGTGGGACCCATAAATGAATTCTCCCCTGTCAGTATTATTTGCCCTGCTACATTAGTTGAATTCTTAACAGCAGCTTTCTGCACTATTTTGGTTAGTTTTGACATTCGCCATTGATTGGATATACAAATAATTCCTGCCTTGGCTGATGGCTTGTGGATGGGTCTTCGACATACAAACTTGTCGCAAAGAACGAATGGCATGTCAATAAAATAAAAACAATGTTTAGTTGTGATAGTATAATTCCTAAACAAATGTTTTAATAATGTAGATGAGGACCAAACAATGAAATTCTCTTTCGAAAGTAAAGGAGGATACCGTGAAATAGCTTTTACTTCCCATACACGACTCACATGATCTATTACCTGGAATGATCTGTTACCTGGACGTAGCATAATTTTTGATTAATTCTGCAGTATTTACATCAGTAATTAAGAAATAAATTTTTGTTGTGATTTCTGCAGTTGTGTTTATTTTAAATTGAGTTCCTCTTATTCAGTCGTAATTTGATTTTTTCACTTGATTAGTTACCTACACGTAGCGCTGTTTTTAGCTATTCTTCATTACTACTTTATTACTGCGTCATTAATTTTGGTATTCTCTGAAAAGTTTCATATTTTAAATCCAGTACCTCTCTAACATACTTGATTCGTGATTTTATATACTTTTGTTTCCTTGTAATTCAATTTGTAAGTTAATTTTATTCACTGTATGTGAACCTATTTACGCTTTTCTACCTGTAGGGTACTCTTTTAAATTGTTGTGGGATCTCATTCTATAACTACAGTCTACTATAACTACACTCCGCTACACAGTGTGTGGTTGAGTGTGAATCGTTCCTATATACTGACTCTCTTTCCTATCTCATTCTCGTTGTGGGCGACGGGAAAGACGATTGTTGCATATCTCTGTACGTGCCCTTATTCTGGTTATCCGCATGCAAGGAATACAATAATGATAGCAGAATGGGCGTACAGTTTCCATCAAACACAGGTTATCTAAATTTTCCCAACGAGGTTTCGGAATGCGTGGGGGAATCCGAGGAAGGATACGAACACTCAAATTGGAATGGCTACAGTTCAATTAAAATAGACAAAGAAGAAAGCTAGAAAAAATTCTGTGTGTAGTTTAATATACACTCTGAGCAGTGAAACAAAGAAATTGGATGCGAAGGTGCACAGGCGAACACTATAAAAAATTAAGGAAGGCTGACAATTGGTCCGATAAGTCCCAGCCCTGGGCCACAACGGCTGTCCACATCTACATATACATTAATACTCTGCAATTCATACTTAAGTGCCTGGTATTGAGTTCTTAGAAACATCTTCAGACAATTTCTCAACTACTGCACTCTCCAACTGTGCCTGGGAAAAATGAACGCTTATATCTATGAGTACCTGCTCTGATTTCTCTTATTTTAATGTGATGATCATTTCTCCCTTTGTAGGTTGGTGACAGTAAAATATTTTCTCATTCAGAGATTAAGATTTCGTGAAAAGAAACTGAACCACATTCATGACTAATAAAGTGTAAGGGCTATTATTAATTCACATTTCCTTAAAGTTTACCTTTAAAATCTAATCATGTATACTAAAAACTGCAAAAAGCACAATAAGGATATGACTTTAAACGTAGCAGAATATCATATTCCTTGAAAGAAACAGACATCCAGTCTTCGTCCTTTCATTTTCAGTCCTTTATTTAACGGAGCTTCAGCTTTTTATTCTCTGCGAACTGAAAAGCTAACGCAGTGAACGCCTTCATTCTCAGTCCGTACAATCTGCTATACATGTCTTTTAAATAACCGACAACCACTATCTCTTGTTCATTCCAGAAAACACGACAAAATTTTCCCTTTGACTTCTCAGTTTGAAAAGGCTCCTTTTGAAATCTATTCTCAACTACTCTCTGAAGAGTTGTTTCAGAAACGCTAAACTCAACACTGGCTTTCCTAAATCTCATTTCCTTTATTACAACAGCTTTCTGGTTAGGTAGAGTTCAAAACCCTCAAACCGCCTTGAAAAATAAAAATTTTTTAAACGCATTACGATGAAGGGCCTAGTAAGCATTTTAAGATTTTAAGAAAGAAAAGAAGTAGTAGATAAAATATTTCGTTTACCTTTCAGATAAGGAATTACTAAAATTGCACTGTGCATATGAGAAATAAGCCCAAACACGTACTGGGAGAATAAGTCAAAGACAAACTATTCTAAAATGGCTTCTTACCATCCTTCTCGCATAGATAGTAGCTCCTGGAAGTGACTGTGGAGGGCACCACTTTGCAGCCATAATACACGCCTAGTTTTGGTGTGCTCCATAGTTTCGTCTTGCCGCGTCTTCTGTTACGTCGCGTTCCTACCAAGGATACCCCTGTAAGTTCCCGAGAATTTTTGTTACACTTTAGTATGGGCTGTGCAGATCTCTTACGACCCTAATAACGCTTCTCTGAAGTCATTAGATCTCTGTTGTCGCAATTACTTGAAAAGGAGTCAAAAATTGGAATAATAGTGTATAAAGGGTTGCACTAGCGTCTCGTGTGCCATTTCCTTTACATATCCATTGCATTTTCCCAGAAAACTCTCAATAGAGCTAAATCCTTCATAAATATTTCGTAATACGTATTTTACATGTCTAGAATTGGTTACAGGAATGGCTTTCATATGACGTCTGTTACATATGCATTGCATATTCCGAAAGCTTTTCCAATAAGAGCCATTCCTTCCATTAGCATTTCCGCTTAGTGATTTTACATGAACTTCCATTTCATATCTTTTCATACTAGTAACCCAGAATAATTATTCGATTTGACATGTATCTGCCTACGCTACGCTTCGTAAACTGTTGCTACTGGATTTTGTCATTTTCACAAATCTCATATTATTTCGGTATCCTGGTAAAGATCTGTCTTATATACAGTACTCAGATGTTATATTTCCTGCACATATTATCAATTTTTACCAACACAACTTCTGTTTGTAGATTTTCGGTTATTGAGCCGTCAAAATGTTTGTTTCCTGCATGGATTTCAATTTTAAATTCAGTACCTCATCATTAGGAGAATTTCAATCTGATATACTGGAGACTTAAGGCTGACTATCAACACGGTGTACCTTCCTACATTCTTCAGCTGGAAGTGAGCTTTTTTAAATTCTCGGACCATCACCAGATACTCTCCTTCTGGTAAATATTAGAGTAATTTCGACAAGCATCCTGCATGTGACATTCACCGAAAGCGCTAATTTCTCTACAGGATTCACGTGATTCATTCTCAACGTATAGAATAAAATTTCCTTGTTCCGTAATATTCTATTTTCTGTCGACGAAACTCCTGTTATCGAACTATCAACATTTTTGTTCATAATAAAGATGTGTATTTTAAATTCAGTATGTCTTTACTTCGTTGACTTTTTCCGTGAAGTACTAGCAGCACTCTAACTCCTTTGACAGTACATAAATTTCTATTTCTTGAATTATTTTTTTCATTTCATAGAATCGTGTTTCTAATTATACTCCGTACCATCACACAATGTGTGCCTGCAGTACGCTCTTTCAAACGTCCGGCTGTTTATGCTGGGCTCTCTCTTTTCAATCCTCACACAATGATTTCAAGAAGATCGACTTCATAATCTTCAGGTGACACGTATATGCTTTTATCATACGCTTTTTTCAAAACTTTTGCATGTATTTACATAGCTTCTTTTACGTAGCTTCTAAATATCGTTTTGCCTGCTCCTCAAATACGACCACATTGAAAATCGATTACTGAGCTCTTACAGTTTTTTATTTAACATTTCTCAGATTTGTACTCTCGTCTGACAAACCAGTCGATAAACTGATTATTTTGTTGTTTAAGATATTTAGACTGCCCTAATTTTTTTCAGTTTCATGCATTTCATTTCCTTATTATATTGTGTATCTGTGTTATACTCTTTTGTCTGCAGTCTTCTCCCAACATACTAATCTTAACTGATGGGTTTACCTTCTTTCTATTCCTTTTGTAATTGCTGCTCTTACAATTCTTAGGAGGTTGGACTGTTCACAGAATGACAGGTCGTTCAGCTCTAATACAGTTCAAATAGAACTTTCTTGATGAACTCCGTATGAAGTTTCAGCAACTAATACGAATTTTTGTTCTGTTTCACTAGTTCAAGATTCAGTTCAAATACAGCCACCGTAAAAGGTTGGACCTGTCGTATCGTTCGAATATTTTTCGCTAAGTAATATTATTAAGACTAATGTAAGGTATAATCATTTCGGATACGAATTGAATGTGGAATTCCGTTTAGAAATGTTTGTAGACATTTATAGCTAAGAATACCTTTAGGATTAATTCATTAACTAGTCCTTAAATATTAGAATGATTTGCTGCAGTGCTTTCCAGATACCCAAAGCGTCGAATTTTCTTACTTGATACATGTTTATTTATTCCGGTTGTAGTGCTGTCCCTACCATAACCAAATGATGAACTTCACTTTTTATAATTTATTGTTTCCATTAACGAGAAAGTTTATGCTGAACATACCAGTCAACCACTGACACCTCATCGAGAAGTCATATTCTTCAGATTGTCTCTGATTACCTTTGTATCGATGAAGGAATACGCTAGGGTGGATTACCTCCTGTGTCATCAGAAATGTGAACATTTAAATACACGTTGTAGGCTGATCAGTCTTCTACACAACATTACCTTTCAATATGATCACCATTCATTTGTACATATCTGCGCCGTCGGTGAACCCAGGCATCAAAACCAGTTAGGAAAAATTCAAGGTTTTGCTTCTTGGCCAGTAACTTAAAAAAAAACCAGGTTTTGCTGTTGATTGTGAACTCCAGCGCGTCCGTCTCCTCGAGTTACTTCATCAGCACGTCCTCGATTGGCATGTGTGACAGTAGGTTGCGGTCGGCCCCTGGGTTGTTTATCTGCAATGTTCGTTTCTCCGTGACCAAACTGTTCCACCCAACGCCGCGCGGTGCTGATGTTCATTTTAGCGTCTCCGTGCCCTTTCTTATGGATGCTGTTATAAGAGCTTCAAAATTTTGGGTCAAGAAGCAAAACCTGGTTTCAGCGATGGCGCTAATTTGTAAAAATGCATGGTGACTATGTCGAATGTTGAACGGTAGTGCTATGTAGAGGACAGTTAAGGCTATGATCTGTACTAATTTCGCTGTTGGTGTCAGTATTATTTTTTATGACACAGGAGATACGCTTTTTGATCCACCCTCGTAGTTCTATTATGCATTCTTTTTGGTCTATGCGAATTTAATTGTTTTTCTAGTAGAGTGATTAGATCTTGATCCTTACACTTTTGCAACGTACAGCATCAACATCACTGTGAGTTGCACGTTCCACTTGTGATGCAACATACCTCCCCTGTCTGCGACGTAACATGTGGGCCCACCTAACCACTTTGCCAAACTTGTTTCGAGTACGCTGGAAAAGTGTCGCTGGGGAGCCCTTTTACCCCCTCGGTAAAATTCCGATCTCTCCGGACGCTATTTGCAAACCTGTAGAAAGACATTCGTGGCTGTCGATTTACTTCGGACGAACAGGTGCGCCCCTGGGTAAATCATGGTTCGGTAGGCAACCGCAATCGTTTTTCTATGAAGACTTTGATCGTCTTGTCTCACAGTGGTAGAAACGTCTTAACAATTATTGCGGTTATTTTTTAAATAGTGGAGTTTACCTACTTGTTTCCGTGTGTATCGTTTTCAGTCGACTCCAACTTATATTTTTATAGCTTTCCAATCGTTCCCATTCCACCCAATATTGCTGAATGGTACGATGTAGCTTTAGGATTAATTTCAACAAATCCCTGTATTCTTATGTATCTGTTTATTTCGCGTTCCTTGTTGTCTGTTATTTTTCAAAACCGTTCATAAAATGCGTTTCTCAGGTATCTGTTCCGTTTAGTATTATAACGACATTTCTCCTCAAAAAATGTATCATCAGTATACTGATGTAGGCCTACATCTGCGATCACGTATTGCGATTAAAAAGACTTAAAATCAACATGCTCTGAATCTCAGTTTATCTTCTTTCCTGAATATGTCGTAATTTACAAAAATATAATTTTGTGTTGCATAACCCGACCTGCTCCATATAACTTCCTTGCCTGAACATGCTATTTAACTTTGCTTATTTAGTAGAAGAAATCTTTACTTAAATATTTTACCGCTAAGAGTGACAGCGTTACAAGAACATTATTGATTTTTAATCAATTTCTATACTATAGGATATCAAATATAATGCTTGAAAATGGCACAAAAGACGAAATTCCAGTTGCGCGCAGGAAAATAATTAAAATTCCAATGAAGATAACGTCATTGAATGAATTATTTGAGTTACTCTTCCACTGAGATCTTAGTTTCCGACACTTTTCATGACACTCACCTTTCTCTTGTCTACATAAATGCAGTGTTATACCAACTCCATAGAGTGCATCAATCTTACTACTTCATCTAAATCGTGTTTAAGTAATTTTTGGATGTGACTACATTATCATTTCCGTTTCTAAAGTAAGATTGTTGCGAAATAGCCTTTGGAGCACGTGACAGTAAGTGACGTGAAACATTGTAGAAAGTAGGTAACAAACAAATTGTTCTTTCGGTTTCGTAAACAGGGCTAATGTAAAAGTTTTTGACCTTTCGAACGTTAACCTAATCAGCACGGAGTAGAGAAAAAGGGTTCCCAATTAAGACTGTTCGGGAGAGAACTGCCAGATTCACTTTAAACCACGAGAATTATCACGAACATCTTGGTAGGGTGTTGGACAAATTAGCATGTCTGTCTCTATCATTTTGTGTGTGTGTGTGTGTGTTATTTTTGTAGACTAGTAGTACCCGGTTTGGTCGAAATTCATTCGTCACTTCACTCTCCATATTTACATCACAGATGTTTGAGACTTGATAAGGTAATTGGAACCATATTGTTTCATATCTGTAGTTCCTTACTACACTCTGGAGAAATGCCAATCACATGTGGAATAATACGCGTTCTTCACATTCTTGAAAACTATTGCTGTAAGTTTTCTAATTAAGGAGTACGTGATCCTTCGATGTAAATATGACATTTTTACGTGTAGCAATTAAAATGTATTCTTGAAACGAGGATCGAGAAATGATATCTATGTAACGTCCTTTATAAAGGAATATGTCACTATTATAATAATAAATTTAATACGAAAGCAATAAAATTAAGATATGCTGTTGGATTGTCTGAAATTGTAATGCTATGTAGAGTTCGGAAGATGTTGTATATATTTTTTTGGAGACTCCGTGCACTATTTAACTGTAAATAGTTGTTAGTAAGATTTTGTGTGCTAGAAAACAACCCACATCTCTTGTCCATCCTTTTTCCATCAGTATGTGATAACTCCCGCAGAACAGCAGTTTGCGTTACTGCGTTCGAGTATGCCATTGGCAAGTTAAATAAGGCGGAACACACAAAGTTACTTCGCAATCTCTCTTCTGTTGATCCACGTGTGGGAGACACTTAAAAATAGTACGCCACACCTGCTGCCTTCTGTATGTTCGGCGCAGCGGGAATCGTTGTTCATGTGAAGCTGCAACCGTGCTCTTCCATCATACTCGACAAGGCGAGACGAGGATGCAGCAGCTGAATATATAAAGCACCTAGGATGTTTCGAAATGTCGACGCCAAAGTCGGGATCGGTACACGGTTGTGTAAACTACTAATCACTGTTTACTAAACATTAGTAGTGTTAAGCGCATCTGCGCGGGATTAGCTGAGCGGTCAGGGGCGCTGCAGTCATAGACTGTGCGGCTGGTCCCGGCTGACGTTTGAGTCCTCCCTCGGGCAGGGGTGTGTGTGTGTGTGTTTGTCCTTAGAATAATTTAGGTTTAGTAGTGTGTAAGCTTAGGGGCTGATGACCTTAGCAGTTAAGTCCCATAATATTTCACACACATTTTTTGTTAAGGGCAACGGTTTGCGAGGATTAGTCATTGTTTTTAAGATATGCCAGCTTTTTTAAAATTATTTACTGACATTTGAGTGCACGCCGCACAACTAAATCAAAATTGCGTACAACTAATACAGACAGAACATAATTTGTAAAACGAACACTCATGATAATTAAATAAAACAAAGGCAATGGCAACTGGGAATAACGTGCTGGAATTACGAAGTTATTTAGTTTACGTGAGTTGGATCATATGTCTCTCTTCACTGTCGTTAGAAAGGCATAGAGTTCTTTATACACGGCAAAGTCTGTCGTTGCTAATAAAGTTGTTGCAGTTGTTGGTAACATGTGTTTCTTATTCACATTATTCATTATTAACTCTGATGTGACGTTTTACCGGTTGTTGCATCTAATAAATACGTGACTTCGATCTTCCTTTCGCCACAGCCACAAAGTGGAGATGGTGCTAGCCTTGGTTGGTATGGATACAGTGCAAAACAGCAGTGATTGAACGTCAAGCACGCCATGCCGCCTACAGATTTAATTGTACGCGTGAGCCCATGGGAGAAATGTCTGATTAGTTCGCCCTGGCATTATTTGCGAGTAGTATTTTCCTGTAGCTGCCTGAGAAGCAAGCCATTCATTCTGAATCCTCTCTCATTAACGTGGTAACGGATCTTCCGCTGGAACTTGTGCACGGTGTGTAATAGAAAGGCATGGCATACATTCAGCAAACATTCCTCACACGTAGGGGAAGAAAATATGTTATATGAGCGTAGGTCCGGAAATGCTTTATTTCCATGTTAGAGCTCGGTTTTTACAACTCTTCAACACATTAATCATGGGAAACGCCAAGTATCTTCACTTTCCTAAATCATATTTTCAAACTGCAGTTTGTTGGCGAAGACACATGCATCAATTCGCCGTCGCTTTGAAACACTAACTCGCTGACATATCCCTGGGGAATTGTGTATTGCGTCTCAGACTGCCACAATACTGGCGCGAAGTCTCCGACTTCTTGTATTGAGCTGCCGCACACAAAAACTTTCCAATATACTCACAAGAGAACGTCTAGTAGGTTTAGATACGGAGAGCATAGAAGCCATGGAATCTGGAGGACGATTGTTCAAACCCGCGTCCGCCCATCAATTTTCCGCTAATTCCACAAATCGCTCCAAGCAAATTCGGGGATGGTTCCTTTGAGAAAGGTATGGCCGACATCCTCCTCCATCCTATCGCATTCCGAGACTGTGCTCCATCAGTAATGACCTGACTGTCGAATGAGGTTAAAATCTAATCCTCCTTTCTTCTTTTCGTCCTTCATTTCTCTGGGTGTCGAACGTTGACTGCGGAACACTTCATGTAAGGAAACGTTTCATGTAATGCTGGTATGTAATGTTTCTGCGTATTTCACATGAAATAAGGCGTTTCTGGGCCCCTGTCCATACAACACATTTCATTTCTCTGTGTGAGGAATGTTTCCTGATTACTTGGCCATACCTTCTCGTTATACCCTGTATAGTCTTCTGTATCTGCGGTCAGCGCTCCATTAGGAAAGGAGTCAGCGATCTCGTCGTCGTGTGTTTTAATCCAATACTTGGAGTACCTGCCGCCATCCCTAGACAGCTGATTTACGAGTGTCATACTCTTGTGGGATATCAGGTAAGTGAAAATATTTAAGCTCAGTGAAAGCAAACTGAGAGCCCGACACGATGGCACAGTTTTCCTCCGGTACCGAGATCGCCATAATCTATGCCGTCATTAGACTGTGCTTAAACGCTGCTTGCACTTGAGAATGCCGCCAACTTTATAGGGCCATGCTGAAACCATTAATTGTTCCCCAAAAATATCACCTGTCGATATATTACCACTGTATAGAATGGTCAAATTCTCTGGGCTTATTCGGCTACATTAGGAATATCTCTACTTCGCTTACACGGAGAGGAATTTTTTTCCCTTGGAGCGTAGCACCACTGCAAAAAAACTTTTTATAGCCAAGACCGCATCAATTAAAATTTATTACTAACTACCGGTTTCGACAGTTAAAGTGACATTTTCTGATCTCCATAAAAAGATCGTGTTCCATTATGAGTTTGCCACTTCGCATTACGGTGGCTATAAAAAGTTTTTTCAAGCCTATTTAGATCTTTCCTTCCAGTTTCTGAATATGAGAAACTTCACTCTCACTACTAGCATCATCATTTTTTCGTGACAGTTAATAATTTGCTCTGCTGGTCTCCAAGTTTATTTCCAATTTATTAAAGCCATTTCACGAATTCCTGTGATATCAGTATTATGAGTATGTTTCAATATAAGTGGCGATCAACAAGTTTCCGTACGAAGGTCGTACTTTCCAGGCTCGGTATGCCAATCAGGAAAAATCGCTGTGAGCGCTGATGGAATCATCCCACGACACACCAGATTGAAGATACCTCTTTGGTGTCCTGCTGCCTGAAGAAATTCTTAACTGCCTGATGCACATCCTAGTCCGACAGGAATCGTCGACCATCCGAGGCCTTTTCTAAGGGACTGAAGGCGTGGTAATTCTGGTAGCACGGGGAGACATCAAGAGTACAGGGCGTGCGCTCGAGGATCACCCACTTGAGCTGCCATAACTTCTACGTTACATTTACGACATGACAACGTGCGTTAGTCTGAAGCCGCAGCACCATGGGAGTTCCAAAAGTCTCTCCGCAGTGCCGTATGATTGTTAGCCGCGCGTGCCGTACGCCGCAGTGAATACACCGAAATGAAACTCAGTGAAATACAAGTTATTCATTCATTGAATATTCATTTTTACTTACAAATTTTCACATAAATGTTGAAAGTGTCCCCCCTGTTGTTCAATACACAATTCAATTCGTCTAATCATGTTTCCAAACACAAGCTGTAACATTTCTTCTGTAACAGATGCAGTGGAAGTGGATATTGCAGTTTCCAATTCATCGATGGATTTTGGACAGCTTACGCAGCACCCCTGAAGAAAAAGTCAGGTGGTGTTAGGTCAGGCGATCGTGGAGGCCAAAGTCCCTGTGAAATTATGTGATCACCAAAAACATCACCAAGCAGAGTCATTGAAACGCGAGCTGTGTGCGCGGTTGCACCATCTTGTTGAAATTAACCGTTCAGCATTTCACTTAACACAAGTTCTACTATGAATGGGTACAGAATATCAGTGTAGTATCGTTGTGCGTTTATAGTTTATTGTTTCGTTGAAAAATATGGGGCCGCGCGGGATTAGCCGAGCGGTCTCGGGCGCTCCAGTCATGGACTATGCGGCTGGTCCCGGTTGAGGTTCGAGTCCTCCCTCGGGCATGTATGTATGTTTGTCCTTAGGATAATTTAGGTTAAGCAGTGTATAAGCTTAGGGACTGATGACCTTAGCAGTTAAGTCCCATAAGATTTCACACACATCTGAACATTTTTGAAAAATATGGGACCCACAATCCGACGTCTAGAAATTGCACGCGCGGCTGACTATCATACGGCGCTGCGGAGAGACTTTTTGAACATCCCAACGGTTGTTCTCGACAGATAACCAGTCCCATACACATTCTTCATTCCCCGATGGATACCTACCGCGTTTCATCTTCGACAGCCGAAAAAGGAATACAAGCACGCTGGTCCTGTTAGAACGTGTTTGATAATAACGTCGTCGTAGTTCACGTTTCCCTATTTACTGCATGCACTTCGGAAAGATGCGAATGCCATACTTACGTTCATTTTCAAGTGGTAGTTACGCATAAAATGGAGCACATTCGGATAGCATTTCAACTAAGGTGAGTTCATAACAGGCAGATTCATAGTGAGCCCTTAGTAGAGCAGTTTCTCTACAAAATAATACAAAAACAGTGTGGAAACAATCTCAGTTTTGGGTAGGAATATTTTCAGGAGTAACGTTTGCGGACCTTAGTCTATGTTTCGGTTTCCTTCCTCTTAAATGATATCTCTTTTTGCAGAGTCAAAGTCGAAGTTATTGCTAGATTTCATTTCTGTGACATGATTAATAATCTTCATTACAATTATTGTACTCAGATTCGACATTGTGTTTAAGTTATTTTGGGGCGTTCAACTTTTGTCGTACGAAGACTTGCTATGTAAGTCTGTGTCATTACATCAGTTTAGAACAAAATACCAGGTTTTTGTGTAAGTGCTTGCATTAATAGTCACTTTGAAGAGTAAAGTGACCGTTGCTGGCCGTGGATTAAAGCGAAAGGAAGTACTCGTTAATTATTAATATTACGGTTGCTACACTAATTACGGGCAATTCTTTTCATCAAAAATATGTAACTACACAGTGTTACACATTAACAACATATAAGAAATATTTGGAAACGCTTGTAATACGTGTTGTACGAATGTGTCAAAAACAAGTATGTACACGAATGATTTCTCGGGTAGTCAGTGGGGGAAATAAGTTACTGGACATGTAAGGTCCTAATCCGTTAAACAACAAGAATATTCCGCCATTTATTCATTGTTTGCTAGTCTGCTGTCTTCATGGCCAGTCTAAACTGAATTCGGAGTAATATGTGAGCTGTAAAAATACCGTTTGAACATTCCAAGTTCCTAAGTAAATGAGTGTGTAGAAAGGATCATAACTTTTAGCAGGGAACGTCCTACCGACAGGAGTGCATGCATGAGGCCTTCGTGATATCAACCTAAAGTATGCGATACAGGTGTTACTAACAAGGAGATGGTTCAGTCCGACACGTCGAAAAACACCCTGAGTTCTTTTATGAAAGATGAATACAACGGAAGAAATGCACTGTCGAAATTTTCGCTGCTAAGATACACTGTAAGTATTTTTTAAAAATTGTAGAGGTACGTAGTTTTTGCCGCACGAGGAACCACTTATGACTGTGGTTTGTGCAGTCCTTTCAGCCTAGCGCGCGATCGGCCGTGACAAGAGGGAGTAGCGCCGTGTACCGCAAATACACAGGATGCCACGCACGAATCTGAAGCACCGGAGCCATACATGCGTCCCGCATCATTAATTTTTTTGAGTAAGAAGCTGTTCATGTCAGCAGATAAACTGCTGCAGATGTAATTCTTCCAAAGGTGACTAGCAAAGGAAAGTAAATCAAGGCGGTGTCTGACGTTATATTGCCGACGACTTTCAACAATCAGGAGTTTAATTTGTTGAAACGAAATATTTCTTACACATAAATCATTTTATAAAAATTCCTGTAGCACAGTTCAGATAATAAGTTTTGAATAATGTATAGTTGAACAGTAATGAAACAATTCCTTGTTTAATCCCCACAGTCGTCACAATAAAGTGAAGTGTCATTTTAATGATGAAAACAAACCTTTTCCTTACACTAGGCACACTTGATGAAAGAAAAATTAATCCATTCAGACACTTCATAGCAATTACTACTTTCATTAAGACAGAAGTGCTCTGGAGTAAGAAATGGTCCTGGTCGTTGCTCTGCTTATTGTTCTGCGTACCAAGAGTACTCAATGAAATTCGTAAAACGTGCCAATGCCAAAATGACTGAAATTTAAGAATACTGCTCTCCTGATTAACCTCGAATGATACAGAGGTATCAGAAATTATATCGTCTAACAATGTCCTTAAAAACACTTTCCACAGCCGAGAAACTCCGTCACATTGCGGTGGCCACTTCACCTTGGTTATTCTAGACAGAAAAGGAATTATGTCAATAGTCTTTTCGTCGTCCTCCTCAAAGACAGAGGTGTAGGTATGTCCAGGCCAAGAGTCGAACAAAAGCAACGAATTAATTTCTACGACTCGTTAGAAATAGTTTCGAATGAAATATTATAAGTTATTCCTTCCTATTTTTCCAGATTTAAAGTCATCGAGTATAAGATTTTGGCCACTAAACTGCCCTTCTTTCAATATTGGATCTAATGTGCTTTGAGGTCCCTGAGGACAGATATAAACCTGCATACTTATTATTGATTTTGTTGTATACGAATGTATCATTGGAGTAATCGATTGCCTGAAAGACTACCTTTTTTCGCCTCGAAACGATAAAGTGCGGTTTCCTTGCAGTCCTCCCACGAAACCTGACTGATTGGCATTGGACGTAGCAGGTGTGGGGATAAAAGAAAGTTTCGTCTTCGCGTCAGCTAAGAATTAATGGCATCTCCTCTACACTTTTACTTGAATTAAAGTTAGAAGTGCTGAAACTTCCTATATGATTTCTGTAATCTGCTTATACTGCTCGAGAAAGCCTCGTAACCAGTAGTGTTCAACTCATTTGCCATTCGGAGGGCCTGGTCTCTGCATTGGTAACGATGCACTGTCCCTCGCAAGGTCGTTGTTGTTGTGTCGCACTTTCGCGACTTTCAGTTTGGCGCATATTTGTTTCTTCATGTAAGTTCTTTTTTTTTCGTTTTATAGAATTCAGGATAAGAAAATTTCCGAAGCAAAAGTTTGCACACGCCTTAACATTGAACGTTATCTCAATGAATATTTAATTCAGTCTCCAGTATTAACACTTACGATACCGCAGAAACAACTGACTATTTTTGTGGATATTAAATGAGTTGCAAATTTTAGCGAACATTAACTAAGGACAATTCCTTCAAAGAAACTGTCAACAGAAACTGAAATTCGCTTTGCAAATGGCGATCTCACCGAATGGTCTTATCTGTTTAAGAAAGCGCCATCAACAAAGGACCTATGCCTGTCAAGTTGCGCTTGCACAATCAGCTGTAGCTCCGGTGGCAGAGAACATTTCTCCAGCCATCTTACGAGCTAAGAATGTGGCAATTTTCGACATAAAAAAGTTACTCGCAGTCCGTCTTAGCAGCTAAGGTTTTGACACTTTTTTTTGGTGTATTCTTCTTGTATAAAAAATATCGGGTCATGTTTCGCCAAGTCAGATTGGGCCATTCCCTTGAAGTCACGGAGTTCAGCATTTACCTCTGAATGTGCTGCAGGCCACTGTTGTAAGCATTACAGCTACTCGTGCGCTGACCACGTGCCGCACAGTCACACGTAAATTAGTATTATTTACTCGTAATTTAGTGAACTTTGGATTGGCGGACTTAAACAATATTGCAATGCGCCTTCTGAATACCAGCTGAAAATCTTTGCAATATACCAACTTAGAGACAACCCGTCCAAGACATATTTACAACGTCCAGATTATTACTCCATAATTCACAGCCTCAGACCACTACACTAGACAGGAAATTTTTTAATTACATATAGACATAGACGCAAAGAGAGGAACGTGGTAGAGTGACGCTGTGATAAGACACTGTACTAAAAGTCGGGAGTATGGCGGTTCATATCCCAGTCTGGACAGGAAACTTTGGGTTTTCCAACGTTATCCTTAATCACTGAAGCAAAACACGGGGATACTCTCTTTGAAAAGTATTTCCTTTTGGACTTGTATCTTGTGCTGCTTCTCCAAAGACGTCGTCGTCGTTGTTCTTATAGCATATGGTGGCGCACGAGACTGCTCAGCCTTTGGCTCTGGATCGAGTGTTACTACCGCCCCACGTCCAAATTTTTTATCGCTTTCGAGATCACCTAATGGAGATTGGGAATATCAAAACATGTGACATGAATGGCCGCATATTTTGAATGCATTGACTTAGTAACTTTAATTTTTTATACTGACAAGAGAGTGCAGACCTTAATACTTGACATAAATTTCAACTTCGTACCTCCACCCATTGTAGGAGAAGGAGTGTTAACGGTCGGACAGACAGAGAAGCGGACAAAAAAGTGATCCTATAAGCGTTCCGTTCTTATCGACTGAGGTACGGATCCCTAAAATTTAAGGGCTGGAAATCACGTGATCTCGCCGACCATGGGATATCACCAAATCGTGAGAATAATCTATGTGTAAAGTGGCGCCTCAGTGTAGTCGTTGAATTACGCGCTGTATGGGCCGCAGCCCACCTTGCTGAACCATATCGCGTTTAGACGGCAATGCCTGTGCGTCGGTGGAATGAAGAAATTGTTAATCATGGCCGCATACAATTGTGCCTACACACTTTATCTCCCTGTAGTGACTATTGAACCCCCTTGAGCTTATAAGGATGAAATTTGCAGTTCTGTTTCACAGTCCTCTTTAAAGACGTAAAGGGATTTGTAATGTTATAGAATGTCGACGGACAAACCCCGGTTAACTTCGCTGCAGAATTGTACTAATTTGTCAATTACCTTCAGGCGTTCGAACTGTTATTTAGGTCCCTTATGCTTGACATTGGTTGCAGAACCCGTCTTACGCCATTGAATCGTCCACCGGCCTATTGTTATGTCTGGAAATAGTGATCTCTTCCACGCGCATTGCGCGAGAGGCCCTGCACACGACACAACTCTACCTCTGGGTCAAAACGCACAAACACTGGCCAACGTTCCAAACTGAACTACAGGGCACATTATGTGGATCTGATTAGATACGGTAGACGGTGTGGACACATTTCCCTCTTACCAGGGTGACAAATTGAAAATGTACTTTTTCGCTTCGATCACCCTGAAGGTCTAAATATTGTTCGTTTCAAAATATATTGAAAAGTCGAAAAAGTAAGTGAAAATCACTCTTCAGTGTCTTTTGAGACAAATTTTTCATGGGTCTAGTAGTAAAACAAGACTATAAGTTTGTTTGGCTACAGACCACAGACATTGCTGTAAATGAGTAAAACTGAAAGCGTGTGGTAAAATGAATAGGTATTTTTTAGTAAATGCAAAGACGAATTTCAAATACCTAAAGTAATTCCTTTTTCGAACAGTATGTGCAGTTTAACCTGCTAGGCAGCTCCCAACTAAGGCTCTATTAGCATTGGTTTCATGTGCCCTCATACAATAAGCAATAGCTTGTGAAGCTGTTGAATGTTCAAGAGACATCTCGAAACGCCTCACTTTACATCTTATAACTTTCCAAATTTAGTACAAGTCATACCTTTGTATCAATGAATGCTGATGCCCATCTGTTTGCATACCATACGATATATACAGCATACCATACGGCATACACGCGGCGAGTGCTAAGGATGGATAGGTGAATTACAGCTCGAGATACATCCAACGTCATGCTATGTAGTACACATATGTTCAGCAAGAGACATTACTGTTGTTGCTATAGCAACCAATCCGAAGACTACAATAGTCTGTCCTGTGCAAGCCTTCCCATATTGGCGTTAGTACTGCACTCTACGATCGTATGAACTTACTTAATCGCCTACTCTTCCCAATATCAGTTCTATATTATCATTTGTTTCCTATAGGTACGAAGCTTATTAATTTGTTGTAACTTCAGTTTTTTTTTTACATTTGTTGTTCGTAGCCCTGACGTATCTTTCCAATTTAGCATATTTTTGTAATTATCACGGGTAACATCCTTTTCCACTTCGGAAGAACTTCTCCAGTTTTCTTTTTCTCTTAGCAACATACTACGCTACTTTCCCCGTTGGAGCGTGTTCATTAGCGTCATTTATCTAACGATTTCGAAGATGTCGTGAGAGTACCGTCTCTCAGTGCTTTAGAAACTTCTGTGTTAACAACGTGAATAATTCTTCAGTAACTGCTATTATTACGAAATAAAACGAAAGAGGAAATATCTCTGAGCACATCAGAAAACAAAAACGTATTTCTTTCACCACATAAATAATTTTACTGTGAGATACAGGCGAAATCAGTTCAAAACATTTTTAGTATGATTACCACATCAAGGAAACAAATTAATTTGACATGAAACAATGGTAGCGAAACATGTTTAGAGAATGAAGTGTTGTATCACTTTGAATTACTTCCTTTCCTTGCGATCTTTTAGTATTGCGTTGTTAGCTAGGGGTGAGTTGTGGAGCCGTTGCTGGACAACGGTTGTCAGCAGACATTCTAAGGCTGTGTATGTCTGATAAGAGAAACCTAAAAACTAGAGAACTTAGGACTACAATACAAAGGTTGATATTGCTTGGTCATAAACCTGGTTCTATCAGATCTACAGATATTGTTTGGTGAGTGTGACGGAAAAATCGTGATGTATGTCGGTTGACCATCCAAGCTACGAAGAGATATTACTGAGATGTCAGGAATCCAACACAAGAAAGATCAGTTAATACGTGGAAGCTGGAAATGTACTGGAGTAAATCCCTTTTAATGGATAGTTTACACAGGTATTGAAAATGATATATGTAGGTTTAGTACAAATGGAAGAATTAAATTTTCGGAGCGAAGTTATTTATTCTTTATCATAAAACACAAAGAAATCTTTAAAAGAAGTTTTCATAAAAAATCCTTACTGTTACAGTAAAAACAGCACCATCTAGTATAAAGTTGCTTGTACCAACTTTTAGATCACTATCATTCATAATATTTTCGTCTGCAAGGTTTTCTTGTTGGGAAATATATACATAGTTTATGTATAGCTTACATATGACAACTACTTAATGTTTCTATGAAAGGAGGGAGTCGATTTTGTGTTCTTCTTAGCGATGAGTAGCACATCGTTAGGAGAGGTGATAGATGAAAATGTTATTGAGATTCTCTGTGTTTCTGCGTTATGCAAAATTGTTTGAAAACATGAAAACTGACTTTCGAATGTGAGCCATCACAGAATATTTGTAATAAGTGCATTTTTCGCGTACTGAGTCAGGCTTTGAGTTGTGTGAAAAATAGATTTCTTGCTTTCCATGTGGTTAATTTTAATTCAATGAAGAAATATGGGCTGGGTAGGTGTTATAATGTAATCGAAATATCTGAATTCTTCATTCGCATAAATAATTTTTTTCAACTACAAGTCGTGTCTGCTACTAGGCCGTTCTCCAATGTTCTGGAATTATTTATTACAGGGGCGGGCAAACGCTGCACGCGGCTCATGAGCACACAGCGCTGCACGTGTGCTGCTCGCGAGCAATCGTCGAACGGGACAGTGCCGACAGCCTGCAGGTTGCGGCAGTGTAGTACCAGGCTAAGCTGCGGACGTTGAAGCGAAGCGACCACTACGTAGTGAACGTTGTATTTCAATAACCGGAAAATGCAGAGTGAATCAAGGAAACCGAGAATTGGAGATTTGCTATCTTTTAAAAAGGAATGGGAGAATCATTTGTTCTCTTTGGAAAAACGTGAAAATTGTAAGTGTGTAATATGTGACAGTATTGTCGCTGGTGAGCGGAAGTTTAATATTGAACGCCGTTATAATAAATTTCACTATGTTGCCGTTCTTAGTGCAATAAAAGAGGAATTTCTCAAGCGATTTGTGGATATATCTTACTTATCCCAAGGTTTTGAATACTTCTAGAGAGAATCTGGTTTCTGTAGATGATATTCATCTCAGTTTGCAAATGGAATTAATAGATCTACAGTGTAATTCTCGTCTGAGAGGCAAGTACTTTTTGGCAAGACGTGTAATAGATTTTTATCACGACTTCTCACAGCAAGAGTTTCCTCGTCTCCATCGTGAAGCCATGAAGATAGTCAATGTTGGGCTCGACATACTTTTGTGAGAGATTTTTTTCTGTTATGAAAATTAATAAGTCTCGGTTAAGAGCAAACATCAGTAATGAAAATTTACGTAACAGTTTGCCTTTGTCTCTATGTAGAAATTTTGTTCCAGACATTAAACGTATTGTAAACTCCACCTGTGATAATTAAATAAAACGTATCGTAGGTAATAGGTACTCTTTCAAACCATGGTTTCTGTCAAGCACTCCTAATAACCTTATTCCTTCATTTAATAAAGCAGGTCTGGAAACAAAACGCATTGCAGAGGAAGAAGCGAAGAGACGGTATGGTGGGGAGGGGTGAGAAGCGGGTGGCCAGCTTGCCACTGTGTGCACGCAGAACACCTGTTAACTGCACACGTGCATGTGCACTGCACACGTGCAGAATTCCTGCCCGCCCCCTGATTTATTACAACGGGCGTATTGTTGTGTGTCTCTTTTCCCCACCACTGGTGAATTCACAATAAGGCACCAGTTATATCAAATATTTCTTAAACGTCATAGAATTTATTGTGATAAAAGTACGAGTCTTTATTCATATAGACACCAAAAATATCCTTCATTTATGACAAGAGAGAATTTCTGCACAGAATATTTTTTTTAATTAAATGCATTCTCTTATGATTGATAATTCAGATGTCATATGAATCTCATAATTTTTGTCACAGTATGACTGAGGAGAGTGAAATGTATGTGTTAAGATGTACGGGGTCAACTGATTTTCTTACACAATATTTTCGTTATTAGTGTGCAAACTACTTCGATGTTACTGCGTGAGGCTCTGGAAGCATATTTCACTAGGAGAAAGATAGATACCACCCAAAGGAAAATTAGGGAGGTGTTTGGGGGAAAGAGAAGCAGCTGTATGAATATCGAGAGCTCAGATGGTAAACTAGCCCTAACCAAATAAAGGGAAAGCTAAAAGAAGTATATGAAGAGTGTATACAGGGGAGATGAACTTGAAAGCGTTATTATAGAAAGGGGAGTGGCCGTAGATGAACATGTGAGATATGACTCTGCGATAAGAATCTGACGAATGTCTGAAAGGTCTAAGTCGAAAAAGGGGCGCGGGAGTAGAAGATATTCTGTAGGAACTGCAGATAGACTTGGGATAACCAGCCATGACGAAACACTTCCCACTGGTGTGCAAGATGTGTGAGACAGTTTAATGGGCTTGGTTGAAAAATACTAACACGAATTATTTACAGAGGAATGGAAAAACTGGTAGAAGCAGACCTCGAGGAAGATAAGTTTGGATTCCAATGAAAAATAGGAACACGGGAGGAAATACTCATCCTACGACTTAACGTAGAAGATAGGTTAAGATAAGGCAGACCTACATTTATAGCATATTTATAGTGAAAGCATATGACAGTGTTGACTGTAGTACCATCCTTTAAATTAGGAGGAAAGGTAGCAGGGGCAAAGTACAAGGAGCGAAATGTAATTTACAACTTGTGCAGAAACCAGAGGGCAGGCATAAAAGTCGAGGTGCTCGAAACGGGGCAGTGCTTGGAAAGGGAGTGAGACAGGAAGGGTTGTAGCCCATCCCCAATGTTATTGAAATTCAACACTGAACAAGCAGCAAAGGAAACCAAAGAAAAAATTTGAAGTAGGAATTAAAGTTCAGGGATAAGAGATAAAGTCGCGAGGTTTAGCCGCGCGGTCTAGGGCGCCTTGCTACGCTTCGCGCGGCTCCCCCAGTCGTAGGTTCGAATCCTCCCTTGGGTATGGGTGTGTGTGTGTGTGTTGTCATTAACGTAAGTTCGTTTAAGTTAGATTAAGTAGTGTGTAAGCCTAGGGACCGAAGACCGGAGTAGTTTTGTCCCAGAGGAAACTTCCCACAAATTTTTTTTTATTTGAAGAAACAAAAACTCTGAGGTTTGCCGATGACATTGTAATCGTGTCAGGGAGAGCAAAGGACTTGGAAGAGCAGTTGATCGGAAAGGACAGTGTCTTGAAAGGAAGTTGTAAGATGGACGTCGATAAAGCAAGACAAGGATAATGGAATGTGCTCGATTTAAATGAGGTGATGATAAAGGAATGAGACTAGGAAACGAGACACTGAAAGTAGAGCAGATGCGCAAAACTATAGACCTATATCTCTGACGTCGATCTGTTGTAGAATTTTAGAACATGTTTTTTGCTCGGGTATCATGTCGTTTTTGGAACCCAGAATCTACTATGTAGGAATCAACATGGATTCCGGAAACAGCGATCGTGTGAGACCCAACTCGCTTTATTTGTTCATGAGACCCAGAAAATATTAGATACAGGCTCCCAGGTAGATGCTATTTTTCTTGACTTCCGGAAGGCGTTCGATACAGTTCCGCACTGTCGCCTGATAAACAAAGTAAGAGCCTACGGAAAATCAGACCAGCTGTGTGGCTGGATTGGAGAGTTTTTAGCAAACAGAACACAGCATGTTGTTATCAATGGAGAGACGTCTACAGACGTTAAAGTAACCTCTGGCGTGCCACAGGGGAGTGTTATGGGACCATTGCTTTTCACAATATACATAAATGACCTAGTAGATAGTGTCGGAAGTTCCATGCGGCTTTTCGCGGATGATGCTGTAGTATACAGAGAAGTTGCAGCATTAGAAAATTGTAGCAAAATGCAGGAAGATCTGCAGCGGATAGGCACTTGGTGCAGGGAGTGGTAACAGACCCTTAATATAGACAAATGTAATGTATTGCGAATACATGGAAAGAAGGATCCTTTATTGTATGATTATATGATAGCGGAACAAACAATGGTAGCAGTTACTTCTGTAAAACATCTGGGAGTATGCGTGCGGAACGATTTGAAGCGGAATGATGATATAAAATTAATTGTTGGTAAGGCGGGTACCAGGTTGAGATACATTGGGGGAGTCCTTAGAAAATGTAGTCCATCAACAAAGGAGGTGGCTTACAAAACACTCGTTCGACCTATACTTGAGTATTGCTCATCAGTGTGGGATCCGTACCAGATCGGGTTGACGGAGGAGATAGAGAAGATTCAAAGAAGAGCGGCGCGTTTCGTCACAGGGTTATTTGGTAACCGTGATAGCGTTACGGAGATGTTTAACAAACTCAAGTGGCAGACTCTGCAAGAGAGGCGCTCTGCATCGCGGTGTAGCTTGCTCGCCCGGTTTCGCGAGGGTGCGTTTCTGGATGAGGTATCGAATATATTGCTTCCCCCTACTTATACCTCCCGAGGAGATCACGAATGTAAAATTAGAGAGATTAGAGCGCGCACGGAGGCTTTCAGACAGTCGTTCTTCCCGCGAACCATACGCGACAGGAACAGGAAAGGGAGGTAATGACAGTGGCACGTAAAGTGCCCTCCGCCACACACCGTTGGGTGGCTTGCAGAGTATAAATGTAGATGTAGATGTAGATGAGTTTAGCTGTTTGGGCAGTAAAGTAACTGATAATCACCGAAGTAGAGAGGACATAAAATGTAAACTGGCAATAGAAAAAAAAACGCTTTTCTGAAGATGAGAAATTTACTAACATTAAACATAGACTGAAATGTTAAGAAGTCTTTTTCGAAGGTATTTGTCTCGAATGTGGCCATGTATGGAAGTGAAACATGGACGACAAACCGGTTCGATAAAAAGAAAGTAGAAACTTTCGAAATGTGGGGCTGCAGAAAAATGCTGAATATTAGGTGGACCGATCACATAACTAATGAGGAGGCACTGAATAGAACTGGGGAGACAAGGAATCTGCGGCACAACTCGATCAAAAAACAGGATGTAAGACATCGAGGGATCACGAATTTAATATTGGAAGGAAGTGAGGTGGGTTAAAGTCGTAGAGGGAGACCAAGAGATGAACACAATAAACCGATTCAAAAAGATGTAGGTTGCAGTAGTTATTCGGAGATGAAGTGGTTCGCACAGGATAGAGCAGCATGGAGAGGTGCATCAAAGTAGTCTTCAGACTGAAGATCATAACGGCAAGAACATGTAGAGTACTTGACCCAGATTCGCCCTAATGACGACAACGACGCGTGAACTCTAAAACACAATGGTTGCCGTGGTTATTCAAGCGTAGGCAGCAGTTAGTTGTAGTTGGTCCAAGTTGCGCTTCTCGCTATTGACGGATTCTCGAACGCACCCTTTAGTATCGAGAGTGATTTATTGATTGGTTATTTGATTTTATGGGAGTAAGGGACTTAACGGCGAGGTCATCCGTCCCTATTTCATAGGAGATTCCTCCTGAAACGTGTACTATCAGCCATAATTCTGAATGAACTGAAATAGTATGAAGTAGTGGTAAAATAGAGGCGCTGAGGCCCATATTGATGCTAGGATGAGAAATGGCTGCATAAGAGATAAAAGTATATTGGTTGAGCAGGTCTTCAGTCTAGTGCCCCCGGACGATGGGTGCAGGTCTAAGATAATAACGGTACAAACAATTCCTTCTGGCCGAGAGGAGGTTAGTAATAGTAGAAGTGAAAACACTGAAACTTTAGTGAACATCAGTAGGTGCTAAAAATTTGAACTTGCAGACTTTGTAGGGCAGACACCAACAGTCCCCTGAAAGCCTACTTCAAAAGCATCCAAATCAGCGCTGAGCGAGAAATGTATAACTGCACTACAGTTCCCCGCCTATGACTCCCGCACGGATGTTGATGAGAGGATTACAAAAGTTACAGCTTGCACCGAAGTACTTGATGAATCATTCTTTCCCCGCTGCATACACGAAAACAATGGGGAAAATCCCTAATGTGTAATGCAACGATACCTTCGGCCTTACACTTGACAGGGTTCAGCAGATGTAGCTGTAAGTGAACTGAAACTACAACGTTAAAAAAAAAACAGATCTATTTCTTATACTTTCCACCATGCTTATCATAGTTATAGTTTTGTCCTCAAGTGGAGGTATGTTACATAATTTAGCATCAGTGTATTGCATGGAGGACACTGTGTGCCAGTAAAAGGCAAGAAACTGTGCTAATAAGAAGCTGAAACGTACATGGATGTTTTATGTTATTGGTCAGCGAAGCGATCAAGAACCAAAAAAGTACAAAACACCTCCCAGAGGACAAGACGATGTCACCCGCTAGGGTAGCTGACTGCTTTTTCACGCCGTTTACGGGCTTGCAGAGACAAGGCTGACCCAAATCATACCCGCTTCGCTGACTGGCTAGGTCTGATGTGCAGGCCAGCCTGGATGTGGTGTTTAGGCGGTTTGCCACATCTGAGTAGCTGAATACCAGACTGTTACCTACGTTCCGTCTCAAACGCTGTAAAAACGTTAGAGTTGTATAACTACAGCTGGCTAAGTGAGTGTAGACTACGGTTGTTCTCTTAATAGCCTTAGTAATGTAAGGTCGTACCCGCATTATCTGTATGCTAATGTGCTGCACACGTATCGGGCGTTACCTCATATCGGTCGCTTTCTTTATATAAGTGATCAGTGTCTTATTGAAGCCGGTCGTGGTGAACCGTCTCGAGACTGAGTGAGGATTTATAAAGGACCGTGTAACCTAAAGAACACTTTTGTTCTACACAGTTATTCACCTGCATGTTGCATAAAAATAAACTATGTATACGACAAAATTAAAATTGTCGATATTTGATTCAAATTTTAATTGAAAAATTTTTCAATTACAGCGCCAGAAAATGCAATTTCCCCAAAAATAGTTAAAAGTAAAAAATAAAAGCGCAGAATTTGCGCGATGAACTATTTTTTATTACTTATAAAATACAATTTATTTACTGTAAAGATAAAAACTAAACAATGGACTTACACTGAATGATACGCGTTTTCATCCACTTGCAGGACAGACAACCAAACAATAAATTGAGATGAGTTGTCAGCTCCCAGTTTCCCTCTAAAACATTCATTTGCACTTCTTTCCCCACCAGTGCTGCAGATAATACCGGTAACTGTACCATTTATTACATCAGCTATGTACTGTACAGAAATATCGAACCTTATTTTTGTTAGTGTTCAATTCTAACAAACTTTATCCGCCTGAAAGCGAGTGACACCGAACTGCGTAGGTAGCGTGTGACGAGTACCACTCATTTGTCTATTCCACGCCGATCCAGAGCTCTAGCTAGCAGCTTCATGCTTGTGCTGCACTTTTTGCGTCTGATAGTCACAAAACTTTCACTTGGCGCTGTATTAAGCATAAAATGTAGGTCAACATTTTTCTTATCCAATCCTCATCGCGCGATCGAAGCTGCATTTCCGTAGTGGTGATCTATTGTCGATTTTCGCCAGATGATTCCATGTTGCCACCTGGTAAACCTCCTTTCCTTCAGTCCTTGCACTACCGCTGCCAGTGTCGTCCAGTAATAAGCAATGGTCTACGATTATGCACCTCGTGAAGGAGTTCTCCGGCCGCGCATTGGACTCACATTCGGGAGATTGGCGGTTCAGATTCCCGTGGCACCATTCACATTCAGCTTTTGTGGCCAGTGATTCTCGTTCCCTTATAAAACACGGTCCACTGCCTTCGCCACCTTTTACTATTCCGAGTTGGTGCACTGTGTGATGTCCCATTCGTCGAAGGGAGCTTAAAACCCACTTCCTTTCCTTTTACACCGTTAAACCGAGTATCCGGTCTTGCCTGGATATGTATTTATTCCACTCTTCTATTACTCCATCTCCACCTTCCCTCTATCTCTCTCTCTCTATACGCGTCTGCCCTCTCTCTGTCCATCTCCTCCTCCCTCTATACCCATCTCCTCCACTGTCCACTAGCTGTCAATCTCCTCCTCTACCACCTCTCTGTACCAGTATCCCACAACCTGTCTCATTATTTCTCCTCCTATATCCTTTCTCTGTTCATCTCCTCCTCTTCTCCCTCTCTCTGGCCGTTTCCTCATCCCGTCTTTCCGTCCATCTCCTGTTGCTCCCCTATCAGTATCGTCTCCTTCTTTCCTCTCTCTATCTGTCCATCTCCTCCTTTCCCTTCTCTCTCTAATTTATCATCCCAACCTCATCAGCAGACTGCTAGATCCCATTTCACACATGTTTAACATATTCCACACGTAGTTGTACATACATTTCATCTATAGAATGAAATTTTCACTCTACAGCCGAGTGTGCGCTGATATGAAACTTCCTGGCAGATTAAAACTGTGTGCCGGACCGAGACTCGAACTCGGGACCTTTGCCTTTCGCGGGCAAGTCCTCTTCCAACTGAGCTACCCAAGCACGACTCACGCCCCGTTCTCACAGCTTTACTTCTGCCAGTGCCTCGTCTCCTACCTTCCAAACTTTACAGAAGCTCTCCTGCTAACCTTGCAGAACTAGCACTCCTGAAAGAAAGGATATTGCGGAGACATGGCTTAGCCACAGCCTAGGGGATGTTTCTAGAATGAAATTTTCACTCTACAGCGGAGTGTGCGCTGATATGAAACTTCCAGGCAGATTAAAACTGTGTGCCGGACCGAGACTCGAACTCGGGACCCGCGAAAGGCAAAGGTCCCATGTTCGAGTCTCGGTCCGGCACACAGTTTTAATGTGCCAGGAAGTTTCATTTCATCTGTACCTCTGACGAATTTCGTCCTGCAGTTTAGTTTTCTCGCAGCTCAATGCTTATGATGTCATACATGCTGAACTATGTCCTGTACAGTTATTTAATTTTGCAATTACATTCAGTGGTGTATGTGGCTACTGTGTATTGTGAATGGAATAAGAAGTAAATAAGTAATCGATATAAATACCACGAAAGATGTGGTAGTTGTTCACTCATCTCAGTGTTTTTGACGTCATACCTGCTGAACTATGCATATATATATGCAAATAATGTTGCAGGTACAGTCAGTGGCATATGTGAATAGTGTCAGCAAAACGTATAGCGAATGCAGTTAGTAGCAAAGGGGTAATAAATTAAATCTCATTATTTATGCGGCAGTTTCGCTGCATGAACCGCGAAATTGTAGTAGGTGATAGACTGTTTTCTTTTCATCATTTCGTGAGGGTCGTCTGCAAACAGGAGGTTCTTAAAGGTTTAAAATTTTTTGTGTAAGGTTTGCTTCATGTCATTAAATGCCCTCATTCCAGAATACTGGTCGAGTTAAGTATGGGTATTCGCTTTTTCACCCCCACCGCCACCGCTTGCTTAGGTAGGTGGTTCTTACCCGAACGGCGGTTCTTTCCAGACATAAGTGATGTGGGTACCTAGATTGTTTGGAATCAGTCCATCGGCTTATGAAGAGATGAGCAACATACATGCATGTACAGTGATCAGCCAGAACATTATGACCACAGACCTACTACCGATATAAACTCGTCCAGACACATGCACAGTGCATGTAGTATCAGTGAGCGTGCTGTCCGTGCGTAGCATGGAGAGGGCGCGTGGTCTGAGTTTGGCCGAGAGCAAGTTGCGATGGCACGGAGGCTCGGCAAGAGCATTTCGGAAATTGCACGACTTGTCGGCTGTTGGAGGAGTGCTGTGGTTTGTGTCTTCAGTACTTGGCGAAAGCAACGTGAAAACGCGTCCATACGTCGTGAGGTTGGCCGGCCACCCCTCATCACGGACGTCGCATATCGTAGGCTGGGTAGACTGATAAAACGGTACAGGCGACGAAATGTGGCGGAACTAACATCAGACTTTAATGCTGGATAGAGTACAAGTGTGTATTTTGGTCGGTCGGTGCAGGGACGTTTAATGCTGTTTCTGGACGACAGGAGTTGTCGTCCGTTGATATTCCATATGTGCTCAGATGGAGACAGATCTGCTGATCGTACAGGACAAGGAAACATGCCGACAATCTGTAGAGCCTGATGGGTTAGAATAGCGGTATGTGGGCAGGAGTTATCCTGTTGGAAATGCCGCGCGGGTTATCCGCTCTATTTGCAGCGTCTTGTCACGGTCCGCGCGGCTCCCCCCGTCGGAGGTTCGAGTCCCCCCTCGGGCGTAGGTGTGTGTGTGTGTCGTCCTTAGCGTAAGTTAGTTTAAGTGAGATTAAATAGCGAGTAAGCTTAGGGACCGGTGACCTCACCAGTTTGGTCCAATAAAACAATACCACAAATTTCCAATTTCCAATTGGAAGACATCTTCTGGAATGGTAGCCATAAATGGCAACACAACAGGGCGAATCACGAGGCTGACGTTCAAATTTGCGTTCAGGATGCGTGGGATAATCACAAGAGTGCTCCCGCTGTCACACGAAATCACAACCTTAAAATATGGTAAAATGGCTCTGAGCACGATGGGACTCAATTTCTGAGGTCGTCAGTCCCCTAGAATTTAGAACTACTTAAACCTAACCAACCTAATGACATCACACACATCCTTGCCCGAGGCAGGATTCGAACCTGCGACCGTAGCGGTCTCGTGGTTCCAGACTGTAGCGCCCAGAACCGCACGGCCACTCCGGCCGGCAATCACAACCCAGACTGTAGTTCCTGGTGTACGTCCAGCGTGTCTAGCAAGCAGACAGGTTGGTTGCTGGCCCCCAACAGGCCTCCTTCTAAGCAATGGACGGCCATAACTGCCACCGATGCAGAACCAGTTTTCATTAGAAAACACAACAGATCTCCACCCCGTCCTCCGATGAGCTCTCGTTTGACACCACTGGAGTGGCAAATGTCAGTGGTTTGGTGTCGGTGGAATGCACGCTACATGGCACCTGCCTCGGAGTTGCTGTTGCAGTAACCCATTTCAAACAGTTCATTGTGTTGCTGTAATGCCAGCCGCTGCTCAAATGGTTCCGACTGTACATTCTCGTGACACCCGCTACCAGCAGTTATGTGCAGTGCCTACATTCCTGCCAAGTCTTTCCGCAGTATCGCAAAAGGAACGTCCAGCATTCTCGTAGCCCTAGTACACAACCTCGTTCTACTCAATGAGGTCTTTATAACGGCGTCTTTGTCGCATAAAGGCATTATTGACTAACATTAACTCACCACGTCCAATCTCAAAGGTAACGAACGCTCACAACCGTAACTGGGTGCACTAAAGGCAAACGTGATTTGCATCCTCATAGTGGACCTACCTGCGCCACTCTTATGCAAGCGGTGCGAAATTTTAATGGAGAGCATCTTTTAGATGTGGGAACGCGTCTAAAAACTTTCGTTTATGTCGCACAACTCCTTCTTGGTGTTGCGAGTCTTTTCTCCATTAGTGTACATATATATGTACATCCATTTTATAATATGTATGGACTCTGTGGCAGACTCCCTATTTGCAACATGGTCATTACTGACTAAGGGAGAAGAGTCTTGCTCATCTGTCTGCTGAACGCATATGTGGGTTCTGCGCCTATTCGTATTGTAGCTGCTTGTGTACTGTGTTTTTGAATTAAGGATATGTTATTAGACTAACATCGTTTTCTAGAGGACTGCAGGAAAAAACTCGGAAATCACATTCGAGCTTGGCGTTAATCCAACAATTACCTGTTTCTGACACACGTAAGGGCACCGAAAACAATATTAGCCAACCGTTGGAGACATCACGATAGTACCATTAAACATTGCCTAGAGACTTAACAGCAGTCTCTGTTGAGTGAGGAAGAGTCTGCACAAGTTCCTTCAGGTACGCCATTTCCGGCTGATGTCATTCCTTGACGCCGTGCAGCTACCAAATTTCGAGGCTGTAGATGGTTACGTTTCATCCGCTGTCCCAAATGGCCTTAGACATTTTATATGGGACAAAGATTGGGTGACTCAGGACGTCAGTGCAGAGGCAGTAGGGTACCTAAGTGTTCATAAATCCTGTAACGTCTGTGTGCGGCCCTGTCATCGTGGAAGACGGGAGTCTTGGTTCAAATGTCTCTGAGCACTATGGGACTTAACATCTGAGGTCATAAGTCCCCTAGAACTTAGAACTACTTAAACCAAACTAACCTAAGGCAGGATTCGAACCTGCGACCGTAGCAGACGGGAGTCTCCACAGAAAACTAATCACGAAGATGTAGAAGGACGGACAAACCTTGGTCCCTGGGTATGTTGAAATAAACATTCTTTCTCATAATCACGAATTGCAAAGTAATTTTATGTAGGCAGAAGTCGAGTGTGTAAACGCGCCCCGTTTAAGGGACGAGTTTATTCACCGGTGGGTGCATGTTTATACAGATAATCGAAAACAATAATTAAGGAACAATCCGAACGACTCAATTTGTAAAAATACGTGTTGCTGATAATGAACAAAATTACAAGCTTGCTTACACCATTTAACAAGGTAAAATGCGGAACTTTAAGTTTCAGTAAATACATTTTTAGATGGACTTCCACCTGTCATAATATGGCTTACGTGGGTGTTCGAATGTTAACTATCTGGCTGTTCATCTTCACCGTCCGAGTTGCAATTTATGCAAACAAAAGGTAATGTGTTTCCTGCGCCACAGTCGTCGTGAGGCCAGCTTTTATAACTAAGTCACTGGAGCCATTCTTGATTTCTACCTGACGGTCGTTTCGTTTAAAGCAGTAAATACAAAGGCAGTTTTCATCCTCTATGTCAAATTGCTGCACGTTGTAAGAGAAAGGAACAAGAACTGGAAGGGGCATTCGTTGGGACAGAAGTGCTTGCTAACAGGTGCTTTCAAGAGACTAGTTTGTGAGAGGACATTAAGGGGAAAGAGGAGGTACAGGATAATATACGACATAAAGCGAAGCGTAAAGTACGTGGACCTGCAGAGGATGGCGGAAGACAGGAAAGCATGTGAAGACCTACCTTCGGGCAGGAGACTAATGGTGACATCTGAAGTACAACTATCCATATTTTTTCTTTGTTCTTGCTCTTAGCAATTTCTTGTAATCATCAGTCCACGCTCTCGTAAAACTGATTCCGTATGCCTCAGATTCATTAGGTTCTAATAGCGTTTTTAGCAACTTCTACCTTTTATTCTCCCGTCTTCATTTCCATTACAGTGCATTTCCAACTGCTGTTAAAGTTTCCTTGACGGGGCTGTCAGTTAGGATGGAAGTGTAAAATAGTGCTTAAACGTGCCCAACTGTACTGGGTAAATGTGCCCCATCCCCATGCTACAATTAGTTTCTAAATTACGGTAGTAAATTTCAGACACTCAAAGTATAGAAATGTACTTTGCAAAGTAGCATGATATCGTCTTAACGAACACATGTTTATGTACTTATAATTTCTGCATATCAATCCTTGTTAAATAGGAGGAAGGGACCACAGCCGATAGGAATATTATAATATTCGCACTACCGTCAGCTGTCTGTCATCTCACCGAGTGTGGTTGCTTACTGCAAGAACTGATGCTGATAACGGTTTCATTCTGATGGAGCTCTTTGACTCAAGAATGTAGAGGACATGATGATGACGAAGTGTAACGTCAAAACCGCTGGCCAATGAATTGATAGTGAAACTACAGCTGTTAAAAACTGTAATTTATGTTTATCTATTCTCAATTTTGAAAGGTATTTTCTCTAGGAGCTTCAAAAGCTCCGCAGAAAAATTCACTCACCTAGCACCAAAACACACTCATGTTCTTCGCGCTAAAACATTCACTCAACTGGTGCCTTCAGCAGATGGCAGTACTGATCTTCTATCGTCCGTAGCGTTCGAGCAAAAATAGTTCCCTAGAAGAGTACTCAGCTTAAACATGTCCCTGTGCGTGAATCGGCTCTGGTCTCCCCTACTCTCCAGTATCTGTGCTGCTTGTCCCAACCACGAAGTGCAGCTAATTGTGCGGTTCTGAACAATAATATTTTGCGCGACGTAAAATGTCCACTGCATCCAGTGCCCTTCGAAAAGTTCTCCCCGAAACTGACTTTGGATGGGCCTGCATCCACTAAAAACAGCAAGTCATAAAACTGATTCTCATTGAAAAGCCGTGGCAATTGTCTCTGGTCCTTGACGTTTAGGGTCTTTGTAGACCCTGTTGTTACATCGCGTTACATGATTACAAGTCGTACTACATCCCTTGTGGGCACATTAGGCAGTCCGCGTTGACACACCAACAGATCAGGTAAATTGACTATCGATGTGGTCGTAGACAAGTATAGGCACGATTGCTCCTCTCTGCCATTCTGACATGCCCCTATGCCTATGCCTTCCTACGGTACTGAATCCGTAGAATCAACCGGCACATACACAACAATTCACTCCCATGACTTACACTACCATTGATGTGTCACGTGATTGAGAGGTACCACTTGTACAGAAGCAACTGAATTACACAGGAACCAATGCGCTGTTTTAATGGGGTGATATACGAGGGTTGGAACTTAAACAGTGGCAACTATTTATTCACAACCGATACAAAAGAGTTACATGTTTTAACCAGTTACTGTCCTTCAAAGTAGTCACCATCGTTATGTAGAACCCGTTGCCAGCTATGTGGAAGGCGTACTATACCGTTAGCACAGCCTGTTCTGTTGGTGGTGCGAATGGAGCGGTCTACTGCCTGTCGAATCTCTGGAACAGTTCTGAAGCGAATACCACGAAGTGGTTCCTTCATCTTCGGAATCAAATCAAAGTCATACGCACTTAAGTCCGTGGAGTGTGGTGGATGGTACAGTACTTCGCAGTCCCATCGACCGAACAGAGCAGCTACAGCCTACGTTGTATGCGACCGGGCATTGTCGTCGAAAATGACGGGTGGGTTGCACAGAAAGTGTCGCCGCTTCTTTCGCAAGGGTGGTCGCAGGCGATGCTCCAAAAACGAATGGTAATACTGTGCACTGACGGTCTGCCGTGGAGGAACATAATGCGTTAGGATAACACCATCACAGTCGTACACGAGAATCACCATAAGTTTCACCATACTGGGGCTCTGACGCACTTTCGACTTTCGGGGCGACTCATAATGATGCCATTCGTTGGATTGGCGTTTCAGTTTTGGCTCGTACGATGTGGCTCATATTTCATCCAGTGTTACGATACAGTGTAAGAAAGCCTCTCCTTCGCGCTCATTGCGCTCCAAGTGCGTCTGAGCATCGTCATAACGCATCCATTTCTGAATTTCCGTCAAGTCATGCGGAGCCAATCGTGATACAAATTGTCGCATGCCTAGGAGTTCCTTCAGGATGCGAAGCACAGTCGTATGCGCTAGTCCGGTTTCGTGGGCGAGCTCAAGAATAGTACGGCGTCGATCACTGTCCACTAACGCGGCAACAGCATGCATTTCTTCTTCAGAGACGCTAGGACGACCTTCCCGATGCATGTCTGCCACAGTTTGCCGAACTTCGTTGAAGGATTTTGCCCAAAGTGCCACTGTTCTGCACTGCAATGCCGATTTCCCGCACGTCTCTTGAAGACCTTGATGACACTGTCGTGCTGTACGACCTATGGCACATTCAATCTTGACCCAACTCCGTTGTTCCTGTTTCGAAAACATAGCGACACCGTTACGTTAGACCGCTCGCTCAGTAGTGACTGTGTTTCCCTCGATTTTGTGTACGCCGGGGACGTGGGACGGGCGAGTCCATTTGCTCGGAGGTAAGGCAGGTATATCAACAACGTGTGCTATCAGCGACAACAGTAGATTGCATTGCATAGTGTCTCCACAGCAGTGTTGCCGCTGTTTAAGTTCCAACCTACGTTATTTTTCCGGTGAACATATTTGGTTAGTTAATCAGCCCATATGGAATAAGGTACACGATAACGCTTGTACTCATATAAGAAGTATTTTTCATACGCTGGGTGAGTTGCTATATTACTGTTACCTGTAAGAGACCGAACTGATATGGGTGATTCATGTATGTGAAAATACACTGCGCAATACTGCTTCGAAACCTCGTAATTATTTCCGTTGTGATGTCTAACTTTGAAATTTGGCTTAAAGGTGCCTACAACGTTTCTCTCTAATGGTACAAAAGTTTTACGTTCTGCGACGTTAACCTCGGGCTCGTCAGTGTTTCAAACGTCAAGGTGTCATCACACGTGAAAAATGGTCACAGCTCAGAAGTTCATGTGACCTGTAAGGTGGGCTAATAATGTCACATTGACACCAAATTTCAGCACGATTCTGCCCAATGCTACTGTGGACGTGTCACAGGATGGGAAGTTCGTCACTCCCCCCTCTTATCAATATTTTACCGTTTTCTTTATGCCTCCGCGATGGACATTAGCACACCCACTTGCAGCGTTGAAATCACACATATGCGCGTCCGAGGAAAACGTTTCAGACTTCGGCCACTCGGAATCAACACTAAAAGGCCTCAGGGGGTGGCATAAAGGGTGCTAATGAAAACAGCCCTTCCCTTGAGGCTCTAATTCCCACACACATGGCGATCAGAAACGTCAGTTCGCACTATGATGAGTAACAGGACGACGTTCTTGACAATCTTTGACACTACTCAGGCCCCACGGAAGCTTATACCTTCTCTAACGACATCGTGGACCAACAATGCTATTGGATATGACCTCCCTTCTTTGGAGTGCAGAGCGACCGCAATTCATGCTGTGTTATGCGCTGTGGAACCGCAAGGTAACGTTCAAAACCATGTGGCCAAATACGAACGCGATCCAAAGCAGCAAAGGATGTTAACGCTTTCTTAGCGTACCTGTTTTCCGCACTCCTGTGGCGTGATCGGGCAGGCCAGCGACACTGGCGCATGCGTGAATAAAACGGCAAAGGGTCACTATAAGACACCGCAGATCGGCAAAAACCTAGGTGGTACCCCCCGCGTTTGTTGAGAACTTTAACTATGTACTTCCACAGAAGAAAACCGTGGAAATGTCTTGGCCGGTTGTTACCAGGCATGCCGGAACGAAGAGGGTTTCGAAAAAGTGATCCTTTAATTACGTTGCGCAGCGAAGATTTAAGGTTATAGATAATATCTCTATTTGTTTCTTGCATCTGCTGTTGTTTGTGCGCCATTACTCGTTATTTTGAACACATTTGCATTCTACGATACGTTTTTACGAGGAAATAGGCCACAACAATAAGCTCCATTGAAAGCCAGAGGCGGCGCAAAGTTATCATCTAAATACCCGGCCACATGACATATTTCATTATTTAGAAGCCTAAAATAGTGGACATGAGAGGCAACACCCGAATGATGAGTGTTATAACTTCATGAATGTGATCACGCCGATAACCACCTGTGGCATTTATACAGCCGTCCTGCTGCGTGTTGACGCCCGCATTCACGCTGTGTAATTTGCTTCACTGTGCTGGTGCTGCAGGAATATTTTCTTCAGTGCAGCTTCAGTGCATTAAGAAAAAGAAGAAAAGAAACGTTATCGTATTCCGCTAAAAGCTAACAATACAGCAGCTATTGGTGGAATAAATAAGGTTTTTTGAAAAGGTTCATTTACTATAAATATGTTGGAATGAGGTAAATAAAACTACGATATATATAGATCACGTCTACTAGAATGGGATAGGATGTCTTATTTCCATTAGTACGTGCCAAAACCAGTAAAATTTAATGAACGATGTTGCGCCAAGGCTGAAGAAAATCACTGTGATCAGTAAATGACGCGGTTAGTCCACGGACGGATGGGGTTAGCAGCAAAGTAAAACTGAAAAGCTCGAAAGTACTCTTATTATTATTATTTTTATTATTATTATTATTATTATTATTATTATTATTTGAACATATATCTGAGACTCAAGAAACACTTCTGCAGCTCTGCTATCGCGCGAGACGCTTGCGTTTGGTTCTGCCGCTGCCTAGACTGGGAGAACTGGAACAGGGTCAGCTTAACCTAACAAGCTAACGAGATTTTCGAATAAAATCCTTTCCGGTAATAGGGCGCGTTATTTTGAAACTAAAGCCGCCGTCAAAAATGCAGTTTCGACCTCCTTTCAGTGTCTCGCTTCAGGGCGACGAAAGTAGTTTATCCAACCTGAAGACGATTGCTGGAAAGATAGTCGGAACGTCGATATTAACGGTGGCTTTAATTTAAAAATATTGTGGGCTTACGTGCGAAAATATTTTGTTCAAATTGGTACCGTCCGTGTAAGCGTTAGCACTTGCAGGGTGATTATAATTGAACTTTCGCTACTTGAGCCACTGTGGACGGGAAACTATTTACAGTATGGGTATCCAGATTTATAATAATGATGTTGAGACCGATCTCCTCCTTGTTAATACCGTTAGTATCATGAATTGCTGTTAGGCGCCGGTATTGGTACAGCGACGTGAAGTTGAATCACAAGCGTCAGTGCACATTGGAGCTACAGTCAACATAGCTCTAGAGAAGATGAGCAGGGCTTTACTCGTAAACATGTTTCGTCAAAACAACAGCAGTGGTACTGCTGATCTTCACGAGTATTGGAGAATTAAAGGGACAAGTTTCAGCTAGTAATAGCGAATACCCTGTTCAAGAATCACAAGAGGAGGAGGTATACTTGGAAAAGGCCGGGAGATACGGGAAGATTTCAATTAGATTACATCATGGTCAGACAGAGATTCCGAAATCAGATACTGGATTGTATGGTGTACCCAGGAGCAGATATACACTCAGATCACAATATACACTCCTGGAAATTGAAATAGGAACACCGTGAATTCATTGTCCCAGGAAGGGGAAACTTTATTGACACATTCCTGGGGTCAGATACATCACATGATCACACTGACAGAACCACAGGCACATAGACACAGGCAACAGAGCATGCACAATGTCGGCACTAGTACAGTGTATATCCACCTTTCGCAGCAATGCAGGCTGCTATTCTCCCATGGAGACGATCGTAGAGAAGCTGGATGTAGTCCTGTGGAACGGCTTGCCATGTCATTTCCACCTGGCGCCTCAGTTGGACCAGCGTGCAGACCAGCGTGCAGACCGCGTGAGACGACGCTTCATCCAGTCCCAAACATGCTCAATGGGGGACAGATCCGGAGATCTTGCTGTCCAGGGTAGTTGACTTACACCTTCTAGAGCACGTTGGGTGGCACGGGATACATGCGGACGTGCATTGTCCTGTTGGAACAGCAAGTTCCCTTGCCGGTCTAGAAATGGTAGAACGATGGGTTCGATGACGGTTTGGATGTACCGTGCACTATTCAGTGTCCCCTCGACGATCACCAGTGGTGTACGGCCAGTGTAGGAGATCGCTCCCCACACCATGATGCCGGGTGTTGGCCCTGTGTGCCTCGGTCGTATGCAGTCCTGATTGTGGCGCTCAACTGTACGGCGCCAAACACGCATACGACCATCATTGGCACCAAGGCAGAAGCGACTCTCATCGCTGAAGACGACACGTCTCCATTCGTCCCTCCATTCACGCCTGTCGCGACACCACTGGAGGCGGGCTGCACGATGTTGGGGCGTGAGCGGAAGACGGCCTAACGGTGTGCGGAACCGTAGTCCAGCTTCATGGAGATGGTTGCGAATGGTCCTCGCCGATACCCCAGGAGCAACAGTGTCCCTAATTTGCTGGGAAGTGGCGGTGCGGTCCCCTACGGCACTGCGTAGGATCCTACGGTCTTGGCGTGCATCCGTGCGTCGCTGCGGTCCGGTCCCAGGTCGACGGGCACGTGCACCTTCCGCCGACCACTGGCGACAACATCGATGTACTGTGGAGACCTCACGCCCCACGTGTTGAGCAATTCGGCGGTACGTCCACCCGGCCTCCCGCATGCCCACTATACGCCCTCGCTCAAAGTCCGTCAACTGCACATACGGTTCACGTCCACGCTGTCGCGGCATGCTACCAGTGTTAAAGACTGCGATGGAGCTCCGTATGCCACGGCAAACTGGCTGGCACTGACGGCGGCGGTGCACAAATGCTGCGCAGCTAGCGCCATTCGACGGCCAACACCGCGGTTCCTGGTGTGTCCGCTGTGCCGTGCGTGTGATCATTGCTTGTACAGCCCTCTCGCAGTGTCCGGAGCAAGTATGGTGGGTCTGACACACCGGTGTCAATGTGTTCTTTTTTCCATTTCCAGGAGTGTAGTAGTGATGAAGAGTAGGCTGAAGTTCAAGACATTAGTCAGGAAGAATCAATACGCAAAGAAGTGGGATACGGAAGTACTAAGGAATGACGAGATATGTTTGAAGTTCTCTAACACTATAGATACGGCAATAAGGAATAGCGCAGTAGGCAGTACAGTTGAAGAGGAATGGACATCTCTAAAAAGGGCCATCACAGAAGGTGGGAAGGAAAACATAGGTACAAAGAAGGTAGCTGCGATGAAACCATGGGTAACAGAAGAAATACTTCAGTTGACTGATGAAAGGAGGAAGTACAAACATGTTACGGGAAAATCAGGAATACAGAAATACAAGTCGCTGAGGAATGAAAGAAATACGAAGTACAGGGAAGCTAAGACAAAATGGCAGCAGGAAAAATGTGAAGACATTGAAAAAGATATGATTGTCGGAAGGACAGACTCAGCATACAGGAAAGTCAAAACAACCTTTGGTGACATTAAAAGCAACGGTGGTAACATTAAAAGTGCAACGGGAATTCCACTGTTAAATGCAGAGGAGAGAGCAGATAGGTGGAAAGAATACATTGAAAGCCTCTATGAGGGTGAAGATTTGTCTGATGTGATAGAAGAAGAAACAGGAGTCGATTTAGAAGAGATAGGGGATCCAGTATTAGAATCGGAATTTAAAAGAGCTTTGGAGGACTTACGGTTAAATAAGGCAGAAGGGATAGATAACATTCCATCAGAATTTCTAAAATCATTGGGGGAAGTGGCAACAAAACGACTATTAACGTTGGTGTGTAGAATATATGAGTCTGGCGATATACCATCTGACTTTCGGAAAAGCATCATCCACACAATTCGGAAGACGGCAAGAGCTGACTAGTGCGAGAATTATCGCAGAATCAGCTTAACAGCTCATGCATCGAAGCTGCTTACAAGAATGATATACAGAAGAATGGAAAAGAAAATGGAGAATGCGCTAGGTGACGATCCGTTTGGCTTTAGGAAAAGTAAAGGGACGAGAGAGGCAATTCTGACGTTACGGCTAATAATGGAAGCAAGGCTAAAGAAAAATCAAGACACTTTCATAGGATTTGTCGACCTGGAAAAAGCGTTCGACAATATAAAATGGTGCAAACTGTTCGAGATTCTGAAAAAAGTAGGGGTAAGCTATAGGGAGAGACGGGTCATATACAATATATACAACAACCAAGAGGGAATAATAAGAGTGGACGATCAAGAACGAAGTGCTCGTATTAAGAAGGGTGTAAGACAAGGCTGTAGCCTTTCGCCCCTACTCTTCAATCTGTACATCGAGGAAGCAATGATGGAAATAAAAGAAAGGTTCAGGAGTGGAATTAAAATACAAGGTGAAAGGATATCAATGATATGATTCGCTGATGACATTGCTATCCTGAGTGAAAGTGAAGAAGAATTAAATGATCTGCTGAACGGAATGAACAGTCTAATGACTGCACAGTATGGTTTGAGAGTAAATCAGAGAAAGACGAAGGTAATGAGAAGTAGTAGAAATGAGAACAGCGAGAAACTTAACATCAGGATTGATGGTCGCGAGGTCAATGAAGTTAAGGAATTCTGTTACCTAGGCAGTAAAATAACCAATGACAGACGGAGCAAAAGCAGACTCGCTATGGCAAAAAAGGCATTTCTGGGCAAGAGAAGTCTACTAATATCAAATACCGGCCTTAATTTGAGGAAGAAATTTCTGAGGATGTACGTCTGGAGTACAGCATTGTATGGCAGTGAAACATGGACTGTGGGAAAACCGGAACAGAAGAGAATCGAAGCATTTGAGATGTGGTACTATAGACCAATATTGAAAATTAGGTGGACTGATAAGGTAAGGTATGAGGAGGTTCTACGCAGAATCGGAGAGGAAAGGAATATGTGGAAAACACTGATACGGAGAAGGGACAGGATGATAGGACATCTGCTAAGACATGAGGGAATGCCTTCCATGGTACTAGAGGGAGCTGTAGAGGACATCTTAGAAGTATTTCCAGAGGTTTTACACGGCGTTCAAATCCGGGATACGTGGAGAGTAGGGTCAGACGTAGATATCTTTGTCTTCATAACACTTTTTGGTTATATCAGGTACATACGCGATGCATTATCTTGCTGAAACATTAGACTTTCTTTCCATAAGTCCTCACACATTCTAAACATTTCTGTCACTAGCATCTCAGTGTACATGGTATAGTTTATTCTATTGTTCAGCCAAGGAATGCGTGACTTACCGTTAGCACAGGAGGCTGCCCATATCATAACAATTCCATCATCAAAATTTCTGTTTATTATTACTTGCTGCTCTATTCTCATATCATGCCAATAATACTGAAATCCATCCAGCCCATCTAAGCTAAATTTATTCTCATTACTTAAGATCACTTTATCCCTATCTCAAATACATGACACAGGTTTTTCAGCAAAATCCAGTCTTGCCTGTTTATGTTTGGGTGGTAGAGTGGGTTTCTGCAGTCGTTTCTTGAATGTCCTGCGAGAAAATTTCTCGTACACGTCTGGCCGTTGCTGGCAACTGTAGATCAGCAACAATCTGAGAAGAGGAACGGTTTGTGGCCCTTGTCTCAGATAATGTTCTGCTTTGCCTATATTTTCCCTTCTGTTCATATCATACGCCCAGTCAAACGAAAGTATCAATAATTGTAATTGAACAGTTAAAGTTCATGGAAATTTGACAATTAGGGAGTCTCATTTCCTTCTAGGTACCGATGTCTTATTATATACTGTATTACTGACATCAAATGCGATAGCATATGACTGCATTTGTCGGTATACTGGATTTAATACTATTCCATATACGTTGTGCACAACTATTTCAACCGACAATATAAATTTTCCTGAAAATATCCATGCCTTCTTTACTGATTTCCGTTGCTGTAACTTTTAGGGACAGAAGAGACGCTTCAACAGTAGGATACTGAGCTGTAGAAATACGTTTTTACGAGCGAGTATAGTGATGCTCATTTTGGAGCATTTGGAGTTGGAAAATACACTGAAACGTTGCAACGAAAATTAAGAACACATTTAGGATATTTTCTGTACGGCAGATACTGTTTGATGTTAATATATAGTCTACAAGACACCTTCTCGGAAATTTACAAAGTAGAAAAAAAGTACCTCAAAAGTCTGATACTGATTCAAGCCATGGCAAATCAGTCGCAAAGTGCACTGCCCGATCCGAAACACAGTTTTAATGTCCCAGGTAGCCCCATTAATAACTGCTTGCCAACCATTTATTTTAAGCTGGTATTGTGGTCACACGTGGCACACTACGCCTTTGGTGAGCAGTAATCTGTCAGGTAATTTATTCACACAGAGTTTGCTATCCATTTGTTCTAAGTTAATATCGTAGTCACATGTGGCAGACACAGTCCTACTCTCGGAAACTAGGTACTGGCATTAAAATGCCGTTCAACAGCAAAATGCAAAACAGTGGGTATAAAGAGAGAACATTGTTGGTTATCAAGATACGAGACATATCTTCTCCCTTCTTTCGATGCCATCAAGAGTCCAAATGCAGCACTACACAGCACTACATAGTAGAGCTATGGTCAGAATGCAGCATATTAGTTTGCAAAAATCATGAACCAACATATATAAATAAAGGAAATCTGATTAAAGAGGTACTTGCCACTTACAAATTTCATAGCAGTTTGCGTTTATTTAAGAAGTGCATAGAGATCGACAGGCCTATTTAAGCTAACCGAACATATCAGATAAGCTATTTGAAATAAAATGGATTTTTTTTCCAATACTGATTATTTATATTCTCATTATCGTCATTTGTAAACTGAAACACAAGTCGTCCAGATGCAAACGTCAAAATTATTACAACACTCATCCAATACTTATTATATTAAAAAATGAAAAATGTGCGGCATAAGCTCACGAAGAGGGCTAGCCACTATTCGAGTAAATATGCATAGATTTATCGTCAATCTGGTTAGGTCGCATAAAAAGTCATACAGCGGGTGAAGAATGATGTTACTAACACATCTGGTAATGTTACCTTTGCACTTGGGACTCTGAAGATGGAAACAATTCCGAAATGCGTCATTGTATGATCAATAAAGTCATTATTCACGTGCTATAGGATTTTTATGTGACTTAATAATCTTAACGGCAGATCGAGGCGCAAATACTTATTATATTGTACGCTTACGTCAAGAAAACATCAGTAAGGAAAATAATAATTATAAAAAGAGACGCAATATGAAGGAAAATTGCAAGATCGTCGCGATGTAATAACGCTCCTTCAGCGAAGAGGAATTCCTTTTCACACCACGAGCTAAAATTATAGCTTTAGAAGTTCTAAACTGTAATTTACAACCCATTAATATCGCCAGGAGCAAAGTAATTATTTCAACGGTACATTTGCGTCCTCACTTTTGTAACGGATGGAAGTTGGAAGTTCAGAAATATCATTTACATGTAAAATAATTAAAGACCAAGGCACAGTACATAAGCCCACAAATCACTGAAGCGACTGTAACGAAAAGTCTCGAGCAAAATAGCACCCAAAGGAATGCTAGTGACTAGACTATCCGAAAATCAAACATGTTTAAGTACTCAGAATATCTGTGACTTACGATCTTTGCCTTGCACCGCCATTTAATTTGTAGAACTGTATCCACTAACTTTCTTTCGAGTCCTACTTCTTCAGTATAGGTTACAAATGATTATTTTCTGGGGAGTATATCGGGAAACCTCCATTAATATTATATTAAGCATCCAAAATCAATTTAAGTCTTTTGCTACTGCACGAGAACGACGAATCATGTGGTCAGTTTATGCAAAACTTCATGTGCATTTCCAGCACTACACAATAAAAGCCCTATCGAAAACTATTATTTCGACTCAGGAGTTTCTCAAATAATACACAGAGACAGGAAAATTTCGCGAAAACGATATTACGAAAAATAACGCGAAATTAGAGGCTTCCAGCTAAGTAACGCAATATCAGTTTCCTTATGAGATTTTACGAGAATTTATAATTATCTATATGCGTGTTTTATAAATTTGACGGTGTCAGTTCACTAATATTCGTAGCCGATGGTTACTGAATGTTAAAATTGCATTTTGACTACTGAAGTTCATGTATAATGTTAAAATGACAATTCAGTTATAGCACAAAGAAGTTCGATGTGACGGCGAAAACAACACAAAAATGGTTCAAATGGCTCTGAGCACTACGGGACTTAACTGCTGACGTCATCAGTCCCCTAGAAATTAGAACTACTTAAACCTAACTAACCTAAGGACATCACACACATCCATGCCCGAAGCAGGATTCGAACCTGCGACCGCAGCGGTCGCGCGGTTCCGACTGTAGTGCCTAGAACCACTCGGCCACTACGGCCTTCGGAAACAACACAGAATGTAACAGAAAACATCGAATGTGGCAAAAATCATAACCGAATTTGCAAGAATGAACACCTAATTGACAAAAAAGATTCCATGTTTTGACAAAACAGAACAGAATTTTGCAGAAAGTAATACAAAATCGGCAAAACACCACGAAATTCGGGACGAATAACTGAATTTGGAAAAAAACACGACAAATTTGAAAAAATAGATACCAAATATGGTAACAAAGCGCCTAAAATGGCAAAACACACTACCTTTGACAAAACGACACTGAATTGGGCAAAGAAACCAAAAAACACTGAATTCGGCACAAAACGAAAATGAAATAGGAAAAGAAACGGAATTTGGCAAAGGAAAACACCGAATTTCGCAAAAAAACGAATTTGGCAAAAAAGCACAGGGAATAAGCCGAAAACACCCAATTTACCAAAACATAACACAGAATTTGACCAAAAATAACGTCGAATTTAGCTGTCAAATAAAACTATTTTGGTGACCTTAGTACTGCAAAGTACAATGAGCGTCCAGAGACAAGTTTCTGGTGTTATTACAGTCACTATGTTCGGTTTGATGTAGTTCTTCGTTCCTAACGGTTCAAATGGCTCCGAGCACTATGCGACTCAACTGCTGAGGTCATTAGTCCCCTAGAACTTAGAACTAGTTAAACCTAACTAACCTAAAGACATCACACACATCCATGCCCGAGGCAGGATTCGAACCTGCGACCGTAGCGGTCTCGCGGTTCCAGACTGCAGCGCCAGAACCGCGCGGTCACTTCGGCCGGCCTCTTCGTTCCTAACGCATGCAATCCATGCTTTTCATTTTAGATCTTCTGCATCTTACATCAACAACGACCAGTCTTATCATCCATATCTTGCGTATACCTGCTATTATTTCCTTCTGCCATCCCATCAGCAACACTTTTCGGCAACGATATAAGCCAGAATTGCACAGACGTTTAAACTACTAAATGTCTAAAATGATCATCCGAACTTAGTTGCAGTTTTCCTATCTAACTGCTTCCAGAAGGCAACAAATTCTTTTACAGTATTTCATATAATTATTTTTTGAATCATGCCTAGTCGTCGAATATGGGGAGTCTAGGAAACCTGCTTTCTCGATTGCTAGACAACAATTCAGGCAAGCCGGCCGCGGTGGCCGTGCGGTTCTGGCGCTGCAGTCCGGAACCGCGGGACTGCTACGGTCGCAGGTTCGAATCCTGCCTCGGGCATGGGTGTGTGTGATGTCCTTAGGTTAGTTAGGTTTAACTAGTTCTAAGTTCTAGGGGACTTATGACCTAAGATGTTGAGTCCCATAGTGCTCAGAGCCATTTGAACCATTTGAATTCAGGCAAATCGATTAATGAATTCTATTACAAAAGGAAATGATTACAAGATTTTGTGTTAAATAGATGTGTCGCAGCAAATGGCGACATGCAAAATAAACAGTGTTCAACAGTATATAGACCTACAATTCCTAAATCGCTAGTGTGGAAATGCCTAATCTTGATGCTGGTGTAGAAGTGGGCCGCGACCAATCGGCAAGGAGCTTATGTCCTCTTCGCACAGAGGGCTCTGCCGTCGCGTTGTCGTCCTGGGGAGGGATCGGTCAGCGTGCAATTGGCTGACGTCTTGTAACAACCATCTCTGCTCCCTCGTTTCGGACTGGTGTGCCGGCGCTTGACTTTACGCCGTAACTTTATTGGCCGAATTAAATTACCTAACTGCTGATTTAATCTACTTAATCTACTCATTAAGAAGAACTGCTGATTTAATCTACTTAATCTACTCATTAAGAAGTATAATCTTATATTGAATTTCAATCCCGCGTCCGGCCATCCTGATTTAGATTTTCCGTGATTTCCCTAAATCGCTCCAGGCAAATGCCGGGACGCTTCCTTTGATAGGGCACGGTCGACTTCTTTCCCCGTCCTTCCCTATTCCAATGAGACCGATAACCTCGCTGTTTGGTCTCCTCCCCAAAGCAACCCAACCCAACACTCTCATATTGAAGATTTGACTCAGTAAGATAAGATTTAAAATTAGAGACTATGTATTTGTCTTGGGCAAGTGTAGCTCCCAGCAAGCAAATGTCACAGACCATATGCGCCCAGTATTTGACAGAGAGAGAACTTACCGACTTCCAAAAACTGTAAACTTAATTTCAATTTTCGAAACTTTTTCTGTCTGACAACGTCCACAACATTTCGAACGGGAAAATATTTATCGGTTACTATCTTTTCACCGCTCATGCAGTAACACTTCAACATCACACATTATCAATAAAATTCTTCTGGGTTTGAGGCCGCATTGCCAACTGTAAAATTCCGACTTTTAGGCGACTGTTGCAAGGCGCCTTCCTCAGGGTATTGTTAGCAATACTGTCAACAGTCATGCAAGATCCCATTTGAAATACTTCGTATCGTTTTCTTTCTGTCTTCACAATTTTCCTTGTTTCGCATGCATACGAAGCTGTGTTACAAGTACAACTTTCCAAGAATGTTTATGTGGTTTTGTTCTGTAAGTCTTCGAATGTTAGCAGAAGTTTCTTATCCTTAAAAATCAACTTTTATTTTGTAGTTCTTACATCTTTCTTTACCTGTGAAGCACTCGAGCTAGCAACTTCGTCCAACCCTTCGTGATTAACATTTAGCCTTGTAACAAGCTGCTCATACCATTACTTAAGTTTTCTTTTTGTTTGTGTGCATACTGCAGCCATCAGCTGGCACGCATTACATCTCATTATCCATCCGGCACCATTCCTGTTCACCTTTCGCGATCATTGCTAGGTAGGAGAATTACTTCGTAACACAGTTGTCGACGCTAGAACACGTTTCACTTCAGTTCTTTTAAAGTTGTCGTAAGCCTTTTCCCAGCGAATCCCATGTGCTTCATTATTTCGTAAATCTGGCGTTTACTTTTACCCGCTGCGTTAAATTTGCTACTCGAATTTCGCTCATCTTATGAGATCGAGTCGGTCCGCTACGAATATATTTTCAGTTTTCCTCCCACGCTTCAAGATAACTCTTCTTATTAGGTAGCATAGGATATTAGAATGATTGTTTGGTAGTTTGCTTTCTTCGGATGTGACACAATTACAATCTTTTGAAAATTTTAGGAAATAGCGGAGGTGTGCAGTTCTTGGCCTGTCTTTTGCGTAGTTCCCGTACGTGTTCCATTGTTATTACATTCATAAGTGAAAACTGTGTACAAAAATTATATTCAGACACAGTGACTAAATCATCGTGCTAGCACTGTTGCCGCATTTGTGAGTTGCGTTACTTTTTATGGAGAACTACTAACTTCCTCTTAGGATTGGTTCCATATCCTCCCTTCCACCCCCCTTTGATCCTTCCCCCCCCCCCTCCCGCCACACACACGCACACAGTATTTTTGGATTCTGTTACCAAATTTCAAATAAGCGCTTTCTTGCATATACCAAGCTCTTCCATCTATAACTTTCATTTACCTAAAGTACGCCATTCACCTACAGTACGCCATTCGCCTACAGTACTGTTCTTATACACAGAGTTATGAAGGTTATGAGTTACTTAGAAGTAGATACCCTCTATGTAGTGAAGAACTTATATCACTTAAAAAAGGCAAGGCTTTCGGTCCAGATTGAATACCAGTCAGGTTGCTTCCATAGTATGCTAATACTATAGCTCCACATCTCACAATGTTATACAACCGCTCGCTCATCGAAAGATATGTATCTATAGACTGGAAAGTTACACAAGTCACACCTATATCAGGATAGGAAACAGGAGTAACGCTCTGAATTACAGACCCGTATCACTAACGTCGATTTGGAGTAGGGTTTTAGAACATGTTCTGTGTTCGAACATAGTGATTTATCTTCAATAAAACGATTTATTTACTAATAGTTAGCATGGATTTAGGAAAAATCGTTCTTGTGAAACATAACTAGCTCTCTAATGATTTATGATGAGTGCTATTGACAGGGATTGTCAAATTGACTCCGTATTTTTAGACTTCCAGAAGGCTTTCAACAAAAGCGTCTGCTAATCAGATTGAGAGACTGTGAAGTATTGTCTCAGCTGTGTGACTGAATTCGTGAGTTCCTGTCAGGCAGGTCACAGTTCGTAGTAGTTGACGGAAATTCATCGAGTAAAACGGAAGTAATATCTTGCGTTCCCCCAAGGAAGTGTTATACGGCCTCTGCTGTTCCTGATCTACATCAACGACATAGAAGCTATCTGAACAGCCCTCTTAGATTGTTTGCAGATGATGATGACATTTACCGTCTTCCAAAACCATAAGAAATCCGCTAAATTTCGGTTACATGATAAATCACACAAATCAAAAGTCTGTAAATTCAACTAAATATTTTGGGGTTACAGTTACGAGTAAATTCAGTTGGAACGGTCACTTACATAATGTTGTGGGTAAAGCACACCAAATACTGCGTTTCATTGGTAGAACACTTAGAAAGTGCAACAGATCTACTAAAGAGACTGCATATACCAGGCTTGTCCGCCCTGTATTGGAGTCAGTGTTTTAAGAACTGCACTGCCTCATTCGGATGCTAAATGTTGTGCAATGCTCTTCTGATCATACTGAATTTGCACAAGACAACGTATTAATTAAAATATAGTTTTACACTGCACCACTGCACACACAATTGACACCAGTTGGTGAACCCTAGGCCCTTTTCACTCCATTCTGTTTGTTCAGAGCACTGACCCCAGTTACGTAATCACGTTAACCTGCCCCATGGACGCCTCCATGTCCTGCCTTCAGTCCCTCTGGAAAATGGTGTCAACGAGTGAGATGTTGAGCTCAGGGAAATAAGAAGTCATTACTATCATACAAAATATATGTTACCTATTGTTAGTATATCTGGCCTGATTATATGATACGAACGCTTATGATTTATTTCTTACTATTGATTAATATAGAATGAGATGATACCTACACATTTTAGCCAGAAACACGTAAAGAAATTTTAAGTATAACAAGAAAAGACCTACTGCGTCAACTTTCATGTTTAGAATCATACTGTCTGCAAAACTTGTGCTAAAGCTTGGTTGCTACCTCGTAATTTCCGCGCTCCATACGCTGTGCGCCGGCGACGAAGGCAACCCGGCAAACAGACTTTCTAGGTTGTAACTCATATGTAGAGTTCGTCCACTATACAGCCAGCTATCACATCAAAAACCTGTTACACTCCTTGCGATGTAACATATCAGTAATAGAACTAAACGTTACATAGATCAGTGACGTAAATACACTTCAAAATCACTAGTTCAATTGTTTTACAAATGATTTACACTTCCTTCCACCCAATATATCTAACAAACATACCGCCAAGTACAATCTATATATCTACATATATATCTGCACTCTGCAAGCCGCCTTGCGATGTGTGGTAGACAGTACTTCTAGTATCGATATACTTTCCACTCTTCTCTCATACGAATGGTACCTGTGAAGAACCACTGTGGATGAATCTCCTTAGCAGATGTAATTTCTCTAATTTTTGCGAGTGGTAATTTGGCGAGATGTATGTGAGAGGAAGTAATAGGTTGCCCGATTTTTCTTGGATTGTGCAATCTTGTAACTTCAACAGAAAGCCTCTCTGTGATACACAATGCTTCGTTCGTAGCGTTTGCCATTGTTGTGTGATGAGCATCTCCGTAATCATCTCGCGCCGACTTGGTGAGAAGCCAAGTGCTTCTTTTATCAAATACACTTTCTTAAGACCTTTCCAATGAATCTCATCCTTCGTTTCAATTTGTTTTAAGTGATTGTACCATTTTACGTATACTCGGATGCTTACTCCTTGGTATCTTACCGTAAAGGTTTACAGTGTTTTGTCTCCAATAGTGTAGAAAAGCAGTAGCAGATCTATTCGTCTACTTAACAGCACTAGAATAAATTTACTTACGTTCAGAGTAAACTGACAGTCCCTGTACCAAAATTAGAATATCTGCAGCTCTTGCTGCATTTCGCTATATTTTTCAGACTATCAGACCTTTATATAGAAGCAGCGTCGTCAACATATAGCTTCAAGAAGCCGCCAGTTTTATCCACTAAATCATTAACATAAATTAAAAAAGAACGAGTCTCCTATTAGATTCCCATAGGGTACCCCCGAATTTCTTTTGCATCTGTTTCGTCAAGGATGACGTGCTCAGTTTTATCTGCAAGAATATCCTGAATCCAATCAGAAAGTTGGACCGACGCCCAGTAATGTAGTATCTTATTCATTCCTAAAAGAGTATGCGGAAGTATAGCGCATGCCTTCTGGAAGTCAATGAACAATTTGTCGATCTGGACGCCTTTAATTTGCGGCATCCTGGACCTCATAGACGAACAGGGAGAGCTATTTCGCAAGAGCTCTGCCACATATTACAGATGATTAATCACATGGCGCCAACCTTGTGTGAATGCTCTGAAAAGCTAATCATTTGCGTATCACAGTATCTTCTTCCTGTCGGTTAAATTTCGCGTCTGTAGCATCTCATCTTCGTGGTGTAGCAATCTTAATGGCCAATAGTGTATTTACGGTTACATACTCCAATATATAAATAATTCAAACAACTGGTAGAACGGAAGTCGGCACTAAAGGGCTAAATCCTCTTCTTTGTCCTTGTTGTCGTCTTCGATGAAAATTCTATGAGCTTATATTGTTTGACCTTTGTTTGTAGTCACGCATCTAACACCATGGGTCAATTGTCGACTTCCATTTCAGAAAAATAACCGTTAAGATAGTTTTAGAATGTACCCGTGAGGTAATTTTATTGTTTGTGCTTAATTTCGAAAAACATCAACAATTAAAATCTCTCAGGCACAGCAGATACTATTGCAGAGTTTCGTCAACGGCAGGGCCGTTATTTTACCGAATTAACGGTGAAACCGTAACAGTTTTATTATTTCAGTAGTCATATAGAGTTTAAAATAACACGGTCAATCTAGGTGTTCTTTCATTCCAAAATGTTTTGGATGTGCCACATCTAACTATGATAAACGGCACACCAAATTTATCACGAAAGAAATAAAGATTTTGTTTGTTAACATATAGAGTTAACCTGGTATCAGATACTTTCGTAGACTGAATAATTATTAGGATAGTGCGGAAACAGTAGTTTTTCATTAATTATTGCCTTTCAAAATTGAATTCTAGGTTAAATTTGCTTCTGCAAACAATTCGCTGCGCGCTCAGTCATCATACGAGGGAAATGCGCTGAAAGCATATCGGTTCATTTCAGGTACATTTGACGTAAATTCCCCTGTTATTTACAATCATCCCAGCGATTGTTCACTAGTGATTCACATAAGCGACGAAAATACACTGGCTGGCCTTCAAAACGGCACTAAAGCGAACACGGAGAGAACTGACGGCGCAGAATTTTAAATATCTCCAGTTGTGAAACCATATATACAAAAGCCCTCTCGTGCGAAAACGAATTACTGACTTCCGTACATTATTCTACAAGAGGAAGGATATTCAGATGCAACGAACCATCAACGACAGCAGACGGCCGTTTGAAAGACAGGTCAACATTAAACGCTTCATCAAAACGGCGAGCAGTACAGACAGACGCACAAGGTCAGCTGAGCAAGAATGATGGAGAGAAATCGGACGCGATATTTGGTCTTTTGAGTAGTACTAACATATTATGTAAAACACTACGTTTAGAAAATATTTGTGTTTTTATAGGAGAGAAGAAGAAACACACTCTTATGGTAAGAAAAATGTCACAGGCGCACTGTTTCCCTGCTAGTTCATGAAGGTTTCGATGCTGTGATGCTAGGAGACATGTTGTTGACCTCGTGAGATGAAACGTTTCGTGTACAAGATACCGTTAATCACTACAAAAGAGCTGGTTTCCAATTGCAGTCATTATTGGTGATACACCTGGTTTTTTTTATTGTGTTGGGCATTATTGCCATACAGATGGCAGTTGTACCTTACTGTAAACGTACAACATCTTCAGCAGCATCTCTAAATATTCATCACACGGCAATCAAAACACCATCTCTGAGTCCCGCCGGAGAGTCGAGTCCTCCCTCGGGCATGGGCGTATGTGTTGTTCTTATCATAAGTTACTTTAAGTTCGTTAAGTAGTGTGTAAGTCTAGAGACCGATGACCTCAGCAATTTGGTCCCTTTGGAACTGATACGCATTGAATTGTCTCTGAAAAGTACTAACGTCAAAACTTTCTTGGACAGCTAGTGTCGGACGGTGTATCTGTTCCTTTTTTTGTCATTTCAAAAAAAACATTTCGTCTCAAAACAATCTGAAATTACGTAAACGTTGTTTTTTACACTCTGTATGTATTAACAAAATAAGGAACATGCATAAGCAAGACAAAAAGTTCTCAAACGAACACGGAACCATATCTGATATTTTTCATCTCGTTCTTGCATATTGTACAGTAAGTGTAATTTTGTTTAGGCAGATATTTACAGACACACAAATTATTACAATTTTAGAAAACAGGATGTTTTATTAAAGAGAAATAGTTTCAAAATTGAGTAAGTCAATAACGCTTTGCTTCTACTCCGACCCTTATGCAAGCAGTTATTCGAATTAACGATGATTCACAGAGTTGTTGAATGTCATCCTGAGGGATATCAAAGAAATGGCTCTGAGCACTATGGGACTTAATGGGACTTAACTGCTGAGGTCATCAGTCCCCTAGACTAAGAACTACTTAAACCTAACTAACCTAAGGACATCACACACATCCATGATCAAGGCAGGATTCGAACCTGCGACAGTAGCGGTCGCGCGGTTCCAGACTGTAGCGCCTAGAACCGCTCGGTCACCCCGGCCGGCGAGGGATATCGTGCCAAATGCTGTCTGACTGGAATGTCATTGACTGTAGCACAGTTGTCTTCATTGGTGAGTCCTGCTTCGATCTGAGCCCCAATGACCAGCGTCGACGTGCCTGGTGACGTCACGGCGTGGTGTGATATCAACGTGAGTGTCGCACATCAAAGGGCCCGACAGCCAGCAATGATGGTCTGGGCCGGGGTGCTATTTCATATCATAGCAGGACCACTGTGCTTGTCATGCGCTGCACCCTTGCAACAGAGCGATACGTTGACGACATTCTACTTCAGGTTTTGTTGCACATCATGGGAAGCCATTCTGGGCTTTTATCTCAGCACGTTAATGTCCGCGCACACTCGACGAGAGTTTCTACGTCTTGTTTTCGTGCCTGGCAAGTCATACCTTAGCGCCAGCACGGTCGCCGGATGTATCCCCAAATGACAACATTTGGAACATTATCAGCAGGGCCTTTCAAAAATCTTGGAATCTTGACGATCTAAAGCGCCAGTCGGACAGATTGTGACAAGATTCTCCCTCACCATGACTTTTAACAACTCTATCGATCAACGTCAAGCCGAATAACCGCTTTCATAAGGGACCAGCGCGTTAATGACTTGCTCAATTTATAAAGCTCTTTCTCTTGAATAAATCATCCAATTTATCTATCGTTGTAATCAGTTGTTTGTCTGTACTTGTACATCCCATATACCGGGATCCGTCCCATTCGGATAGGTGATTCGTGGTTCGCAGTATTTTATTTTGTTGGAGGAGGGGGGGGGGCGAAATCCATATAGTTCATGTCGGTCGGTTAAGCACCGTAGCAGCAAATTGCCGAGGAAGGGAGTGCTGTGGTAAGACACTGCACTGTTTTCAGGCGGGAAGGTGGTTTAGATACGCGTTCGGGCACACAGATTTAAGTGTCCTGTGAGGCACGACAGATATCCATCGTTATTCTTATCCGGCTGGTGTGGCCGAGCGGTTCTAGGCACTTCAGTCTGGAACCGCGCGACCGCTACGGTCGCCGGTTCGAATCCTGTCTCGGACATGGGTGCGTGTGATGTCCTTAGGTTAGTTAAGTTTAAGTAGTTCTAAGTTCTAGGGGACTGATGACCTCCGATGTTAAGTCCCATAGTGCTCAGAGCCATTTGAACTTTATTCTTACACAGAACTTCTACGCCGTCACTAAATACCTCCTTATCCAACGCAACTAACATCAATCTTCCTCTCTTTCCTTCTTCTCAACGGAAGTTCATATAAAATAGGTTAAAGCTGATAGGAACATTTTTCAATTTGAAGAGGTTAAGGAACTTACGGGTGAACTATAAAATAGTCAGAGTTTTCTCGTATAAGCACATTACAGTACTGAACGATCTGCGATCAAAAGTCTATAATTCAGCTAACTGCTGGTGGCTGTCAGATCAAATGTTACAATTTTCACTAAGATATAAATCATGCTTCCGCATGATGGGTACATCACTTGTTGGATTCTGTGCAAAATCAATTTCTCTGGGGAATATTTGGCATTAAAAGGAATCAAAGTTTGTCATTAATTGATTTAACTCCAGAAACGATACAGCAATCAAAGGAAAGCTCTGAGTCTGTTCCGAAGTCGCTGCTCCTCTAAAGCTGAAGTCGATTTACTCCGAGGAACACATTATGACGAGCGTTTCCTGAAAAGCGAAGGCAGTGCTTCACACCTAAAATTTGGCGACGAGTTAAGCAATAGCCGTGACCTCTACAAAATTTTTATCGGCAAACGGAGTGGAAAAATGCTTTCAGGAGTGTCTAGGTTGTAAAAGTAAAGGACAATGAGTCTGCCTACAAGATGCTTTGACAGTAGGGAAACGGTGGAATTTGGAGATTATACGACAACCAGGCTACATATCTGATTTGTATAAGATGTGTTGTATTTACTCCGAGGCTAGGGACGTTTGCGGATGCGAAGCGTCAGGTGAGAAACGTAGAAAGAATGCACTAAAATACGTAATTCTGTCATTACAAGAACATTGGCTAAACTACGTAAGCGTAAAACGATGCGTAGTTGAAACACCTTCTCTTTTGTGTACCAAAAACAATATATAACTAGAAGGGAAGGTTAAGAAACCGTATCGGTAGTAAAGTGAGTAGTCCATTGTTTCTTTAATTCTAAGTGCAGCTGGTGACAGTACACATGCAGTACGTAGCAACATCGTCAGTCGTCACTTAAGACCATAAAAAGTTGAGACGAAAAGAGTATATTAGCGTTTGAAATGTGATGCTACAAAATAATTCTGAAGATTAGGTGAAAAGATCGCTTAACTGACGAACTGAGTTCGAGAGAAAGTAAATTCGGAGTGCAAGTTGACTACAAGAAGTGATTGGTTGATGATACGCACCCCAAAAGACCATGAATCGTCATTTTGGTGATGGAGAGAAGCTTGGCTGATAACAGTTGTAGCGTGAGACCGACGCACCACTAAACTGAGTAGGTTCAGATGGGATTAGGTTGCAATAGTTATGAATAGGCTTGCACAGGATAGTCGAGGATCGGGAACATATCAAAAAACCAGCCTCTGGACTGAAGACCACGTCAGTAACATTCACTTACGGAGCAGGACATGGACACATGTAGGTCTCTGTCATTTTCCTAGTTTTATATACATTGTATCTAGAGGACATCTGCAGATTCCTGTTGAGCTTGTGCATCCATCTCTAACGACCGCAATCTCTATAGGACACTATTTTTTGCTATTCATTCTTAGTTTTGACGTATAAGTTTATTACCAAGTCATCTGCTGGTAGAAAAATGCTTGACTTTCCTAAACAGGTTACCTTCCTAGAACGTGATCAGATTACAAGCGCCTTGAAGCCTGTCGAATACTTTGTTTGGTGTCAGAACAGTGTAGTAGGATGTAGTTCTACACCAGCGTTCGTCAGCTTTTCAGTGTTCATCACCCAATTTTAGTCATACTTTTTATCGTAGCTCCCCCCCCCCCCCACCCTTTTCCTCACATTTTGTCACTAAAGCTGCAAAGTCACAAACCATAAAATTACCAACAGTAGGTAAATTTATTGCTATTTTTAGCACCGATCTTCTACATTAACAAAGCCAGATTCGAATGCCCAGTATTGCTCCTACACGTAGCGCGCAAAAATACTCCCGAAGGTCTCTTAACTGCCGAAGAGGTCTTCATAGACTTTACGGGAAGTGGGCAAATCAGAAGACAATTTAGTAATAAACAGCTATTTGTGTTTTGGGCAGGGTGAGTTAATGAGCTTTCTGTACCGAAAAGATGAGCTTTTGTATATCATTGCCGTTTTCAATATCCGAACTTTGCGAAACCGGATTTTCTGTGTTGGCTGCTTTGAGAACAAAATATAATCTCAGCTAATCATAGAGTGTCTCTTTCTAATATCAAACCCCCCTTCGGAAAACATTGCTCTTCAACCCAGGCACAAACGAGTCAGTAATAATAACAAAACTTGCTTGTAATTTAATATTCAGAAGTTAATTATTAAATTCATTTTGTAGTACTGATGCAGTCCTATTAAAAATCTGTGTAAAAGTGAGGTTAATTTTTTTTATTGTGTCATAATGTATTTTGCATTTCTTTTCTTTCAGTAATGTGATTAAATTTTGAATTCATATTTTTTCTTTTCGATGTGCTCCCATCCCTATTAATTGTTAGCACGTCCTTTAGTGGGGTTGAGAATCGCTGCTCTACATCAAAGCTCATAATGGTAAGTCGTCACGTACGAATATCGTATCATGAATTTAACTACTTCTTACTGCAAATGTTCTGATATTTCCCAAAACATCCCACAATATTGCACGCAGCAGCACGCAAAATTCTCTGTTAGTTTCAGCCAACTCCCACAAAATTATTTATTGGGTGTGCCGGCTTCAACTGCGTAGTCATTATGACAACAAGGTAGTCTTTGGCACAAGTTCGTAACCAGGCTGTTGGCTTTACTGCAGACAGAATTCAAAGGCACAAGAAGGGGGAGGACTGTGGGACCATCGCCCCGGCCGCCTTCCACCACAGCAAAAGTTCGCCGGTATTCATTTGATGGTAGACTGTTTTAACCTGTGGCTGTCCTGCAGGGAATGGAACGAAAACCATTTGAAAGCAGCAACTGCACAGTCATAGCCTGTTGCTCTAGATGGGCTCAGCCACAGTCGTTATCGATAGCCCTTAAAGAATACTTGGCCGGTGGCTACTTCGAAACATGCTAGGAGTCAAAATTTCATAGAGATTTCCACTAGATTGCCCAAACAATATTTACGTGCTGTTGATAACGGCTATACAGACAAAACTAGTATACCCACTATATAATTTTGTGAACCATGACTGAAATAAAGTTTAAAATGAAGATGCACAGTTTTTTTTCAGTTTTGGATTGATCTAGTCTTTATTTAGACGTATACGTAGTGTTAACTCTTGCACCACGTCACTCGGTAGAGCAGTTTGTCAGAGCACAGAATGAGACGAGCGTTCCTGACGTTCTGTCTCTCTTCTGGAATGCTGGCCGACACATACTAGACGGGCAAACAGAGGCCGTTAAAGTGTGTGCCCATCTCCTTCGCCCGTTAAACACCCTCCAAAGTGAGAGTTGCTAAAAGCGATACCCGTGAAAGGCAAGCGTCCTTCGTCACGTTCCATGCAGGAACTTGCTTCAAATGGTAGACTTGGGGGTTTTGAACTCCTGGTTCTACCTAAGGCAGTATATTTATTTTTCCTGTTTACCGAAACATGTTTCGACACCTAAGTGTCACCTATTGTGTGTCTCGATTTATATCTATGGAATACTGTACAATGCTAATTTATTAGTTTACTATTTTAGTCCTAAAACGTAACACACGTTCATTTTTACTTTGTTTTTCTTGTTCAACTGAAACTACGCGAATTTTGAAACTGCGTTTGTACAAACTGGTTTCCTCTGATGCCTTTTTATGGCTTAATATCTTGTCATCTGCAAAGTAGTCGCAAGAATTTGCTTAAAGAGATGTTATTTTTTAATATTATTTCCGGTACTATTAGCGTGGTGTATGTTCCGTTGTTAAGTTTCCCGTCGCATTGTATCTTCATTGTGCTTTCTTAGTTGATTAGAATTACATTCGCTGTTTCATTACACCTTCTACACTTCATCGTACTCCCTTGGTATCAGACGACATCATACATAAAAACGAGGTTTGGGAGAAGTTCTGTGTCGGCGTACACATCTACAGATGCTATGTTATTGACGCTGCTCACTTGGTCATAGTTTTGTGTTTGTCCAGTATGGCACTTACTTTGTATGTCTGGTGTGAGATTACGTGCTGCCTTGGTTGGGGGAAGGTTTATTTGATTTTTGTGTGATTATATACCAGAGAGGGAGAGAGAGAGAGAGAGAGAGAGAGAGAGAGAGAGAGAGAGAGAGAGAGAGGCAGTGAGGAGGAGTGGGGGAGTGGCGTGAGAAGCTAGTGGCTTTAGACAATTGTGTTCGAAATACTATGCCTGGTTGGAGGGATTATCTATGTATAATTTCATATAAAAACATTTTGTTCAAGTCCCTGTGCAGAATACTGAATGTTGTTATCCGACACTACTCAATGCACAATTATTCTGTCAGTGTGGATTACTCTTCCTGACAATACAAGCCTGCCGCTGTGACTGAGCGGTTCTAGGCGATTCAGTCCGGAACCGCGCTGCCTCGGGAATGAATGTGTGTGATGTCGTTAGGTTAGTTAGGTTTAAGTAGTTCTAAGTCTAGGGGACTGATGACCTCAGATGTTAAGTCCCATAATCCAGAGCCATTTGAATCATTTTTGAAAATACAAACTTATTATCCTACTGAAAACAGTGACAATAAAACATAAATATTACGTACTGAGCTACCCAGGGGGCAAATACTTCACATTACTCAAGAAAATGTTTCCCAATTTTACCACTTAGTTCCCTTTTTTCGCTTTTTTCAGTGTGCCAAACACTTTGCAAAGGCGGTATTGTAATGCAATCGAAAACTGATCATCATGTTATTTGAAATTATAAAGCACTCTAAAGCACCAAAATTAATCTTTCAGTCTGCAGCAGAGTTTGCATTGCTTTGAAATATTCTGACGTTCATTCCGCTGCATAGAAAAATTAATAAAAAGACCGTATGGCTTTTATTCCTTCATGGGTTGTTCAGCCACCACGGTAAATCCAGTAACGTTAATGTGACCATGTGCCAAAAGCCTGAATAACCGACTTTTGCAGTGCGTACCGCGGGGTGACGCGCAGGACGAGAGTCACTGAAACAGCCACAGGTCAAGGTTTCACCGCCGACAAAGCTCATGGGCTGTGGAAAATCTACGTCTTCATCAGAAAGTCAAGGTCGAGCGTGGTATGGAAGAGAACGTTTGTGAAATTTGAAAACTAGGATAGCGGTAGAGGTATATTTGAAAGTGTGTATCTTACCTGAACAATTCAGATAGTGAAAACGAATTTGGGGAAAGAGGGAAGGTTCTGGCATCGGGTTTTCACAATACATGCGCAAGGAATAGCCAACCTCACGATAAAATGTAGTATGATGTTCGCGAATATTATTCTGAGTATTTTGGTAAAATGGCCCTGTGGTCTCTGAGAATTAGTTACAGCGTTCTTGCGTTCCGTTTCATTTCTTACTCCCACACACTATTTGATCAAAAGTATCTGCACATCCCTATGTAATGCAGAATTGACCACGAGATGTGACGAGAGGCGGACCCGCCAGCATAAAAGGAGACGGGGAGTACTGAGTTGTCAGTAGCAGCAGAGTCCATTGTTCAGGAGAGCTCACTCACTTCGACCGTGGACTACTCACTGATTGTCACCTCGGTAGCATATCCATCATGGTCATTTCAGCATCTCTAAACCAGAGAAACTCGACTTTTAGTGATGTGATTGCGAATTAGAAACGTGGAGGAACAACCTCATCTAAACCAAGATTTGGCCGAACTCATTTACTTAAGGACAGGGACCATCGAATATTGCGGACGGTGTTTCTAAGCAAATTACGTGAAGCAGTGGAAGAGTTCACCCGTTTGGTCCACAGTGCTACCAGCAGTCCAGTCAGTACAATGGCTGTGGCGTAGGGAGTCAAAAAGAATGCGATATAATAGTCAAGCATCTCCTCCCGAGTCACACATTTTCGCAGTCAGTGCTAAGGGTCGCCTTAGGCGTTGTATGGAACGACACCATGGGACAATGAATAACTGGCAATGAGTGATTTGGAGGAATGACTCATGCTGTACGCTGTAACAATCGGATGGAAGGCTGTGGGTTTGGGGAACGTCTGGAGAACGTTATCTGCCATCATGATTAGTGTTAACACTGAAGTACGAATAAGTGGTGTTACGGTATTGGGCTGGTTTTCATGGTTAGGCCTTGATTCCCTTATTTGCTTAAGAAAATCCTCAGTGTGTAAGAATATGAACACATTATACAGTACAACGTTGTGTACTGCGTACACCTAGGGAACAATTCGGAGTGTGTATCATCATGACTGTGCACACTGTCATACGGCAGTACCTCTAAAGTAGTTTTTTGAGGGTAGTAACATTCCTGAAACTGACTTGTATGCCCAGAGTCCGGCCCTGAGACTTGTGGAACACATCTGGATTGATTTAGCCGACTTCGCCCGGGACCATAGCATTCGAAATCACTATCTTCCCCCGTTTCGGCTCTTGCTGGAGAATGAGGTGCCATTCCTCTACCTCATTGTCCACAGACACCTCATTGTCCACAGAAGACTTCAAGACCATATTGAAGTCCACTAATGGTTCTCCAGATGCTTTTGATCAGATAGTGTACTGTCTTACGTGAACAAGCGACAGTATTTGATTGCTACGTATACAATGTGAACCTGAATTCAATCGACAAGGCCGGCCGGGGTGGCCGAGCGGTTCTAGACGCTACAGTCTGGAACCGCGCGACCGCTACGGTCGCAGGTTCGAATCCTGCCTCGGGCGTGGATGTGTGTGATGTCCTTAGGTTAGTTAGGTTTAAGTAGTTATACCTTCTAGGGGACTGATGACCTCAGAAGTTAAGTACCACAGTTCTCAGAGCCATTTGAACCATTTGATTTCAATCGACAAAATGTCGTAAGCCTTTCAGAGATATTTTTGTAAGTTTTTGCTAAAAGGAACACTCGAGCTCCGGTGATTCGTTACAGAGTAATTGCAGGAACAGAAGCGTCAATGTACATCAAGTCGTCTGCTGAATACACCGCGTTTATCCCGACACGTAAACATAGTCAGCTAAAGAAGAGGTCGTACGTCCAGATATTTCGGCTTTGTAGATCTTGTAGTAGATAAATTACCGCATCAGCTCTTACGTACACGCCAGGATCCATATAGCATAGTGTTTATCTTCCATTGGAAGTAAAAAAAAAAAAAAAAAAAAAAAAGCTTAGAAATGAAATATTTTGCATCAAATAAAATAATACTTGGATGATTCGTCGTTTTTTCACACGCGACAAATATTTTCACGGTTATAAAGGATTAGTCGAATATTTCGACTTAAATCATTTTAAGCACGTTCTTTAAACGATTTCTTGGGTTGTGTCGAATTTTTCTCAGAACTGACTAAAACGTGGCGCACCAGAAACTTGTTTTGATGATGAAGATTATGTGGAGGTTGATCATTATTTCAGTTACATGGACAGGATAAGAGACACACTTTGTTTTCAAAAATGAGTACTGTCGAGAAACATTTTAATTTTCTTAACTTAAGAAGAGCTCTTCGTAGGCGCGTGTTAAATTATTTTACCTCTTTCAAAGTACCGTTTGCCAATATTTTGCTCCATTTTTAATGAAGCCCCTTTTAGAATTTGCTTTTTCTTCTAGTGTGGTGGCTTATAATCAGGTAATATGATACTTCAGACATTTTTTATTAGTAATAAAACTGAACAGTGTCCACATCTTAGTGTACATTCCGATAGAAACATAAAATTGTTTTTTCAAGCCAGTTACTCCAGACTTCCGTGCATGTTTCCCATTAGATAGTGAATGTACGCCATGTTATCCATCATTCCAACGTGACATCCTCAGTGAATGATAGTCCTACGAGGGCTCTTCGGAAAGTAAGGTCCAATTGGTCAGGAAATGGAAACCACAGCGCAAATCAAAATTTAGTATTCGCAACAGCTAGCCACATCTTCCAGCTACGTCTCTAAATCGTCGCCACTCCGACTTAGACATTTGTCGTGGTGTTGTACAAACTTTCCAGTACTCTCGTCACAGAAAGCAGCCGCCTGTGCTTTCCGTCGGTTCTCTACGCTGGTCTGCCTATCGTTGTTTGTGCCATAATGTTGTCTTCGTAGCCAGCGGTTCATGTGAGCCCAGATGAACATCGGAGGGGGGCAATTCAGGGAAAACGCTGCAGGATCTTCTTCATCGCCCTCGCAGAATACGGCTGAGAATTGTCTTGAAGAAAAAAAACGCATGAAATTTATGTTATGTGGGTTGCATAACGTCAGGAGAAATCTCTCACCAGGCTCCCGTACTTGGCGGGAGGCGCTGTTGTTGTAGGCATCTCTACGCGCTCACTGTGCCCCCAGAACTGAAAACAGCGACGTGGCGCGATCGATGTGCATGCTAGAGACACTGACCAAAACATCTGTGCAGAGCTTCATCGGATTTCCACAGTGGTTTCCATTTGGCGTCAAATCGGACCGTACTTTCCGAATGCGCCTCGTACCTCCGTATTTTACAGTTTCAACAAGTCGTCTGTTCCGACCTCCTGAATTGCTCATGTAGCGGGCAGTGTGACTCCAAACTATGGAAACATATGAAACCTGTTTTCGTAACGAAAAGAACACTTATTTTAAAAATATTTGGCGTGATTTTAGTATTCAGTGACTTCCTAACTAACCACTATTGATGGGCACATGCGTCCCACTGCACTTACTGATAGCTTCATTCTTCTGTTGAGTAAGTCAGTGGCTAGTTTTGGAGCGTTAATCGTATAAACCATTTCCACCTCCTGCAGAAGGAATCACCCGTCTCTACTGTGGAATGACTGGGGCTATACTTTCTTTTCTTTCTTTTGCTACAGCCTTTATCCTGCATTGTGCGCAGGGTCGGCAGGGTTAAGTACGGAATTGGTATGGTTAATTTTTTTAGGAGTGGCCGGATGCCCTTCCTGCCGCCACCCCATACCCCCCAGGACGGAATTAGTGTACCCCAGCTGTCTGCGTCTAGTGTAAATCATGAAATGGTGGAAACGCGTTACAAATGTTGCGAGTCGTGTAACTGAGGTGGCACGTGGGGACCAGCCCGGTATTCGCATAGTAGGATGTGGGAAATCGCCTAAAAACCACATCCAGGCTGGCCGGCGCACCGGCCGTCGTCGTTAATCCACCGGGCGGATTAGATCCGGGGCCGGCGCGCTCACCCGAGTCCAGGAAGCAGCGCGTTAACGCCCTCGGCTATCCTGGCGGGTAATGACTGCTGCTATTCTATCTCTATTATTTTTGTTTTTTAAACCTCAAGACCACTGATTTACATTAGATACAGTTATGTCCTGTACCAATTTCTGATATTACTGTAACTAATCTGCATTTATTACAATTGTAAAATTACAGTTTTCGTCCTGCTTAAGTAGTAGTCGAATTCTTCCGAGTTAAGTTTTGTACTATCACCTCCACTGGTGGAGCCCTTTCCATTTCGTTTGGTAACTTGTCAATGTGTATGCTGTGCATATGAAACAGACAACTACGAACTAAGTGATGTACATAGTAAATAAATGTCGTGTGACTAGGGCCTCCCGTCGGGTAGACCGTTCGCCGGGTGCGCCACTTCCATGACTTCCGCGTTGATGGGGATGAAATGATGATGGTTAGGACAACACAACACCCAGTCCCTGAGCGGAGAAAATCTCCGACCCAGCTGGGAATCGAGCCCAGGTCCTTAGGACTGACATTCTGTCGCTCTGACCACTCAGCTACCGGGGGCGGACATGGACAAAATAGTACTGTGTGTTTTCTTTTCATGTTCAGGGTGTATTTTTGTATATAAACAGTGCGTCATCTTAGATTTACAGACTTTCCAGTATGTGGACACTATTATAGTTGTGCATTACTGAATAACCTTCAGTTTGAGTTTCTTTGCGGAAAACTCTTTTCTTAAGGTAGTTTATGAATTTTATCATAAGAACCATTTAAATTAAAAAAAAAACTTTGGTGATCCAATACTTCTTGGTGAGTCAGTACTTATTGCCAGCTAGATGTAGACAGATAATTGAAATTTCATTTGATGGACTACATCCCGTAATTATTTTCCTAATTCGTACGACATACGACCTGTACAGTATTTCGTTTAGTCTGCGTAATAAGTTCCAAAATAAAAATATCTGGGACGCTAATTCGTCTTCCACTCCGTGAGGCTGACATTTCATTGGATATCAAACGCAGGCAACATGGAAGCATTTCCAGTCGGTTTTTTCCCCTTGTAAGGCGGGATCTCTGAATTTCTATTACGCTCATATCTGCAAGGCACAAACGTCTGCGTTGTGCTGAAAATGTATCACCTAATATATTTTGATTTATCACTTGCATAATATTTTCAGTTTGACAGACAACTTCTTCGCAGACTCGAGCTAAAAAAACCAAAATTGCCTTATACGGTGATGGAATGAAATGTATTACACCATGAAAGCCTTGATAGAGTGCTACAGAATTGGTACTCCTGTATTTCCATGACTTTGGGATTTCATCCTTCGTCGAGATTATTTTAAATACAGAAAAACGTTACTCCTACGGGTGACCGCTATTGGGCTATTCTTGACTGACCTGCCGTACACTCTGATTTGTCACCCAGAGAGAATGTCTAGAATACGATGGGAAGGCGAACACTTTCCACACCAGCCTACAGCCAGCACTCGTTATTAACTGACACAGCATGTGCTTCAGGCATAACAAAAAATTCCTCAAGATGACAGTCGCAAGAAGTCAATTTTGATGCCACAATGGGTACATGTGTTCAGGCCCATGGAGTCACACCTCATACAGATGTTGATGATAGACTTCAGTTCGAAATGAAATGAAAGTTAAGTCGTTTAATATCAGTTATGAGATACAGGCTTCTACAAATTTTGGTACACCACTGGCCATTAAAATTGCTACACCACGAAGATGACGTGCTACAGACGCGACATTTAACCGACAGGAAGAAGATGCTGTGATATGCAAATCATTAGCTTTCCAGAGCATTCGCACAAGGTTGGCGCCGGTGGCGACAACTACAACGTAATGTCATGAGGAAAGTTTCCAAGCAATTTCTCATACACAAACAGCAGTTGACCGGCGTTGCCTCGTGAAACGTTGTTGTGATGCCTCGTGTAAGGAGAAATGCGTACCATCACGTTTCCGTCTTTGACAAAGGTCGGATTGTAGCCTATCGCGATTGCGGTTTATCGTATCGCGACATTGCTGCTTGCGTTGGTCGAGATCCAATGATTGTTAGCAGACTATGGAATCGGTGGGTTCAGGAGGGTAATACGGAACGCCGTGCTGGATCCCAACGGCCTCGTATTACTAACAGTCGAGATATCAGGCATCTTATCCGCATGGCTGTAACGGATCGTGCAGCTACGTCTCGATCACTGAGTAAAGAGATGGGGACATTTGCAGCACAAAAACCATCTGCACGAACGGTTCGACGACGTTTGCAGCAGCATTGACTATCAGCTCGGAGACCATGGCTGCGGTTACCCTTGACGCTGCATCACAGACAGGTGCGCCTGCGATGGTGTACTCAACGACGAACCTGGGTCCACGAATGGCAAAACGTAATTTTTTCGGATGAATCCAGGTTCTGTTTACAGCATCATGATGGTCGCATCCGTGTTTGACGACATCGCGGTGAACGCACATTCGAAGCGTATATTCGTCATCGCCATACTGGCGTATCATCCGGCTTGATGGTATGGGGTGCCATTGGTTACACGTCTCGGTCACCTCTTGGTCGCACTGACGGCACTTTGAATAGTGGACGTTACATTTCAGATGTGTTACGACCCGTGGCTCTACCCTTCATTCGATCCCTGCGAAACCTTACATTTCAGCAGGATAATGCACGACCACATGTTGCAGGTCCTGTACGGGCCTTTCTGGATACAGAAAATGTTCGACTGCTGCCCTGGCCAGCGCATTCTCCAGATCTCACACCAAATAAGAACGTCTAGTCAATGGTGGCCGAGCAACTGGCTCGTCACAATACGCCAGTCACTACTCTTGATGAACTGTGGTATCGTGTTGAAAATGGCTCTGAGCACTATGGGACTCAACTGCTGTGGTCATAAGTCCCCTACAACTTAGAACTACTTAAACCTAACTAACCTAAGGACATCACACACATCCATGCCCGAGGCAGGATTCGAACCTGCGACCGTAGCGGTCGCGCGGTTCCAGACTGTAGCGCCTTTAACCGCGCGGCCACTCCGTCCGGCTATCGTTTTGAAGCTGCATTGGCGGCTGTACCTGTACACGCCATCCAAGCTCTGTTTGAGTCAATGCCCAGGCGTGGCAAGGCCTTTATTACGGCCAGAGGTGGTTGTTCTGGGTACTGATTTCTCAGGATCTATGCACCCAAATTGCGTGAAAATGTAATCCATTTCATTTTGTAGACACATGTCACTCGAGCGTTTCCGCAGTTATGGAACGAATGTACCGTGGCTGCTTTCTTTCTCTTTTGTTGTTTGAAAGGATAACGGCGGGTAGTGGAGCTACTTTAAGGTTAACCTGAAGTGCAGCAGTGTAGGAAGTCTGTTAGCGGGCGGAGAAGAGCATTAAGCGCTTCTTGCTTTGGGCCGCCCCGCAGCGAGCTACTTTTTTCGCCCTTCCTTCCCGCAGAGGGTCCTTAAAAACAGCGTGCGCAATTTCCCTCATTCGCGGGGGTAAGCAGGCTATGAAGCCCCCGCAGAGCAGGGATTAACGCGCCGCCGCTCCCGTAATTGCCCTCGCACCGGCGCATTCGGCTGCGGGCTGCCACTGGTCCCTTCCGCGCATGCGCGCGCTGCCACCTGCTTCTGCACTCTCCTGCACCTGCAGCGAGTAGCCGGCGGGCACAGCCGCACTGCGCTACGCCGCAATTTTACTCCGCAAGCACCTGCGGTTTTCTGCCTGTGAGACATGTGAGTAGGCTCTGTATCAACTCGTAGCCGGACAAAGCTACCCAAAGTGCACTGAAAACGAAGAGCGTGTGGCGCAGGTTTTCAATGGAGCTGTGCAAAAGTGGGATTTTGACCAAGATAGATTTATTAAACAACAGTTTACATTGCCGGAGCGCGTGCAGAAACAAACAAGGCAAAACACTACGCTCCAATTTCTAAAACAATTACCATCAGATGAAGAGTAACATACCCACCAAAAATAACTACTTACCCTACAACAAAAGGGAAGATATTCCAGGGACCAATAGAACTTACAATAGAGAGTTAACCGAAGATAAAAGCTAATCGATTGTTTAATAACTTGTTTGGACAGAAGAATTTATAAATATGACGTAGGATAATACGTGTTAGGAACACACTAGGTCACCAAAGGTACAGCAACAGAGGGCAGCTGTAGTGGCCGAGCGGTTCTAGGAACTACAGTCTGGAACCGCGTGACAGCTACGGTCGCAGGTTCGAATCCTGCCTCGGGCATGGATGTGTGTGATGTCCTTAGGTTACCTAGGTTTAAGTAGTTCTAAGTTCTAGGGGACTGATGACCTCAGATGTTAAGTCCCATACTGCCGCGCCGGATTAGCCGAGCGGTCAGGCCCTGCAGTCATGGACTGTGCGGCAGGTCCCGGCGGAGGTTCGAGTCCTCCCTGGGCATGAATGTGTATGTTTGTCCTTAGGATAATTCAGCTTAATTAGTGTGTAAGATTAGGGGCTGATGACCTTAGCAGTTAAGTCCCACAAGATTTCACACACATCTGAACTTTTTTTTTAAGTCCCATACTGCTCAGAGCCATTTGAACCATTTTGAACAGCAACAACCCACTACCTCAAACACAAAATACTCTTTGTGGAACATCCACAACAATAGCTGAAATTTTTCGTGGTGAATAAACTCATGTGCCAACGGCCTCGCCGCAGTGGTAACACCGGTTCTCGTCAGATCACCGAAGTTAAGCGCTGTCGGGCTGGGCTAGCACTTGGATGGGTGAAAATCCGGTGTGCCGAGCGCTGTTTGCAAGCGGGGTGCACTCAGTCCTTGTGATGGAAACCGAGGAGCTACTTGATTGAGAAGTAGCGGCTCCGGTCTCTTGGAAACCGCCATACGGCCGGGAGAGCGGTGTGCTGACCACATGCCCCTCCATATCCGCATCCAGTGACACCTGTGGGCTGAGGATGGCACGGCGGCCAGACAGTACCGTTGGACTTTCATGACCTGTTCGGTAGGAGGGAGAGAAAAACTCGTACCATTTGTAACCGAGAAATCATTTGCTTGGAAAAAGATGAATACACGATCCAGGTTTCAGAATGTAAATCTCACACTGAGGCGCTATAAAAAACAAGAGAAAGTGGGACGGCACTGTATAAAATTACTGAACATAGAGAGGGTCCATACGAATGTGAACGGCAGGTCATACCTTAATTGCGCACGATAAAATCGTACCAGGCACGTAAAAAACCCTGCAAATTTATTAAGTGCCATTTGAGATACAGTGCACGTGAAGCATGAAAATATTCTTTGTGTCAACTATTGCCACACCGAGTATATTTATCCTAAACGAAAAAAAGGAACGGAAATGAATCTATAAATAAACATTCATTGGCAGAGTGACATAACCTATGAAACAACTGCGAACGGCCAGACATGTGACATTGGCTTAAGAAAGTAAAACGGAGGCATAAATATCATAGAATGTTAACCTGAAAAGTAGATTGCCATAAAAGTAAGCAGCGCATGTCGTGGACGCCCAGCAAGACTGGTCAACAGACTGACATCTAAACCACAATGAGACGCGTCCGTAAACATATCCATCTTAGGGTAGATGCCGCTGGCGCTAATATCGAGGGTGGGAGAGACAACAGAAGAAATCACAGCTAAAAACACGGCCGTGTCTTCACGTTTTCTCCCAAATGCCACCCATTACTGATAGTACTAAAGCCGCATTGCTGTGTGAATGGTATTAACTAAGGCAGACCTGGTATTGAGCAAACAATAAAAGTAGGACGTGTCATGCATAATGTTATTGACAAGAAATGAAAATGCGTAATAAAACTGTCAATAAATAAAAGTAACAAATCCATGGCATAAAATATAAATCAGACGAAACCGACATACCACAAACTGTAGTGCTTGGATACACATCCTGAAACCTTGGTGGTGAGTACGATATTACCCAAATAAAATATTTGTCCATTACTAGTGCGGGTTTATTCACCATGAGGAACCTCAACCACACACTAGATAGAGAACTCGTAGACACAAACCAATCTACATGGACACCCACAAGCTACTGCACACTTCATTACAAATGTTGATGTATTTGGAATAGAGTCACTAAGCTATGGCCTCTCCATTCCTTTTTTCAGTTCAAGAGCAGTAATAATACCATCTGAACTTACCAGGGACACGGCATACTTTTGCAGTTGTAATATAATTATCACGCAATCTGAGCATTCCCTGACCACGTGCACTTTTCCTATTAAATACAATTACGGAAGGCACTATTCCACCAATGGAGACGCAAAACGTGTTTTGCGTGTTAGATCTCTGACAAACACTAACTGCCTGTACAAATTCAATTATGAAATACTGAACAGCATAACCCAATCTTACTTTCGGGTGTAGGGTCTTCATAAAGGAAACTTTCTTCCAATCTTCCTCTCTGGCTCACAGCTACTGCATCCTCTGGTCATGCAAAGGAGAAACATCATCCGCTGCCATAGCTAAAGGATGTCTGCATTACAGCCGGCCACGCCCCATCCTGACCATCGCAGTCCGACTGCCTGCTGCCTCCAATATACTTTTCCACCCGCACAACACAGCTTCTCCAGTGGCCCTATACTTTCATTGGCTTCAACGAGCTACCCTTCTTCCACTACATTACTGCTGATGCCTGCATTTCATCCTCGACAGCCACGCCGATAGCAAAGGCAAGCACAGCCAACAAGACATGCCAGGCTGGCGCAAGGCTTGTCAGCTGCTGCTCACACATGTCCCCTGTAGTGACTTGGCAAGACAGCCAAGCCACTAGGAGGAAGCCGAAAGGCACGCGTTTAAGCTCACGCAGGCTGGCGTGAGGTCTGGAACAGTTAAGGGAATTTATAATAGCAAAGAACGTAAGTAACTACTGAAAATACTTAACTTTAATTCATAATTGGTGAACATCGGTCTGACGGTACATGCATCACAAGATAAATAGCAAATGATAAAGGCGCCTTGCTAGGTCGTAGCAAATGACGTAGCTGAAGGCTATGCTAACTATCGTCTCGGCAAATGAGAGCTTAATTTGTCAGTGAACCATCGCTAGCAAAGTCGGCTGTACAACTGGGGCGAGTGCTAGGACGTCTCTCTAGACCTGACGTGTGGCGGCGCTCGGTCTGCAATCACTGATAGTGGCGACACGTGCGTCCGACGTGTACTAGCGGACCGCGGCCGATTTAAAGGCTACCACCTAGCAAGTGTGGTGTCTGGCGGTGACACCACATCCCCGACATTGGCTCAAGTAGATGGGACCACTTCTGTTCCGTACTGCTGACACCAACTGCAGCCGCTACTGTCTTCATGCAACCAACCTCTTGCGATCTGCCAGTGTGAGGAGTCAACTAATCGTTCCACATACCTTCTGTGGATGTCAAAATAATCCGCTACCCTTAGGCTGGCAGACAGAGTGCTCTCCATGGACTCATGTGCCTTAGTAAGACTGTAGTGCAAAGATAATAAATGGAACACAGTTCTTAACCACATCTGTTGGACTCCTATTTTTCAGTTAACTTTTCCACTTCAACCCAATACGTTAGTCTCCATGTCCAAATTAGTTGTAAACTGACATCTATGTTTTTTAGATTAACGAAATACGACCCCTCTTACAACTTTTGAGACAAGAGGGTCTTCATCCATGTAACTCGGTGTCAGATAGCTGACCAATGCTTTACAAAAACAGAAAAGAATTCCTGAACACTACGCAGCTGCATCGCTTCTCGCGGAATACAGAGACCAGTATCTGTGATGGAGTCTTCACAGCGATCCAGGAAGTCGACCTTCTGGCGAAAAACAGAGTTCTTTGGTAATGTGCTTAGACAAGATGGCACAACTTGCAAAAAGCGAGATTCGCCATGTTAAATGACTTATTTCAATGGTGTACTGTACCCCATATTCGGTCGCAGGTTCGAACCCTGCCTCGGGCATGGATGTGTGTGATGTCCTTAGGTTAGTTAGGTTCAAGTAGTTCTACGTTCTAGGGGACTGATGAGCTCAGAAGTTAAGTCCCATAGTGCTCAGAGCCATTTTGTATCCCATATTGCACATTGTGCACTACGCAAAAAAGTGCTGAAGTGCAAGTCCTCCACAGGAGAACCGGAATTTACAGGGGCGTGGGGGAATGGGGATTACCAGACAATGAGTCATTACTCTGCCCTCTCTGCCTTGCTGGCTCATCACGGACCCATCTAAACTGCAGAAACTATGAGTTGCAGACCTACCACTAGAAAAGAGAAGAAATCAGTACATCACCAGCTTAATGCTGGTAATGACAGAAGTTACTGATTGCCTCACAGGAGTAGAACTCAGACTGTGATGAATTTAGATCAATTATGAATGAAACGAGATTGAAAGACTCACACTTATCACAGGAACAACGCTCGGTGGCAAACTCTTGGGTTCAGCGACTCCGGCAGATAAACAGCACTCAGCGGCATGCCCTGCAAGACCCGGTACGGCGCACACGGCCTTGTCTGCCACTGCTGATTAACGGACGTAGAGCTCCAGGATTTTACTGACTGCATGTGGTACCAATTCAATTTTTCAATTCCATTCAATTTCTTGCCACAAATTTTAGATTTACTTTCTGGAAACTCTAAGCAGGTTCGTAATTATTCAATAACCAATGTGACGCACAATTTTTTACGTTATGTATACAGTAATGGACTACGTTAACAGCAACCATTGATAATGTTAATGTAGAAATAAAACAGCACCTGTGGTCCTTCGGTAGCGGTGAGGCGAGCACGTCTCTTTTTCGTCTCGCCTGTGTGCTCCTTGTGAGAGAGCGCGCGTTTGTTTAATTCCGCGTAATGGGTTATATTAGAGTGGCTTCATAGACCATCATAGCGTTTTCCTACTGCCAAGCCACGACTAAATTAAGTTTTTCTTTGGATCATCAACGACCAAAAGCGTACGAGCAGAACAGTTTATACTAGACTAAATGCGTCTCCCGCCGCGAGATATTCTCATAATCCATTTTTTGATAGATAGTACTACTGCGTACATAAAACTGACACTGGTTTTGGCCACCGAACATTGAGGGTTTTCGAACTCCCGTTTGAGGTGCCATCGTAGGTTGTGCTGGCCGTCTCTAAACATTACGGCAACGTCGTCAGTAACAATGCTGAAACGTGGAAGATGTTCGAAACTTAACCGCGTCCTCAATGGTGTCTATTAGATAAAAACTGAATTGAGGAAACACTTGCCTTATTACTTTGTTATTGCCGACTGCACTGCGGTCGCCATGTACGATGGCCAGCCGCGCACTTGTTCAGGTTGTTGTCAACTGATTTAGACGCCGATCGTAGACGTCGCTCCCCCTCGGGCGCCCAGAGTTTTACCTTTTTATTTCGCGTCCGCAGCGGTACTGCCCGTTGCGCGCACTCTGAATCGTTCGGCACCGACGTCGACTCCTCTCAATGATGCGATGGACGTCTTGCCTGTCTCTCATACACTGCCGTAGGAGGCAGTAGCAATGAACGATGGCCGTCAGCAGGTGCAAGCCGTCAGTCCCTGTCCCATGGCTGTTGATCATGGAGGTGACCTTCACCTGACTGCCGCCTGGCCGCAAGCCAGACGACAGCCCCGACCATTCTGATTTAGGCTATCCATGATTTCCCTAAATCGCTCCAGGCAAATGCCGGGATTGTTCCTTCGAAAGGGCACGGCCGACTTCCTTCAACGTCCTTCCCTAATCCGATGAGGCCGATGACCTCGCTGGTCTCCTCCCCAAACAGCCCAACTCCAACTCTGACGATAGCCACCCGCCAACCGGCATGGAACAACATGTTAGGAAGCAACGGTCGCCGAGGAAAGGCAAGAGACGACGCCACACCCCTTCTGATGACTGCATCCATCGAGATAAAGCGCTGTCCACTGACCCCTGGCACTATGCGATGTGACGTCTTTCTCTTTCTCCGTCACAGTCCAGTCAGCATCCGCCTATGGACTCCGACCTCTCCACGATTGTGTGATGCGGTTGCCTCCCTTTCTGTGTCTGACGTTACCTGTAGGAGCACCTCTGATAGTGTTCCATTGAACCAGCCTGGTCAGACATCTGTTTCCTGAGTGGACGACATCGATGCTGCAAATGGATTTCTGCGGGCGTACATAGCTATGGGGCTCTCTTGGTGGGTCGGCTCCCTTCCTGTCGCAGCGATGTACCCTTCAGCGGAAGCCTAACAAGCAACTCCCCGTACTTTACCCATGTTTACATACCCCATCCTCCTGGCGATGGCAGCTTTCCAAACTTACCACAAAGCCACGGTCAATGTCATTCGTGCACGACACAAAACAGCATTACTCCGAAGAAGTTAACGTTGCCCCCTTTCAGGAAGTACATGTTGCAAACCTTTGCTTCCCATATCTTTGCAACACACTTCTCCCAAGCTTCCCCTAATGGAAGTGGGGCGGCGATCCTCCTATGTGACGGTATCTTCGCTGACACAGTGCTGCCGCAAAAGTTCCTCATTCTTCTCCGTGGCAGTCAGGCCGCGCTTCCTGGTTTGGCAGTATGCATTGATAATGGGAGGCAACTTCAACTCTATCCAGACACCCAAAGCCCAACTGCAGCATCGCTATCCATGTGCAGCGCTGTTAGACTCTTGGGAGCATGTACATGGTAATCGTTCATGGTTTACACAATGCACTAACCATTCTACCAGGCCCCTCTATCGTGTTTATATCTCCCGCGATGTTGTTAGCGCCACCCGCAGTGGCCGAACGATTCTAGCCGCTTCAGTCCAGAACCACGCGACTGCTACGGTCGCAGATTCGAATCCTGCCTCGGGCGTGGATATGTGGGATGTCTTCGGATTAGTTAGGTTTAAATAGTTCTAAGTTCTAGGGGACTGATGACCTCAGATGTTAAGTCCCATAGTGCTCAGAGCCATTTGAACAATTTTTTGGTGTTGTTAGCGCGGTTCAGGTTGCTGAAGTTGCGTCCTCTTACCATGACATATAGATATGTGCCACCAATCTCTGCCGCCAAAGGGTGTGATGGGGACCATGTAACCTGAACATAACCCACCTTACTTCACCTGACAGCCGTTAGCTCATCGATACCACATCGACTGCTTGTCGCCGACGCCATGATGCACATCAATCTGCCCTTTCATGGTGGTCCATTGCACAAAGCCTGCTCTCTTCAACGCCTTGATTTGTTACGGAACGGAGGTGGCGGCTTGGCATCGACGAAAGTAGGATGCTTCCTTCATCATTTTGAGTGGCTGTACTGCTATACCGTACTCGCCATAGCGTCAGGCAATGGTGAATCGTGCCTATGCACACTCACATCCCTCGCTCGACATCACTTTGAACAAGCTATGTTCAAGGCGTGCACGCATAATGGGTTAGTTCAGAAGCATCTTTTTACGAGGGTTGGAACTTAAATAGTGGCAACTATTTGTTCACAACCGATACAAAAGAGTTACGTGTTTGCACCTGTTACCGTCCTTCAAAGTAGTCACCAGCGTTGTGTAGAAGCCGTAGCCACAAATGTGGAAGGCGTAGTATACCGTCAGCAGAGCCTGTGCTGTTGATGGTGCGAATGGAGCGGTCTACTGCCTGTCGAATCTCTGGAACAGTTCTGAAGCGAATGCCACGAAGTGGTTCCTTCATCTTCGGAATCAAATCAAAGTCACAAGGACTTACGTCCGGGGAGTATGCTGGACGGCACAGTACTTCCCACTCCCATCGACCGAACAGAGCAGCCACAGCTTGCGCTGTATGCGCCCGCGGATTGTCATGCAAAATGATAGATGGGTTGCGCAAAAGTGTCGCCGCTTCTTTAGCAAAGCTGGTCGCAGGTCGTGCTCCAAAATCGAACTGCAATACTGTGCATTGACGGTCTGCCGTGGAGGAACGTAATGCGTTAGGATAACATCATCACAGTCGTACACGAGAATCACCATAACATTCACCATACTTGGGCCCTGACGCACTTTCGACTTTCGGGGCGACTCATATTGATGCCATTCGTTGGACTGACGTTTCAGTTTTGGCTCGTACGATGTGGCTCATATTTCATCCAGTGTTACGATACAGTGTACGAAAGCCTCTCCTTCGCGCTCATTGCGCTCCAAGTGCGTCTGAGCATCGTCATAATGCATCCATTTGTGAATTTCCGTCAAGTCATGCGGAGCCCATCGTGATGCAAATTTTCGCATGCCAAGGCGTTTCTTCAGGATGCGAAGCACAGTCGTATGCGCTAATCCGGTTTCGTAGGCGAGCTCATTAATCGTATGGCGTCGATCATTGTCCACTAACGCGGCAACAGTATGCACCTCTTCTTCAGAGACGCTAGGACGACCTGCCAGATGCACGTCTGCCACAGTTTGCAGATCATTGTTGAAGGCTTTTACCCAACGTGCTACTGTTCTGTACTGCAATGCCGATTCCCCTCACGCCTCTAGAAGACCTTGATGACACTGTCGTGCTGTACGACATCTGGCACATTCAGTCTTGACCCAACTCCGTTGTTCTTGTTTCGAAAACATAGTGACACCGTTAAGTTAGACCGCTCGCACACAAGTGACTGTGTTTTCCTCGATTGTCGCACGCCGGTGAAGTGGAAAAGGAGAGTCTATCTGCTCGGACCTAAGGTAGATATGTCAACAGCGTAGTGTCTCAACAGCAGTGTTCCCATTATTTAAGTTACAACCTACGTATGTATCATGTAACAGCAGGACGGTGCCACTGTTCGAAGACTTTGATTAAAGTTCTTACTGCTCATGATGGACTACGCTTAGATACTCAAAACGTGGTAGAGTCTGCCTTCCATGCACATTATGCAATGCAGTAGTCTGCACAACGGCACCACCCTGCCAATATTATGGCGGTCTCCCGACACTCCTATGGCTCGCTTCCTGAGGATGCATAGGTGGATCTGCTTGCCGGAGGACGGAGTCCAAGATGCTACTCAGGTGGGCCGATCTACAAACAAGTCACCTGGCCCCGACGGCTTCTCACTAGAATTTTATAGGACTTTTTGTAGCATAATGGCGCTGGTATGGAAGGATATTTGTCAGGACCTTATGTCACCTCTCGTCCAGATCCCAGTTGGTTTCCTCATTCCCATCGAAAAGCTTCATTGTACATTGTGCATATGTAATTACCACCCATTGGCGTTGCTCAAGAGCGGCATGAAGATATTTGCCCAGCTGTTGGCTGGACAACTTAATCCGTGGGCCCCAGGTTCAGACTTCTTTGGGAGGTGCCAATAAGTTCTGCACAGCCCTCTGTCGCAGTTGGAGCATAATCGCTCTTGCTCACGCTCGTCAAGTGCCTAGAATTTTGACAGTTCTTGTTTTCGGCGAGGCATGCGATCAGGTCGATCACAACTACATAGAAAAGGCTTCTTCGCATTTTGAGATACCCTGATACTACCGTTGACGTCGTAATGCGTCTCGTTCATGAAGCTATGTCTTGTGTCCTCTGCAATGGCCGTCTCGCCCTGTAACGTCTCCTTTGGAATATTATAAATGACTGTGCTGGTAAATTTCTAAGTTATTTGATTTTCAAACAGCTGAGCAATACTGAACGTACTGACATATCTCTCTTTACTTATTCTTATCATCACTAAACTGACACACAATTTATTTTAGCGCAACGCAATCTGACTTTCAGTAATCCCTACAAATGAATGGCCCTGATCAACTGCGAAGAAAACATAGATAACGCAAGAAATACTTCAGTTGACTGACGAAAAAAAGAAGTACAAAAATGTTCAGGAAAATTCAGGAATACAGAAATACAAATCATTTAGGGACGAAATAAATAGGAAGTGGAGGGAAGCTAAGGGGAATAGGCTGCAAGAAAAATGTGAAGATATAAAAAAAGAAATGTTTGTCGGAAGGACTGCCTCAGCATATAGAAAAGTCATAACAACGTACGATGAAGTTAAACTCACAAGTGGTAACATTAAGAGTGCAATGGGAACTCTACTGATAAATACAGAGGAGAGAGTGGGTAGGTGAAAATAGTACATTGAAGGCCTAGATGATGAGGAAGACTTGTCTGATGTGACAGAAGGAGAAACTAGAGTCGATAGGGAAGAGATAGGTGATCCAGTATTAGAATCAGAATTTAAAATAGCTTTTTCAGGTATAATATAAGATAAGCAGAAGTGATAGATAACATTCCATCAGAATTTGTAACACCATTGTGGACAATGGCAAGAAGACGACTATTTACGTTTATGTGTAGAATATATGTGTCTGGTGATACACCACCCTACTTCCGGGAAAATGTCATCCACACAATTCCGAAACTGCAAGGGCTTCAAAGAGCGAAAACTATTAACAACCAGCTTAACAGCTCTTGCATCCGAAATGCTGACAAAAATAAGTAGAATGGGAAACCAAATTGAGGATGTGTTAGATGACGATTAGTTTGCTTTTAGGAAAGGCAAAGACGCCAGAGAGGCAGTTCTGACTTTGGAGTTGGTAATATAATCAAGACTAAGGAAAAATCTTGATAATTTCGTAGGATTTTTCGCCATGAGAAAATCGTTCGACAGTGTCAAATGGTGCAAGATGTTTGAAAATAGGGGTAAGCTACAGGTAGAGACGAATAATATACAAAAGCCTTCGGCCCCTACTATTCAATCTGTACATGGAAGTAAAAGATAGGTTTAAGAGTAGTATTAAATTTTAGATGAAAGGGTATCGATGATAAGATTCGCTGATGACACTACCATCTTCAGTGGAAATGAAGAAGAATTACACAGTGTTTGGTGTATGGGTTCAACACTCTAATGAGTGCAGAATATGGACTGAAAGTAAATCAAAGAAAGAAGAAAGCCAGGAACTTAATATCAGGATTGATGCTTACGAAGTGGATATTTTAGATGTGCTGCTGCAGACGAATGTTGAAAATAAAGTGGGCCGATAAGATATGGAATGAGGAGACTCTCCACGCAACCGGTGAGGAACGGAATATATGGAAAACACTGAAAAGAAGAAGCGGCAAGGTGTTGGGACACCTATTAGACATCGGGGAATAGCTTCCGTGGTACTAGAGGGAAGTGTAATGAACATGTAACACTTCAGCCTCAGTTGAAAATAGAAACCAATCTTTACCCAGGTTTCAGCCAAAATAATTTGGCCTTCTTCAGAAGCCAGTGACACTTAACTATTGCATGCCAAATGACTGGTTTTTACGGTGCTACAGTTTCATACTTGACATGGCCAAACTTTGGCATGCAATAGTTTAGTGTCACAGGCTTCTGAAGAAGGCCAAATTATTTTGGCTGAAACCTAGGTACAGATTGGTTTCTATTTGCAACTGAAGCTGACGTGTTATATGTTTAATTATCACAGTTGCTGACAGGGCTGCACAATGTTAAAAATTCTTGGAAGTGTAATGGGTAATAACTGTAGAGGAAGACAGTGATTCGTACTAGATAGGTTACTGGTAGCTCAGAATAGCTCCAGGTTTGCCTTCATTGCCAAAATTCTGTTTGCTACTTCGGGAAACCTCGGATCTACGCATCCGTGTGTGTGGCCTTAGTTCTTTCTTTCTTTCCTTTTTTTAAGACGCTTCTTGTGATAGGGACTGATGACCTTTGCAGTTAAGACCCGTAAGATTCCACACACTAATTTTTGCTTCTTGTGATGTGTTAACTGTAGTCCGAAAATTTTGTTCACTTACAGGTGTTGGTATATCGCAGTCAAATTGTCTGCAGTCTCTCTCTACCTGAAAAAAAGGGGGCACCTGAAAGTGACATGTTCAGCGGGACCTTGCTCTGCACATTCACAGATTGGTGTATTACTACATCCCATTCCATGCAGATGTTTGGGATATGGTCAGTCACTTGTTAATGGATACACCGCATGTCGAGTAGAGCCAATGTCCCGCAGTTTGCGACTGTTTTTGATACTTGGGAATATATTGTAAACCCACATTGCTGTGCTCTATTCAGACTGCCTTTCATCTAACTTCCAGTCTCGTAAACCTCTTTTATCAGTAATATGAGTTCCTGTGATCTCGTACATACGATCATATTGTCCATGCACCGAACAATACAGCGCTGCTCTGTAGCGTACAATATCCATCGGTCATACCCCGGGAATCACCAGTAACACGTCGACAAGTGAAGTACGAAAGGCACCGTTGAGCCTCAGAGGTACGTTCCGCTGGATTCGTCGGAGTATTGTTTGGTAGCTGCCTAGTCGAAGGCGATACGCCCAGACTTTGGCTGCAAGGACCACAGTGACGTTGTAAATAGCTTCATGAAATGAGCGCAACACATCCAACGGTAATTTACGGTCAGCAGTGCCAGCAAAGGCAGTCTTATGCATAATTGTGGTCGCTCTCTCCGTAACAGATTTTACATATTCTAGGAAGTTTCTTTTCTCGCTAGAAGAATGGCTAAATATCTACAAATAGCGCTCGTTTTACAGGGATTCCGTCAAGCCTCAGGGGTGATTTCTGGCAAGACAAAGTCTCCCTTTCAGACGTATGTATGTGGTTTTATGAACAGTTTGTTGCCCATGCACCAAAGCTGCATCTGAGCATGCACATCATTCGTCTTTTTCTCAAGTCTCGCCCTGGAGTCTGCAGACACAGTTACTACGATTGCCTGCGTGTGTATTTACTCCGTTTGTATTAGTCCAGCTCCTCCTTCCACCTCTCTCTGTCTCCTCCACCCCCTCTCTGTCCGTCTACTCCTTCCCCACCTGTCCATTTCCTCGTTTTCTCTTACTCTTTCCATTTCTCCTTTCCCTTCTCCGTTCATCTCCTCCTCCATCATATCTGTGTCCATCGCTTCCTTCCTCCTCTCTGTCTGTCCATCTCTTCCTCTCACATTCCTTCCCCCTCCACATCCGTCCCCCTCATGAATACGAGTTCAGTTGTTCTTACACCCACAGTATTTATTTCCAGATAGTGCGTAATATGTGTACCAATTTTGGTTGAAATCCATTCACGTGTGTGTAAGGCTTTGCCTGCATATACACATGTTATATATACACTCCTGGAAATTGAAATAAGAACACCGTGAATTCATTGTCCTAGGAAGAGGAAACTTTATTGACACATTCCTGGGGTCAGATACATCACATGATCACACTGACAGAACCACAGGCACATAGACACAGGCAACAGAGCATGCACAATGTCGGCACTAGTACAGTGTATATCCACCTTTCGCAGCAATGCAGGCTGCTATTCTCCCATGGAGACGATCGTAGAGATGCTGGATGTAGTCCTGTGGAACGGCTTGCCATGCCATTTCCACCTGGCGCGTCAGTTGGACCAGCGTTCGTGCTGGACGTGCAGACCGCGTGAGACGACGCTTCATCCAGTCCCAAACATGCTCAATGGGGGACAGATCCGGAGATCTTGCTGGCCAGGGTAGTTGACTTACACCTTCTAGAGCATGTTGGGTGGCACGGGATACATGCGGACGTGCATTGTCCTGTTGGAACAGCAAGTTCCCTTGCCGGTCTAGGAATGGTAGAACGATGGGTTCGATGACGGTTTGGATGTACCGTGCACTATTCAGTGTCCCCTCGACGATCACCAGTGGTGTACGGCCAGTGTAGGAGATCGCTCCCCACACCATGATGCCGGGTGTTGGCCCTGTGTGCCTCGGTCGTATGCAGTCTTGATTGTGGCGCTCACCTGCACGGCGCCAAACACGCATACGACCATCATTGGCACCAAGGCAGAAGCGACTCTCATCGCTGAAGACGACACGTCTCCGTTCGTCCCTCCATTCACGCCTGTCGCGACACCACTGGAGGCGGGCTGCACGATGTTGGGGCGTGAGCGGAAGACGGCCTAACGGTGTGCGGGACCGTAGCCCAGCTTCATGGAGACGGTTGCGAATGGTCCTCTCCGATACCCCAGGAGCAACAGTGTCCCTAATTTGCTGGGAAGTGGCGGTGCGGTCCCCTACGGCACTGCGTAGGATCCTACAGTCTTGGCGTGCATCCATGCGTCGCTGCGGTCCGGTCCCAGGTCGACGGACACGTGCACCTTCCGCCGACCACTGGCGACAACATCGATGTACTGTGGAGACCTCACGCCCCACGTGTTGAGCAATTCGGCGGTACGTCCACCCGGCCTCCCGCATGCCCACTATACGCCCTCGCTCAAAGTCCGTCAACTGCACATACGGTTCACGTCCACGCTGTCGCGGCATGCTACCAGTGTTAAAGACTGCGATGGAGCTCCGTATGCCACGGCAAACTGGCTGACACTGACGGCGACGGTGCACAAATGCTGCGCAGCTAGCGCCATTCGACGGCCAACACCGCGGTTCCTGGTGTGTCCGCTGTGCCGTGCGTGTGATCATTGCTTGTACAGCCCTCTCGCAGTGTCCAGAGCAAGTATGGTGGGTCTGACACACCGGTGTCTATGTGTTCTTTTTTCCATTTCCAGGAGTGTATTTAACATATTTCAGGAGTATTTATTTTTGAAAACTTTAATAGAGAAATGTATCAGAATAGAACATTTTAAATTAATAATAAAGCAGTCGAGATCACAAAAAACTTGTAATAAACTTGCCTTTGCGATTAAAGATATTTTATAATTAATTTCACGTATATTTGTACAAATGTCCTCCTCTGTAGCGAATTTCTCGATGTAGTTTAGTTTTCAAGCATATGAATACTTATGACGTCATATCCCCTGAACTGTGGTCATACACTGATACAATTTTGCAGGTACATCCAGTGGTGTATGAGAATACTGTCTGTTAAAAGTGTTACGAATTAGCAAAGAATTAATTAACGAGACGGTCATACATGATGCAGCAGTTTTACTGCATGAACAAGTAAACTGTAGTCGATAAACTATTTTTCTTTCATCGTTTTGTGTGTGTGTGTGTGTGTGTGTGTGTGTGTGTGTGTGTGTGTGTGTGTGTGTGTGTGTGGAGGAATGGTAGGTAGTGGCAACAAGTCTGGTAACGTTTGAAACTATCTGTAAAGTTTTCAAGTTTGGTGTGGGTCACAAAGTGCTGTAATTCTCCAATCTAGCTGTTCGCGCGTCGTGACCTACGCTCTGTTTTCACCTCTACGCGTGTTAGAAGCACGTGATTATTACGCTCGGTAGTTCTTTCCTGGCAGTAGGTCATATGTGTATCAAGTTGGATCGCAGTCGATCCAGTGGATTAGGAGGAGATGTGGAAGATTCATAGATACGTAGATGCATCAACCTTTATAAGTTGTAGGGCTGTTTGTGTTGTATAATGGAGACAAGGAAACGAAAGCGACACGTTGCCGGAACATAGCCTACTCCTCTCGAATAGTTATCGGAGGGAGACTTAGCTTAACGTACCTATTCAACAGACAGATCACCATCTAGAACAAGGCCAGTCGTGGCATGGCAAATTTCGCGCAGGCCGTATGTGAGAGTGACCTGTGGGCAATGATTCGACGTGTCTCGGCTTTGCTGGTTCGTTCCGAGAAGGTATTTGTATAGCACGACATTTCGTTTAGTAATGCTGTGTGGCATTTTTCGGTCGGCACATCATGCCTACTAGAGGCATGCTGCCACGGGATGGTAGGACCGCAGCTGTTCAGTACTGAGGAAACTGGATTTTTTTTTTTAATTTCGTCCGTTTCAGTTGCAACTGAATTTTGTATCAATGCAGCTAAGATGGAGGAAATAAAAAAAAGTCCAATTTCCTCACATCTCTCTTCAGGTGATCAGAATCGTTATGTTGTCGCTGTTCACTCTTTGCTATCAGTTCGATGTATGAAGGACGTTCATAGGTCCAGGTCGCACAAAAAAGGCAGTCTAGAGATGTGTCGTCAACACCGTTTAAAAAATGGGAATTACGGAAGACAGAGATGAGACTTCTAAATATACAGAGTCACTCCCGAAGATATGCAAATACTTTTATACTAAAGAAAAACAGAAAAACTAAAGAAAAAAGTTCATATAAACATAGTTCCGCAAATGTTTAGTTATGGAGTTACAGCTAATAAAAGATTTTACCAGAAATTTAGCGAAATTTTGGAAATTTGTGATAAGGTCTTATGGGACGAAACAGCTGAGGTCATTGGACCCTAAGTTTACACACTACTTAATCTAACTTAAACTAACTTACGCTAAGGACGACACACACACTCATACCCGAGGGAGGAGTCCAACCTCCGACGGGGCAGCCGCGCGGACCGTGGTAAGACACCTCAGACCGCACGGCTATCCCGCGCGGCAGAAATTCAGCGACTTCGCTAATATGAAGCCATCGCAAAACTGTACATGGTTAAAGTAAAGCACGATTCCCATTTCTTTTGTTGTCATTGATCTCATGAATCTAATAAAACGTGTCCCAGGCGTATATTTTCAGTAGTTTTCCAGAACATCCAGAGAAGCAAAGAAGTAATTTCGTAAAATTTTTTATTTGTTAAATACTTGCCCAATTTGTTTTTTTAAGTTCCAGATAATTGCACAGAGTTTTCAACAGATGTTGTAAGAATTTAATTTAGGAAAAATGATGGTAATAACATTAACTGAGACTGTATGAGTGTGTGAGATAATCTGCTTTTGTTAATACCATAGCACACGTGAATTTATGTTAAACCGGAAAAAAACAAAGCTCAGTATTAAGGGAGTTGTACGATGTACACACAATTTCACAATGCATTCACAATAAATGTTCTAAAATATCTCCAGCGAGTTCAATGCATTTAGCTGCACGTGTATGAACAGATTTTGTTGCTCGTTTCAGTTTCAGTGGGTTGCTCTTAATTTCGTCTGTTGCATTCATAATGCGTGCAAGTAATGGCTTACGTGTATTGACTTTGTCCTCATAAAATACGTTTTCCATCCATCCACAGATACAAAAATACATTGGTGTTAAATCGGAGGATCAAGATGGCCACAGGCGTGTAGTACCACGACCAATCTATTTCTGGGGAAACGTTTATACATTCTTAATGGAAAGTAAACAAATTTAGTTGTATAATAATCTTTGCTTCTCTGAATGTTCTGGAATACCACTACAGATACAAGTCTGGGACATGTTTTATTAGATTCACCAGGCCAATAACAACAAACTAAATGGAAATCGTACTTTACTTTAACCTCTTACAGTTTTGCGGTGGCTTCATATTAGCGAAGTTGCTAAATTTCAGGTAAAATCTTTTATTAGCCGTAACTCTGTAACTAAACATTTGCATACCTATGTTTGTATGAACTTTTTTCTTTAGTTTTGCTTGTAGGCCGGCCGGTGTGGCCGAGCGATTCAGGTGCTTCAGTCTGGAACCGCATGACCGCTATGGTCGCCGGTTCAAGTCCTGCCTTGTGTATGGATGTGTGTGATGTCCTTGGATTAATTAGGTTTAAGTAGTTCTAAGTTCTAGACCTCAGATGTAAGGTCCCATAGTGCTCAGATCCAATTGAACCATTTATTTTCTTGAAGAATAACATATTAAAATATTTTCATATCTTCGTGAATCACCCCGTATATTATGCAATCGCATGAAAGAATATTACAGTACCACGCGGAAATAATTTAAAGATTTAGTTGACCATGAAGAAGCAAAAAATTACAACGATCAACAGACGGTATTCCTTGGCCTGTACATGACGAACCACTTTCTGCTAAACTTTGATGCATGCAGCAAGTGAAGAAATTAGTGGTATGAATAGTAGCGATCACTGAACGTGGCAGACGGGCAGAAGCATTCCTGCTAAGTGTAAGGAGCCTTGTTTGGAACGAAAACGTCCCACAAAAGGTCAAAGAAGTACTATATAGACATTACTACATCCCAATAATGATGCATGCACCTGAAATATGGGTAATAAAGGAAATAAGTGTAAGCAGATTAAAGGAATGTGAAATGAATTTCCTCAGAAGAAGGAACGGAGTAACAAGGCATATAGGATGAGGAATGAAAGGGTGACAGAAACTGTTGAACAGGAACCCTTGCAGAACAGAATAAAAATATGAAGTCTGAGATCTAAGGGCATTTAAAGAGAATGAAAAAAAGAGAATTTCCAATAAGATATACAAAATGGAGTTTTGAAGGATATGTCCAAGAGGAAGGCCAAGGGACGGATGGCTGAAAGATGTAGAGGAGTGTGTTGTAAAAAGAGGCCGGAGTGTACACAGAAAGATGGTGGGAAAACAGGACTAGCTGGCGAGGGTTAAGCTTCAAAGACACCCAGCCTGGGACTGGAAACTATTTAAGATAATGATGATGAGTAGTAAAGTTTCTGAAGTCGCACACAATAGTCCACTGTCAGTGGCAACAATTTGCGATGGAACTGAATCAAGAGTATGGTTCAAATGGCTCTGAGCACTATGGGACTCAACTGCTGAGGTCATTAGTCCCCTAGAACTTAGAACTACTTAAACCTAACTAACCTAAGGACATCACAAACATCCATGCCCGAGGCAGGATTCGAACCTGCGACCGTAGCGGTCTTGCGGTTCCAGACTGCAGCGCCTTTAACCGCACGGTCACTTCGGCCGGCTACGAATCAAGAGTATTTAGACTTTTTATAAGACTGCAAAGTACGTTGCTTAAGTCAAGTGGCATGCCTGAAAGATCCTTCGATTTAAAACCCGCTGTTGTTAAATTTATGAAGGAAAGGTGAGAGTAGAAATGAAAACTAGAAGATCTCCAGTAGACTGTAGATCTCACATTTCAAGTGGACTTGGCTGCACAGTGCCCACAGTAAGACACTGCAAGGTGATAAACAACTTATTTCAGATTTCACGGGGATGCATTTAACAAGAAGATCACACTGTAGAAGGAACAAATACTGGAAAACGCAGTTCTGTTCCCTGAGCTCACTACCGCTAAAGAAAACGTTATGTTTTAAGAATTCATTGTGGACTTGAAAAAATTGCAGTGATTGTTTCCCAAACATTTTGAGAACACTGCCAGTCCTAGATATGTTTTTTAGACCTTTTGACATTTCAGCTGAAAGCGTCCCTGTGAATATGCAGATATAATTGATTGACGTGCAAGGTAATTCCCGTCTTAATAACGAATCCTTTTACCCTAAAACTGTCTATGACATCTACGCTGCTTCCCTCAGTTACAGTTACCACGAGCCGGCCGGAGTGGCCGTGCGGTTCTGGGCGCTACAGTCTGGAGCTGAGCGACCGCTACGGTCGCAGGTTCGAATCCTGCCTCGGGCATGGATGTGTGTGATGTCCTTAGGCTAGTTAGGTTTAATTAGTTCTAAGTTCTAGGCGACTGATGGCCTCAGAAGTTAAGTCGCATAGTGCTCAGAGCCATTTGAACCATTTTTTACAGTTACCACGTCTTCATAATGAGGTTGTAAAAGTGCTACAATTTTTCGATCGACATATTTGTTTGTAAGACCTTGTCTCAATTATGAGATTAAGTAAGTCACTATTACTTGGTAACCTGGTGACCAAATGTATCCGGTCCTTAACACTGGACAGTAATATCTGGTGCAACCACCTTACCCTTTATGACGGCTTGAACTTTTCTGGAGACACTTGCAGTGAGCTGTCTGAAAGTCTGTGGAGGCATTCGGCCAATTCTCCTTCAGGACACAACACTAGAGAAGTACTTGAATAATGATAACAAAACCAGCGGCTGTTTTGAATCTACGTCTTTTTTCTTTAACACATGCTACAAGTTTCGATATCAAATGGTGTCATCTTCAGGCCCCAAGCGTAACGTGCCACCCACAATTCCTTCGATGTGCAATAGACAGAATCATATGCAGCGGGCCACAATGACCTGGATTCCGTACCTTCAGTGGTAATAACAATACCAGCATGGTGAGACGGCAGACCATTTGGTGTCGAAACTGGTAGCATTTATTAAAAAGAATAAACAACGATGGATTCAAATACAGCAGCTGGCTTAGTTATCATTATTCCAAGTACTCCGCGTCCGGCTGCAGTCCATGTTTTCTTGATGGATTACCAGAGAAAATCAGAGAAGGTAGTGACGTTGAGCGCTGCGGTCTAGAGCAATGTCGACGTTTTAACTTATCCAAAAGTTGGAATTTCTGACCAGGCCAGTCCATTTAGAAATATTATTGTCCACAAACCATTGCCTCACCGTTTTCTCACAGATGTTGCTTTATGATAGTGCACACTGTCTAGCTGATACACTTATCGTCTCCGAACGGTTTCCGAACTTTACACAGTACAAAATGGTGTAAGATGTGTTCATACTATGCCCATTTAGCACTTTCTTAAGCTCAATAAGAAGGCGACATCCTAACCATGAATAACACCTCTCTACCGTAACGTCATCACCTCCGTACTTCTCTGTTTGCACTGCTCATGATAGCAGGTGTCATTCTTCAGGTATTTGCCAAACGCAAACCTTTTCAGCAGATTGTCGTAGGATATATCGTGCTTCATCATTCAAAGTCACTCGCTTCCAGTCGCTCATTGTTCAGTTACTTCGTTCTTTTTACCATTTCAAGCACTGATTACCACTGACTACAGATGTATGCAGCGTACGAGAAGCTGTTCGACGATTGTTCCGTTCCCAATTCTTTTTAACTCCTTGCGGACATTGTACTATCTGGACTGCTGGTAGCACTTTAGAATACATGAGTGATGCCTTCCGTTCATTTTATAAAAATTTTCACAAATTGCCTCCACAATGAATGCCCGTCAGTTCATGAAGACTCGCTGGTCTTGATCTGCTGTGATTGTTCCTTCCTGTCTCCCTTTACAGTCACATTACCAAGAGGTGGCTTTGGCAGCTTTAGAACGCTTAGAATCTCCCTGATGGATTTATTTGTATGGCGCTGGTGGAATCCTACGACTAGTCCACGTTCGGTATCACTTAGATCTTCGGAACGACCCATTCATCTGTTGCTGGTTTTCTACTGAGAATACAATACTCCCTACCTTTTTCAGTACGGATGAGCCATTCGTGACATACAGTGCTAAATTCCACATTACATAGAAGTGTCCAAATATTTTTGATCAGATAGTGTTCATTACTGTTTTGACTTTTTCTTGACTTCCTTCGCTGCTTCTTCGATGTACTAGCTAAACAACAGTGACAATAAGCCGCTAGGCCTATGTCTTATATGCTCATCAAAGCGGACGTAACTTTCTTAGTCTGTGTAAACGATGTAGATAATTCATTTAATACTCTGTCCATCTTTCTATTAAAAAGAACCCAGTCTGGACTGCTTAACATTTCCAAAGTGGAACAAGTGACCAGTAACTATTCAATCCTTGTTTCCTTTTATCTGTGTATTGTACAATTGACGAAAAACGGAAACTAGAACACAGGACAGGAAACTTGAACCTTATTATTAAATTATCGGCGAAAAAGCTAGTATTTGCAACACTCAATAGTTTAAAGCACTTCAATGCTTTTTGTCGTTAAAACGGGACGACTAGAGACCGACAAGAACATGGCTGCAGTTTTGTCCGTGAGAGCTAGAAACAGATAGTTCGCATTACAAGAATTCTCACGCGCAAGAAGTTAGTTGCAGGTCCGAGAACAGAGTATTGGATTTCGATAGGCTTACGGGGGGGGGGGGGGGGGAGGTGGCAGAGAGGGGACGGGAATGGTGGCAGGCAGAAACTTGGGTGCACAGCCGCTTCGCAGTCCGTGTTCCGCTGCGTGATGGCGAACACCTGTTGATGGCCGCTGGAGGTAACTTACGATGCGTTCTCTGACCTCTGAGAGTGGATTTCCAATATCGACCCTCTCAAGTATTCCGCCGCTGTCGCCGGACACCTGGTACGTATGTCTGATGGGCTCTAGAGCCTGCAGCTCTGTGTGAGGAAGGGAAGGGTCTGAGGTCTTAGGAAGCGTCTGTAAAATTCACTTCGCTAGCTCAGGGAATATCGGCTAATGTTATTGCTAAAAACGTGATTCTGCATTGTTGCAGAATAACTAGTTACTTAATTTTAGTGGTTTCGAGTCTTAAGGAAAATATTATTTTCTATTTTTCTCTCGCTCATTTGAAAGGTGAATTAAAATGATTGACATAGCTATAATGTAAGGATGCAACTATATTCCATTTACAGATGTTGGGAACTTGTAGTGAGGGCCAAGACGGTTAAGCTTAGCATCATGATACATGTCCGAAAACGTACCGTATTTCCTTTACAAGAAAGAAACCACAGCACACAACACACGTTGATTTCCGGGACCACTGACTAGGATATTATTTACGTCATTCACCGAGCACATACTGTGCCACCCAGTACACTTTTGTTTATTCATGCCCCAAGGTTGAGTTTGTGATTTGCCCACAGAAGTGTGTACTTGGTGTTGTGCTTGTAACCAATGCTTATATCGCACTACTGTGGCGGCTCAGACAAATTTGTAGCTGCTGTTGTGCTTTCGACATCTGTTCATACTACAGTGCAGAAATCAAGCTGTACATACGTTTCATTCATAATGGGTTGATGTTGACCATGATGAACTACACGTTTCCTGAATACACCGACCTGATGTCGTTCTACGCCGAAACCCGGTGCAGTGGGAGGTCTGATCATCAGTTGTATGTGGACTGTTTTCCACACCGCCAAACACCTTCGAACTCACTCAGCGAGAAATTGTTACGAAACGGTTGGAATTACGTGCAGTGTTTCCTGGAAATATCGAAGTGCTATAATTCTCAAATTGTGATTATAATCCAAGTAATTTGAGGGTCGTGAGTTTACGCTGTCGTGAGACACATAAGCAGTTCATAACTTAAATACTTGACTTGTTATGTTAAACCTTTAACGAAGGTTATAATACTTAATAAATAGCTTATAGGAGCACTTTAAATTTGGTAAATAGTTGTAAGGAATACGGAAAATGACTTTATTGTTGCCCTTATAACCCTTTAGATAGGCAACCATCACCGAAACATGATGATTATAGCCGTTTAGTAATATACGTTTCCCATAGGGAAAAATATAATTGGACTAAGTATCTTAAAAAATGTATTCTTTTGTATTTTTGGAGTTCTTTTTCCCAGTGTTGTGGTCATGCAATGTATCTGAGTCCCTTAACAAACCTCCATTTCTTTAGCGGAAACTCTAAAAACATCATGGCTGCATTATTTTCCGTGTTTTGAAAGACGGAAAGTCTGAATAATAGCTATAGATATACTTGCTTCTTCCAGAAGCAATTCGCGTGGAGAACTAAACAGGTTGGAGGCAGAGAGGCTTCAGCAGTCGAAGGTAATACTGCAGATCCCTGCGTAATGAGAGACATAAAAGGCTCGATTACGGATTGCGTGCAGTCAGTGCGTAAACGTCCTGCAGTCGTGAGGCTGTTTAAGATGGGATTCTGGATTTTCCAGTAGGTATGAGCTCGGCCCAGGAATGGAAACGTTCCGGATTCGAATCTCCTCTGGCATTCATTTTTAATCTGGCCAAAAAGTGCTGGGTCTGCTACAATGGAGAGTGATGATGTAGATGTGGTACCTATTCTTTCGGACATGACACAGAGAATACACACCATTTTCAATTCTAAAGCTGCTATGGATCAAGTCAGAAAGGAATAACAGACATTAGCTTCAAGTGGGCGTTGGATTAAATCAATACGGAAATTGAAACTTTGTGCCAGACAGGGATTCGGACCCAGGTCTCCTGCTCACTGGGCATATGCGCTGAACACTGCGCCATCTGGACAGTGCTCATTGTAACTGCACGGGATGGATTGCCACGCCTCCCGTCAGACCCAAATTATCAACTTATCCGTACACAACTGATGTAGTGCCCGTTCCCCATTATCCTCATTAGTCCCAGTATTTCGCCGATTCCCGTAAGAGTATAGGCGAGGTCGGCCAATGATACCTAGAGTGCAGATGCCATCTCTAACTCTTACGGGAATCGACGAAATGCCCCGCGAGTAATGATAACGGGCAAGGGCCACTACACCAGTAGTATGTGGATAAGTTGAGAATTTGGGTCTGACGGCAGGCGTATTAGGGTAGTCCGTATAGTTGCGATGACCAGTGTGTCCAAGTGGCGTAATGATCAGCGCATCTACCGAGCAAGCAGGAGACCCGGGTCCACCACAAACTTTCAACTTATCGCACTGATCTAAATCAGTGCCCACTGGCAGCTAATGTCTTTAATTGCTGTGTGTCTTGTTGACTAAAAGGCTGACTTGGAATAAAATTTGTCGTAAGAAGAACTATGTTGCGTCCTAGTGACATGGAAAATGTTATTCGCACGCAAGGAACATCTTATAAGTGAATAATGAGCTACATCTAACATCTCCGCTGTAATGAATTATTAGTCACTTTGGCTTTGCTTTATCATAATTCGAGCTTCAGAGTCAGCTCATTCCACGAATACTTCACCTGGAGAGTATCAGAAAACTTTTGTAACTTAGCAAGCTTTCCTTGCAGGGTGTCAGTGGAGACGCTTTGGTGTTACCAGGCGCCCAGATGTGTGCAATCAACACAGTATTTTATGTTAATACCTCTTAGCTTGCCAAGTACACAATACAAGGAATACTCTACTGTCGTTACGCTCTGTAGCAGTACATACAATTTACTTGTTTTATTCGAAATGGTTGTGTATTTCGTAGGAACAGAGAAGAAAAACAATCAATAGATGCTTCGTTTCTCTTCTTACACTAGCTAGAGTTGGCTGCGTACCCAAATAATCTCTCTTTGCTTAAAAACATTGGCATGTGTTCTGAAGAATATATGCAGGCTAGCTTTCATACGCTTAGCTTAAAGCTTTTGCTTAATGTGATACCATCGAGTTTCTTATCAATGACAATCAAGACCTTGATAAAAATGAAGGGTTTATAGAGTTATTCATCAGTATTTTGAGCTGTATTCCGGCTGGGGAGCAGACACCAAACTGCGACTCAATCATCTTCGTGACTGTATCATTAAAATGAGATTCAAATAGGTGTTATAGCAATATAATATTTTAAAAAAGAATTTATTTAAACTTCCGAGAATGTATTAGCTGAGCAGTGAGTCTAATATCGTCCACTAACATGTGTCTGACATATCCTGGAGTGATATTAAGCACATATCATACGCCATGTGCCTTCTTACCATTCATATTTTTAATTATATTTTCTACGTCTTATGGTTATTTCTTTTTCGATTCTTCGTCCCAGTTCGAGATTGTTTCAATCTCTATCTCACCAAAGAACATAAGAACTTACACGCAATACAGAAGGAGGGAAACCTGGAAGTCTTTATATGACAGTAAGAAAAATAATTCTTCTTTCGACTCCACGAGTGGCGGTGCCCTAAAGCAGAAACCTGCCACTATAACTCAGAGAAAGATTGTGGAAGGAAAGGTAAAGGTTCTTCTAGCAGTGTTGTTTCGGAAGAATAAATCCGCTATTGTTGTTTTTGTTGTGTTATTCAGTCCAGAGACTGGTTGATGTAGCTCTCCATGCTACTCTATCCTGTGCAAGCTTCTTCGTCTCCAAATACCTACTGCAACGTACATCCTTCTGAATCTGCTTAGTGTATTCATCTCTTGGTCTCCTTCTACGACTTTTACCCTCCACGCTTCCCTCCAGTACTAAATTGGTGATCCCTTGATGCCTCTGAATGTGTCCTACCAACTGGTCCCGTCTTCTACTCAAGTTGTGCCACAAATTCCTCTTCTCCCCAATTCTACGCAGTACCTCTTCGTTAGTTAAGTGATCTACCCATCTAATTCCAGCATTCTTCTGTAGTACCATATCTCGCATGCTTGTATTCTCTTCTTGTCTGAGCATTTATCGTCCATGTTTCGATTCCATACATGGCTACACTCCATACAAATACTTTAAGAAAAGACTTCCTGATAGTTAAATCTTACTCGATGTTAACAAATTTATCTTTTTTCATTTTGCTTTCCTTGCCATACAAAGTCTACATCATATATCCTCCCTAGTTCGACTATCATCAGTTACTTTGTTTCCGAAATAGCAAAACTCATTTACTACTTTAAGTGTATCATTTCCTAATCTAATTCCCTCTGCATCTGATTTAATTCAGCTATAGTCCATTATCCACATTTTGCTTTTATTGATGTTTATCTTATATCCTCCTTTCATGGCACTACGCATTCCGTTCAACTGCTCTTCCAGGTCCTTTGCTGTCACTGACAGAATTACAGTGTCATCGATAAATCCATTATCCTAATCGAATAAAGATGCGAATATGTACTCAAACAATCGACCGCACCTTAATGTTTAGTTGAGAAAAATACTCGAAAAATGTCAGTAGATATGAATGAGTAAAATGTTTTTTTTATCCTCGCAGGGAATCATAAATGTGATGCCCAATTATTGAAAAAGAAAACTGTTATATTTTCTTCTTGATCAACAATTTATTTAAGACTTTCTCAATTACTTAGCATAAGGTAAGTGCATAGCATACGTACAAGTGTGTAGTACGTGCCTATCATAATACGAATGAAATTACTTATAATACATAGGTGCTTGAGGTTATCATTAAATTGGACCTTTATATTTATTGCATTACCTCCAATTATCAAATTCCATGTTGTTCTTTGAAATGTTTTCCAGTTCCTTTCATGAATAAACATGAGGAATTTCTGCCTTGGTCTTTGAATCCAGTTCCGTCCTACAATGAGTGCCGAAGTGACACTAGTGTAGCAGGTTCCCCCCATTCCGACCCAATGGGGTAGCACAGTGGTTAGAACACTGGACTCGCATTCGGGAGGACGACGGTTCAAACCTGAATCCGTCCATCCGTGGTTACCCTAAACGACTTAAGGCACATGACGGGATGTTTCCTTTGAAAGGGCACAGCCGCTTTGCTTCTCCATCCTTTCCTAATCCGAGCATGTGCCCCGTCTCTAATGACCTTGCTGTCGACGGAATGTTAAACACTAAGCTCCTCCTCCTTCTCCCCTAATATCGAAGATTGAGTGGGATTAGGTTAGGAGAAATGAAAAGAAGGTTTTTCGAATTTTCTAAGCATCGATCTTAGCTGAATAATTTCACCCCCTGACTTCATTTCAGGAATTTAAAGCAAGTAATCATTTATAATACGTAATCATTCTTCGTCTACATCTGGTGCCATAGGAGGGAGGGATAAAAAAATAAAAAAAATAGATAAGGTGATATTTGGAAAGCAATCTGTGTACTGGATGTGCGTTTTTGGTGGGTAGGGCTAAACTTAGAAATATCCCCGTTTCAGTGATATTTTTGCAATAAGTCGTCATGAGATTCATGGCTGTATTTGCAAGATAAAACAGATAGCCTGTAGATATAGACGCCTTACATAGTTACTCGTGAACCTCACGTGGTTCTCATTTATGTAATGATGTATGAGGAAACAGAAGTTGTAGATGAATAAAGTATTCGTTAAGTCAGAAAGCGACCACGGAACGCGGCAGCAAATTCATTCTCCACGGGAATTACCACGCGCGATACATTTGTTTCAGAAAGCGCAACATTGTGGCTGGGTGTGGGCCACAGTGCAGGTTTGGGGGGGGGGGGGGGGAAGATGTCTGCATCTAACTTTTCCAATTAACACGGAACCTGCGGAATGAATCGCTGGTAGAAGGGCTTAGGACCGTTCGCGGAGCACACCACTTAGCGATAGACCGTAAATTGTGAAGTAATAACAAAACCCTCAAGGAAGGCGAGGTAATGGAGGAAGTTCCGGCACTCGGTGAGCTACAGGTGCTTCTGATGGCTTCACGGCCGCGCCCGGGGTACGTTTGCAGTAGCCACAGGAGCTAAGGCGAGCGGCTGCGTGTGAGAGTGGCAGCAAGGTTCCACGCTGACCACGTGCTGCTTGCAAGGTCCTAACTTCTGTCTATGAGTTTGCTCGTATGTCAGCACGGGTGTAATTCTCTTTTCTACACTAATGGCTATTAAAGCTGCAACTCCATGTAGGCGACCGCAACAAACAAATCAGAAAATCATTAGCAATCCAGTGCAGCCTCAATGAGTAGGTACGACTGACATCATGCAAATTCTATATACTAGGTGGTTACGAAAAAAAGTGCAGCTACTTACAGAGGTCTAGTGTGGGTTGTAACTATCGTGTGGCAGCGAAACTTGGTAGGTATTCTAATGCGTTAATGCGGATCCGATTTACGCTGAAAAAAAAAAAGCAGTAATTCCAATTTTGGCCACCAGCTGCCAATATTGCGCCGTGAATGCACAAAAGATGCATAAAAATGTTTCCATATGTAATGGTTTAGGTACTGGACATAGACAGAAGAGGTCAAACGACAGAAAAAGTAATAGTGTTTATTTCATTATTAACCGCCGCTTACGCAATTAGTTCATTAAGAACACCAGAGACGTCGAAGAGATCCTGCGTCCGTAAAGCGACTTGATCAACAGAAGTCCCCAGAACCAACAGACACATGGATTCAGTTCAGGTTATTCTGCAGGCCACGCATCTGGAAAATGTCTGCACGTCACACGTTCATGGAATGATGTACTGGGCGAGCGATTTGAGACGTTTCTCCATCTTGCAGTAAAAGAGAGGTTTCTACACAGTTGCAATTCTTCAAAGCAAGAATTGCATGCTGTACAAACAAGTTTCGATAACGTTCAGACGTCATGACACACCTGACAAGCCCATTGCGTGAATTCACTTCAGAGGAGAACGGGCCGAGAATAAAACTGCCACGCACGACGAGTGCAATGGCTTTTCCTTCACAACGCGCGGTTTAAGAGTACTCCAAACTCACCATTTCCGTGTATTCACTGCACCCTGTAGCGTAACAGGTGCCTCGTCACTCCATAGTGTATTGTCCGGTCATACGTCATCTACTTCAGTCAGCACCATAAAAGGAAGAGCAAATTCAGAATGTTCCTGCGGATCATCAGGTTTCAGCTGCTGCGCTGTCTGGATCTTGTACGAGTGCCAGTGTAAAACAGGTAACGAAACTTTTCCGTACTACTCCACGTAGCCTTCCGTATCATCGATGACGGAAATTAGAATCGGAGTTGAAGTTCTTAAAGACGACACTGTGGGCAAAAGGCTGTGATAGTTGTTCAATCGACAGGGCTTTTAGACGGAACATTAATCAAAAACGGATGCATCTGATTGCCTCCACAATGCAGGCGTCTATCAAGTGACATGTGGCGGCGGCAAAGCGTATACAGACGAAACGGGAATAATTGTTAAAGAACGCATTAAGGAACATGAACAGCACACGCGTCTAAAACAAAGTGTAAAGTCAGCAGTAGCGGAACGTCATGAGAACTGTGGCTGTGACATTGATTTTAATAACGCACGTATGCTGGCCAAAGAAACAAACATTTGTAGGAGAAAGGTCCGAGAAGCCGTTGAAATTTCCAAGAACGCATGTAATTTCAATAGACAGGGCGGCTATAGGCTTCCGGCATAATGGCTCCCCTTCATCAAGGAAGTGAATATGGGGCCGCGGCGTGCGAGCGACATAAACAGCGCGCTGCAAGTCACCTCGTCGGACAAAAACATTTTGAGTAAACATTCCCCCTCTCTTGCTCTGTCCGTTTCACATAGAGCCAATGATGACGGCCAACCAATAGCAGTAAGAGGAATTTCAACCAATAACCCATTTCTAGCAGCCGGCCGCTGTGACCGAGCGGTTCTAGGCGCTTCAGTCCGGAACCGCATTGCTGCTACGGTCGCAGGTTCTAATCCTGCCTCGGGCGTGTATGTGTGTGATGTCCTTAGGTTAGTTAAGTTTAAGTAGTTCTAAGTTATAGGGCACTGATGACCTCAGCTGTTAAGTTCCATAGTGCTCAGAGCTATTTGAACCCACGACCGACCACCCTCTACTATTGGTGAACTTTGGCACAGAGTTGAGGCAGCGTGGTATGATATACCCGTATGTATCAACCAAGATCAGTTCGACTCCATGCTCTGACTAGTGTCTATATGCCACAGATGGCGACTCCAGTATACCCCTCAAATCACCTACGGACACACACGTAGCTCCCCCCCCCCCTCCCTACACACACACACACACACACACACACACACACACACACACACACACACACACACACACACACTAGACCTTCTATCAGGATTCATACAGTCAGCCAGAAAACAAGTCAAAGCAAAAGATCGAGTAAAGTTTACAAAAACACATGACACTCTAAACGCTGAAAATGACAGAATATTATGTTACGAAACCACCGTGTGTAGAAGCTTTAGCCGGTTTTCCGCTTGGAGGAAAACTGGATAATTTTCAGATAGTGAATTAGAAGATTTATTGTAAGTAGCCGTGGATTTTATTATAGAAACTCTTCCACGCACAGTTATTCAAATCTACGTCTGTATAACCAGTACATGACAGCGAAAAAAATCCATTGAAAATGTCTTGTTACAAAAAGCGTGAGGGCGCAGAAGCAAAATAAGAAACTATTGTACAACATGGAAAACATGTTTCTCTAGTAAACTACTGGTAATGAAATTTATATACAACTGCCTCGAAACATGGCCACTACAAGAAACTTGAAGAGAAATTTATTTGAATACTTTACTATATTTTATGAACTAACTTGTGCTTTTATTCGTGAGATAGTTTCTCGTGAGGTAGAGTCTAGATGCAGACTTGTTCTTACGAGACGATTCGGTTTCAATGTGGTCGGATTTTATTGTAATTAACGTTACGAAAGTGAAGATGGTCGTAATTGCATACGAACAAGGGCTGTTGAGGAAGTAAGTTTCTATTCGCTATCGGTTTCTATCAGCCGATAACCATCAGATAACATTAAATTATCTGCATCAGTTAGTATGGTATCATTCTTAACGTAGCGTCAATAAAATGAAGTAAAATGATGGCGTGTCAGTGAAACGCCACACAGTCTTTCTTACGAAACTGATTTGCATTTTACGATTGACGTTCAGCTGTTGGTGGCAGATGAAAATGTTTACTGACCCGGGACTCGAACCCGGATTTCCCTCTTATCGCGAACGGTCGCCTTAATAATTTCGGTTAACTGAGTACGGAGTCCACAATCCTTACGCTCGCATATTTCGTGATCCCGCACAAGGCCAAACAAATATTTTATCTCCGTTTTAGCCTGTCCAGGTATGGATACGTCATTAATGCTTACGATGTTTGTGTGTATACATTGTCTGTATCTGCACTTTAAGGTCCCTCAGATATGCGTGCATGCACGTCTGAAGAAACACTGCTCCGCCGATTACAGCAATTGTAAATATTACGAGAGTGACCCGTATTATGCGAATCCTGATTTATGATAGACGAAGCAAGATTCGAATCCAGTTCTGGTAGAAATTTCCATGTGTCACAAACAGCTGATGTCAATCCGGTTTCGCAAAATGTGAATAAATTTTGTAATTTTTTCCGCAGCTGTAATCGTCCAATAGTGTCTGTCCTTTCAGATATGCATGCATGTCTGAAAGGCATTGTAATGGAAAGATACAGACACAGTATAAATGCAGGCATTGTAACCAAGAACCATACAGGCTGATCTACATAATTTTATGTTACGTCATGGTGGTCGATTGATCTAAACTGAAAGTGAATCAAAATGTATTTCATCAGTAACTCTTCGTGGTTTACATTTTTTACTTTTCTCAAATACTTCTGTGTTGTAGAGCACGACCTGCACTGTATTACACGTGAGGCTGAGTCGAATTATACTTTTAAACTGTAATATTTATAACCGTGATCTCGCTTCCATCGAGGTTTGGAGGATTGTGTATTAAGGAATGTCCCATTAACCATTTCCACAGGTTTCTCTCTCTGTCACCTATTAGTTCTGCAAGGCGTACCATAATTAACAACGACAACTGACATCGGTGAAAGTATACAACAACAGAAGTAGAAAGGTTGTAGGAAACGTAGGGCCGAACACGTGCTATTGCAAGGTAACTGAGGATACGTGACTAAAATCCGGCAATGACTTCAGTATGATATATTGCCCTACTTAGTGCAATTGTATTCGAAATATAAACTTTTACACCACGTCCGAGTCTAATTCACTGATGCCCCTGTGGTAGCAATGAGGGATGTGATACGTGCTTGATGGATCACCGGGAAATTCTATTCCTGACAGACATCGAACGCGCCAGTGTGGTCCAAACTGTGTAGGTCTATCGGAGCCTCTACTTTAGCCTCCTACATCACCTGTCCCAATACCTCTGGATCCTCCTGTCCTGTGTCTACTCATACATGAATGCATTGGACTCCATTTGATATGTCTGGGGAATGAAGCCTTGAATGGTGCATCTTCAAGGAATGATGCGGGGGCGTTTCAGGGAATTCGTAACTCACTTCTGAGACGAGTGCAGTAGTTAATCAAGCGGCAATGGTGACTCGTGAAAGACCTCTTCTAACTGGTAAGAGAATACTGTAAACTGGTACGTGTAGCATGTTAAAGTAAAATTGTACTGTTCGTTAAAGTAGGCCATGAATATACCCGTGACGCAATTCGTTTGAGAAGATCACTTTTCAAATGCATTGGTAGTAATTAGAACCATATTTCAGACTGAAGTCAGTTGCTTCGGAGTTATATCCCACACAACGCGTTTGCGGGTTTACTGTAGGACAACTGTTTCTCTTGTCATTTACTTTCATACGACTCTGATTTTTGGATTCTCCCTCTGTGTACGAAATGAAGGTGAATGGGATAGGAACGTGTCATTAAGAAATTAATTGTGCGTCGACTGGGCTTTGCCAGGCTAATTCTTACTCCATCCCGTATGTCCATGAAAACAGCAAGTAAACTTCGATCTTTGTCGCTCGTATCCCACTCCCTCTATCTCCTTATCAGACCTGTAGTTTCGGCAGTGAACTATGTTCTAGTTTTTGGCAGTTGTTAGTACTAGGTTCCCATATCTCAGTCGGGAAAATCGGATAGCATTTATGATCACGTCGTTGTCCATTTGTATGTCCGACTGCCAACATCTCATCTTCTCAGGAACGAATAGATGTATGAATAAATTTACGTCACATACAAATATATACAGTCCCTCTGCTATGCAAAACATTAAGCTTCTAAGTCAATTAAGTCAAAAAATCCGGCTATTTATGTCACATACTCACTCATCGAAATCGGTAGGGCGCTACCCGTCGATTGCCGTTTATAGGTCGCCACAATGTCCAACGCACGTTGCTACAGAATACAGCTACATGAACGAATTTACACTGAGGTGAGATAAGTCATGGCATAACGATATGCACTTATATGGATGGCGGAAGTACCGAGTACACAAGGTATAAGATGGTACCCGATTGGACGAGCTGTCATTTGTACTTAGGTGACTTATGTGAAAATGTTTCCGACGAGATTACAGCCGCACGACGGGAATTAACAGACCTTGAACGCGTAATGGTAGTTGGTGCCAGACGCAGGAGACATTCCATTTCGGAAATGGTTAGGCAACTCAATATTCCTAGATTCACAATGTCAAGAGTGTGTCTAGAATACATACAAAATGTGTGGAGTTACCTCTCACCACACACAACGCATCGGTGTTTGGGAAGACTTATCAGTGCTAACATATAAGCAAATCGATGTGGGAAATACGACGAACGTATTCATTAGGACAGTGCGGCGAAATTTGGGGTTAATGGGTTATGGCAGCAGACGACCGATGTGGGTGTCTTTGATAACAGCACGACATCGCATGCACCACCTCTCTTGGGCTCGGGACCATATCCATCCCACCCTAGACAACTGGAAACCGTCGCCTTTTCAGATGAATTCCGATTCCAGTTGTTAAGAGCTGTTGGTAGTTTTCGGATCTGGCACAAACTCCCATGAAGCCCTGGACCAAAGTTGTCAACAAGAGAATGTGCAAGTTGGTGGTAGCGCCGTAGTGGTGTAGCCAAATTTAACCATTCATTGATTAGAAATGGTTATGTGGGACTGCTTGGAGACCATTTGCAGCCAAAGAACGATGGAATGTTTATGGATGACAATGCGCCATGTGACCAGGCCACAACTGTGAGCAAGATGTTTGAAGAACTTTTTACACAAAACGAGCGAATGATTTGGACATGCAGATCGCCCGATATGAATCCCATCGAAGATTTGCGGGACGTAATCGAGAGAGTAGTTCAAGCACAAAATCCTGCATCGGCAACACTTTCGTACTTATGGACGATTATAAAAGCAGCATGGCGCAGTTTTCTGCAGGGGACTTCCAACGACTTCTTGAGTATATGCCAGATCGAGTTTCTGAACTACGCTGGGCAGAAGGAGGTTACATTCGATATTAGGAGGTGTCACATGACTTTTGTCACCTCACTGTACGTATCAAGTGGCAATTAAAAATTCCACTCCGACGTCATTTCTTTCCCGAATGGAAATGTCTCTTAAAAATTAATTCAAATGCTTTTCTTCATGTCCATCCTTCGATTAAAAGTTTGTGGGACTTCGGATGTTCATTTACGTAACAAAATGAAACACCTGCAGCCGTCTTTCGATGTCATTTATTTTGTAGCAACCACTTTCGGTGACTCAACACACCATCTTCAGGCCCTGACTGAACCTGAGGGGGGTGAACAGCAATAGTATAACGATCTCACTACTTACCAACATGTATGAACTGACTTCCGTAGACTATTATAACAGCGATGTTGTTCTGCAATTATCAAGTACCAATTTCAGCTGGTAGTTGATGGCTGCAGACACAACACCGCTGTTACAGTAGCCTACGGAAGCCAGTACACAGATGTTGGCCGCTGATGTGACCGTGTATACGATTGGAGTTCACCCCCTACCCTTAGGGTCAGTTAAAGCCTGAAGGCGCCGTACTGAGTCACCGAAACTGTTGCTATATAAAAAAAAAAAAGATAGGAGGGCTTTGAGTGTTTCATTTTATTACGTACTTAAATTCTGGTATATTCTGCTAATCGCAGGTTTACTCCACCATGTCACAATGAGTTTAACGAGTTTTAAGGAAAGGGAGATTTAACAAAGATAATGTAATGAAATTAACTTCGCTTACTATTAAAATTAGCCAATCTAAAGAGAAATTGCAGTGTATTCATATTTCGAAAAATTTGTCTGTGTAGACAGTGTAATTATGCTCAAGGTCATGACTGTATTTTACGTTTCATAATGTACGAAATGTCTACAGGAATCTACCTGTGATAAAACGTAAAATCTCTTGACATTTATCTCTAATTAGCGCGTGTTACACACTAGAATTGCCAATGTCCTTAGTGATCTCAAACGCTTTGTCCTAGATTGATTGTTCTGCCTAACGAACAGAAAAAGGTCGAAGTGTTATCCTTGAATCTGAATTCAGACCATTTAACAAGTGGCGGCCTGAGGCCGCTGATTAGTCCTTTGATTAATGCAGTCCTTCTTTTGCTTCGTCTCTGCGCAGTGCGATGTGCAAGATCGCGGACTCTGTAGCTCATTGGTTATTCTGTTGGTGTCTTTGCAGTCGTTGCGGTGTATGCGGTGCAGTTAAGTATGTCGTACTCCTCGCTTGCGTCCTAGCAGGAGCACATCTTTGTTATTTACTAATAATTGACGGGATGTAAACGTATTAAAACAGTTTCAGCAGCGCGTGACATATTTCCGCTCACAAAGTGAACAAATATTTCTCTTGTTTCGTGCTTTCAAGTGTAATGGCTAACTATTACGGACGCAGTTTTGGACAGAAGAAAGATTACTTTTACAACGTTGGCTGGTCTTGTGTTATGTTTATTAGACCGTGGTTCAAGGTGTATTCCTGTGTCTAATGTTTTTTGTCTTCTAGTGCTGGAAAAACCATCAAAGGCTATAAGAACTCAGACAGGAATTTCTAACATGCTTGGTGAGCCGAAACGTTGTAGGTATCCAAGTCACTGTCGGATCACGAAGCAGAGTCGACATGTGTTATGGAGCTTGTAATGGGCAAGAGTTCCCAATGTTGGCTTTACTTAGTACAAAGGCGCACGGTTTACTAATTTCTATCCTTCCTTAGTGTTTAACTTGTTTTCGTGCTTTTGAATCTCTGTGACCTCTCTCTACATCATAGCATAACAATTATGACATGACTGTTACTGATTGCTTCACGATCCTGTGTCAGTCAGTTTATCTCAAGTAGCCTTTCCCCAGCGGCTTCTTCCCGCCCCCCCCTTCCCCCCCCCCCCCCCACGCTCACGGACAAATCAGCTCCTCACCCTCTCTTGTTTCCATTGCCCTAACCCCTGTCTGTGACTGTATCTTCCTCTTCCATGATCAGATCCACCTCCCCATCTCTCTTTTCATCTCTGCCTCCCAATCTTGCATTTCCACCTGCCATTACCCTATTACATCTTCCACCTGCCCAAACATATCCCTCTCCCGCCCATCTCTCTGTCAATTTCCACCCCCCTTTCTCTGTCCATTCACTCCTCTATCCATGTAAGCCTGTCACCAGCAACGCTGATCGGCACATGTAGTCCCTGCAGTACAGTTGAATAAATCACGCCGAAACTACATGCAGGGCAGGCTGAACATCAAGGGCTCGAAAATCATTTATTTGTCCGTGTCGTACAGGCCGTCATGCAAAACAGGTCGATAAAGGAGACTGGTGCCGTTACCACACAACATAGCTGTTGTGTAGGGCATTTATACTACAGGGATTGAAAGGAAACACGATTTTGCCCATATCTCCACTTCTATTGGATCTAGGAGGTTATAAAACCTACACTGCTAATAATTATGAGGTCTGATGTTTCTGTGTCAAATTTGACTAGACTCGATTCAATCGATTCCGACGATTGGGAGGAGGTCCTGAGAGCACACAATACACACACACACACACACACACACACACACACACACACACAGGTTGGTTGGTTGGTTGGTTGTTGCGGGGAAGGAGACCAGACAGCGTGGTCATCGGTCTCATCGGATTAGGGAAGGATGGGGAAGGAAGTCGGCCGTGCCCTTTCAGAGGAACCATCCCGGCATTTGCCTGGAGTGATTTAGGGAAATAACGGAAAACCTAAATCAGGATGGCCGGACGCGGGATTGAACCGTCGTCCTCCCGAATGCGAGTCCAGTGCCTAACCACTGAGCCACCTCGCTCGGTCACACACACAGATCTATATACACTCCTGGAAATTGAAATAAGAACACCGTGAATTCATTGTCCCAGGAAGGGGAAACTTTATTGACACATTCCTGGGGTCAGATACATCACATGATCAGACTGACAGAACCACAGGCATATAGACACAGGCAACAGAGCATGCACAATGTCGGCACTAGTACAGTGTATATCCACCTTTCGCAGCAATGCAGGCTGCTATTCTCCCATGGAGACGATCGTAGAGATGCTGGATGTAGTCCTGTGGAACGGCTTGCCATGCCATTTCCACCTGGCGCCTCAGTTGGACCAGCGTTCGTGCTGGACGTGCAGACCGCGTGAGACGACGCTTCATCCAGTCCCAAACATGCTCAATGGGGGACAGATCCGGAGATCTTGCTGGCCAGGGTAGTTGACTTACACCTTCTAGAGCACGTTGGGTGGCACGGGATACATGCGGACGTGCATTGTCCTGTTGGAACAGCAAGTTCCCTTGCCGGTCTAGGAATGGTAGAACGATGGGTTCGATGACGGTTTGGATGTACCGTGCACTATTCAGTGTCCCCTCGACGATCACCAGTGGTGTACGGCCAGTGTAGAAGATCGCTCCCCACACCATGATGCCGGGTGTTGGCCCTGTGTGCCTCGGTCGTATGCAGTCCTGATTGTGGCGCTCACCTGCACGGCGCCAAACACGCATACGACCATCATTGGCACCAAGGCAGAAGCGACTCTCATCGCTGAAGACGACACGTCTCCATTCGTCCCTCCATTCACGCCTGTCGCGACACCACTGGAGGCGGGCTGCACGATGTTGGGGCGTGAGCGGAAGACGGCCTAACGGTGTGCGGGACCGTAGCCCAGCCTCATGGAGACGGTTGCGAATGGTCCTCGCCGATACCCCAGGAGCAACAGTGTCCCTAATTTGCTGGAAAGTGGCGGTGCGGTCCCCTACGGCACTGCGTAGGATCCTACGGTCTTGGCGTGCATCCGTGCGTCGCTGCGGTCCGGTCCCAGGTCTACGGGCACGTGCACCTTCGGCCGACCACTGGCGACAACATCGATGTACTGTGGAGACCTCACGCCCCACGTGTTGAGCAATTCGGCGGTACGTCCACCCGGCCTCCCGCATGCCCACTATACGCCCTCGCTCAAAGTCCGTCAACTGCACATACGGTTCACGTCCACGCTGTCGCGGCATGCTACCAGTGTTAAAGACTGCGATGGAGCTCCGTATGCCACGGCAAACTGGCTGACACTGACGGCGGCGGTGCCGTGCGTGTGATCATTGCTTGTACAGCCCTCTCGCAGTGTCCGGAGCAAGTATGGTGGGTCTGACACACCGGTGTCAATGTGTTCTTTTTTCCATTTCCAGGAGTGTATTTATATGTATGTAGAAAAGCATAGCTCATGGCTAGAGTGGCATTCTGTGGTGGTTCCCAGGACCTTCTCGGCATATTATGAAGTTACAGTTTCTGCAAGTTAATCCCTGATGCTCTCCTGCAATGGTGTCTCAGTCCCCAAATGTCCATTTGAATCATTTGTTCAGCATGGATGTCAAAAGCAATCTTGTCTTTCCATTGGCATGAAATGTAAGAAAGTTGGCACCTTCGTAATAGTATTTTCTGTTGTTTCAAACCTATGTATCGCCTCCCATTCTAAACACTATGTATCCTTCGTCAACCAATAGTAACGGACCGTTCAAACTCTGTACCAACCTGTCTTGCGTATGTGCATTCCATATCGTATTATTTTCCCATCTATTTTCATTCATTGAGACACTTTTTCGGTCATCACACTGGCTGCGAAAACGCTGTCGCCCCTGCAACAGAATTTGGGTTGAGAAGAGAGGACTTTAATTTCTATCGTTTGTTCATGGGAGTCGGTCCATGCCGACTAATATTCGCTTCCTGGCTGTAATTCAGCGATGAATGTGCAGTCTGAAAATGTAAGTGCCGCTTTTTCCTATAGCACGAGGTGCGAGTCTTCTATTTCGGCGTTCATATTCTGTGCAGTTCACATGTATTTGGTTTTTTGGGCATCTTGGATGTGGAATTCACCAAGTCATTTACCTTGTTTATTTTAGAAAGTGAGTTGCGCAGGTGAGAAACTCTGAGTATGTTGTCACTTCAGTCTTTCTAGCGATTTCAGTTTATGTCCCACATAATCAACGTTAGTATTTCATGTTACTTTTCTGTGCTTTTGTTTTTCAGGAGTTATATTGCCATAAGATTCTATGTGATTTTGATTCTGAATAAATGTTTAATATTGTAATATCGGCATCCATTTATAAAAAGCGCAGCTTCTCCCATAACTACGCGACCTTTATTTTACAACTGTTGTAAGGACTTTATTTATGTGTTGTTGCAGTGTGATGCTGTTACCGTTGTGAACAGTGGCCGAACATGCATACCTGTTTGTTGTGATTATGAGTGTGTGACGCTCGCAGGTTTTTATTTCGGAGGTCAGATAATTACTTGCGCAGTTATTTTCATAGCGATTGGATGGTGATGAACCCATAGCATTCGGGAAACTGGTTTCATGGTTCTTTGGCCCCAGCTTATGACTCGCCACCGCCGTGTTACCTGTGTTCCCCAGACGACAATTGTTTTTCTGTTCCTTCAGAAAAGAAAACGGAAAGTACTGTAATAAAAAATGAATATTGTCACATAGCAATCTAAAAAGGAGGTGAACCGTGAAAATTGAGTTTTCTGTTCTCTAATCCAACCATATCTACAATTTAGTATGATGAAGCGTGGATATTCTTATTTGCTCAAAAGGAACGAAACGGTAACACTGTTATTTTATGGTAAGTTGAATATTGTCCATTCTCAGTGCACGTCACACCAAGCACACTAGAGGTAAGAAGATTAGCCTATAACTTTGTGGCAGTGCAAAAGCTACGAGGGTCCACCCATTTTTGTGTGTGTGTGTGTGGGGGGGGGGGGGGGGGGGAAGGGGGGAGCTGGTTTGTGCGGCCCGCCACGAAATCCTCTCCTGTGCCAACCTCCACATCTGAGAGCAGCACTTGCAACCAACGTCCTCCATTATTTCCTGGATGTATTCCAAGCTCGGTCTTCCTCTATAGCTTTTGTGCTCTACAGCTCCCACTAGAAACATGGAAGTGATTCCCTCATGTATTAAAGGATGTCGTATAGTCCTGTCACTTCTTGTCAGTGTTTCCACATATTCTTTCCTCTCCGATTGTACATAGAACACCTTCACCCCGTACCTAATCGATCCACCCAATTTTCAATATACGCCTGAAACACCACATCTCAATTGCTTAGATTCTCTTCTGTTCCGGTTTTCCCGCAGTCCATGTTTCACTACCATATAATGCTGTGCTCCAAACGTATATTCTCAGAAATTTCTTCTTCAAATTAACGGCTCTGTTTGAGACTAGTAGACTTCTCTTGGCCATGAATGCCCTATTTACCAGTGCTAGTCAGCTTCTGATGTCCTCTTTGCTCCGTTAGTCATTGGTTATTTTGCTGACTAGACAGCAGTGTTCCTTATCCTCATCCATTTCGTGACCATCAGTCATGATGTTAAGTTTCAAGCTGTTCTCATTTCTGATACTTGTCATTACTTTTGTCTTTCTTCGATGTACTCTCAATCTGTATTCTGTACTCATTAAACTGTTCATTCAATTCAGCAGATCATGTAAATCTTCCTCACTTTCACTGAAGATAGCAATGTCATCGGCGAATCGTATCATTGATATCCTTCCACCTTGAATTTTAATTCCACTCCCGAACCTTTCTTTTATCTCCGTTATTGCTACTTCGATGTACAGACTGAACAATAGGGGCGAAATGCTACGTCCCTGTCTCACACCCTTTTCAATGCGAGCATTTCTTTGTTGATCATCCACTCTTATTATACCCTCTTGGCTCTTATACATATTGTATGTTACCCGTCCCTCTCTATAGCTTACCCCTATTTTTCTCAGATTTTCGAACATCTTGTACCATTTTATTACACTGTCGAACGCTGTTTCCAGGTCGACAAATCCTATGAAAGTATCTTGATTTTCTTTTAGTCTTCCTTCCGTTATCAGCCGCAACGATAGATTTGCCTCTCGTGCTTTTACATTTCCTTAAGTCAAACTGATCGTCATCTAACATACCCTCAATTTTCTTTTTCAATCTTCCGTATATTACTAATGTCATCAACTTGGATGCATGATGTGTTAAGCTGATTGTGCAATAATTCTCGCACGTTTCAGCTCTTGCCGTCTTCGGAATTGTGTGGATGATATTTTTCCGAACGTCAGATGGTATGTCATCTGAACCATACGTTGTACACATCATCTTAAAGTTGTCGGTTAACTGCCACTTTCCTCAGTGATGTTACAAATTCCGATAGAATGATCTCTTTTGCCTTATTTGATCTTAGTCCTTCGAAGCTCTCTTAATTTCTGATTCTAATACTGGATCCCCTATCTCTTCTAAATCTACTGCTGTTTCTTCTTCTATTACCTCAGACAAATCTTCCCCTTCATTGAGGCCTTCAGTGTACTCTTTGCACCTATCCGCTCTCACCTTTGCATTTAACAGTGGAATTTCCCTTGCACTTATTAATGTTACCACCATTGCTTTTAATTTCAATGAAGGTTATTTTGACTTCCCTATATGCAGTGTCAGTCCTTCTGACATTCCTTTTTCATGCGGCCGATTCGTCTTAGATTCCCTGCACACTGTTTATTTCATTTCTCAGAGGCTTGTATTTCTGTGTTCCTGAATTTCCCTGAACATTTTGCACATCCTTCTTTCATCGATGAGGTGGAGCTTTTCTTCTTCTATCCATGGTGCCTTTGCAGGCACCTTCTTTGTACGTACGTTTTTCTTTTCAACTTCTGTGATTGACCTTTTCAGAGATTTCCATTCCTCTTCAACTTTACGTTCTACTGAACTAATCATTATTGCTGTATCTATAGACTTAGCCAACTACAAACGTATCTCGTCATTCCTTAGTACTTCCGCATCCCACTTCTTTGCGTATTGCTTCTTCCTGACTAACCTCTTGAACTTCTGCCTACACTTTATCACTACTACATTGAGATCAGAGTATATATTTGCCCTTGTATGTCCCTTACAATCTAGTATCTGATTTCGGAATCTCTGTCTAACCATGATATAATCTAATTGAAATCTTCGCCTACCACCCGGCCATTTCCAAGTATACCTCATCTTCTTGTGACACTCGAACAGAGTATTCTCTGTTACTAGCTGAAGTTTATTACAGAACTCAATTAGTCATTCTCCCCTCTCATTCCTAGTATCCAGCCCATATGCCCTGTAACCATTTCTTCTTCTCCTATAACTCCATTCCAGCTCGCATGGATCTTCAACTCCCTTTACGTACCGTATTACACTTTCAATATCCTTATATACTTTATCTATCTCTTCATCTTCATCTTGTGACGTTGGCATGTATACCTGAAATACCGTTGTCGTAGATGGTTTGCTCTACTACGACTCGTAGAACGTTATCCTTTCGTTGGTTATTCAGTCTTTTCCTTATGGTTAGCTCCCTCTTGGCAGTCCTCTCGCGATGTTCCGGAATCTTTTTTCCAATGCAGAAATCATCTTGACACTTTTTCAGTTACAGGCCACATGTTCTGTGGATACACGTTACGTGCCTTTAATGCAATAGTTTCCATTGCCTTCTGCATCCTCATGTCGTTGATCATTGCTGATATTTCCGCCGTTAGGGCCAGTTTCCCACTCGAAGGACAAGAGAGTGCCCTGAACCTGTGTCTGCTCCTCCGCCCTCTTTGACAAGGCCGTTGGCAAAATGAGGGTACTTTCTTATGCCGGAAGTCTTCGGCCGCCAATCCTGATTATTAATCAGAATTAAAGCGGTGGCGGGTTTCGAACCCGGACCCGATGATGTTCTGATTACTTATCAGAGACGAAGGGCCACCCTACTCCTTCTAAACCAAGAATGAAAGAGAGCAGGAGCATATCGCATGCAGCTTTCTTTTGTCCTGTTTTCTAGAAACTTTAGATGATAGCTTATTCCTACCAAACATCATTTACAGTTCTATGTCCCCGCAAGTTACAGGGAATACACAGTTACACAACATTTTAGTTAAGTTGAATAGAGCACGAATTAAGTCCGTTATCAATATTACAACATTAGTACAATGACATTAATTACACACAGCATAAACTGCAAAAAGAATTTGGTAGATGTTTTTTCAACTGCCTTTATTCGTGCCAAAGATGAAGACATATCACAATGAAGACCTGTGATGTTTACATAGTTCTATTGTGAATTTCGGTCACGAGTTATTCATTTTGATATAGTCACACATTTATTGCTGGTCTTCCATTGGCCATAGGTGTTCTGGGCAATTTTTTTATCTTCTTTTACCTCTGCTATATAACCTGATTAATTTGTTTCTGAGCCACGAAAACACCTTTTTACCTAAAAAACTGTATTTTGTTCTATTGTCAATATAATCTGAGACCTTTTTAATCTCTCTAACTGCAAGTCTTAGGAAAAATTTTATTGTTGTGTAACGTTTGATTAGAAATATTTTCATTTTTGCCGTTTACGCTAACATAAACGTATATGTGAAGATTTTATGCAGTTATACCCCATTTAAAAACAACAATTAAAGATTGGCACCACTTTTGACTTAAGTGGCCCATTAAAGCCCGCCGTTTATCTTTATTTATTTTCAGTCTTCCTTATTTCCAGCATATTTTTTAAAGTCAGACATCAAACGCACCTATGCGCCCGAGACATTTTGAATCCAACTATGCCATTGCACATCTCCCTTCTATATCATCTAATAATCTACATTTCACACCATGAAATCCAACTGGGCCTCTGTCACCCACATCCTTGTGTTTCCTTTCCTATCCTCACTTCATTCTAACCCAAACCTGGTTCACCCTCACAAATTACTAATTTACCATTCTACCACAAACATACCTGAACATCTCTTTCCATTATTAACCGCAACACACCACTCAACCAATTAAACTGATCAGTATCACCTCCTTCCTTAATTCTTTCCTTTCAATTCTAAGGCCTCATTTCCACCACTCGTGGACACAATGCATCTAACATGTCCTGATGGTGATGATGATGTTTGGTTTGTGGGGCGCTCAACTGCGTGGTTATCAGCGCCCGTACAATTACCCAATCTTTGCTCAGTCCAATTTCGCCACTTTCCTGGATGATGATGAAATGATGAGGACAACACAAACACCCAGTCATCTCGAGGCAGGTGAAAATCTCTGACCCCGCCGGGAATCGAACCCGGGACCCCGTGCTCGGGAAGCGAGAACGCTACCGCGAGACCACGAGCGGCGGACTAACATGTCCTGTCACAACAACACTCACTTAACAACTCTACATAAACCGTAACGTCTCACACTTTACGCAACCTTACAGGGTATCATCACTTCCTCCTTTGATTTGGCCTCATCCAGCGTAAGAACTTTGCTCACAGTGTAGATCACAGGAATAATTATTTTAAAATGTCTCACTGACGGCGTTTTAATGAAAGTTAACAGTAACTAGATTTAGTCTCATATGTGGAAATGAAATTTTAAAAACTCATAAATATTCATACCTTTCAAAATTTTACATCTATTCCAGTTTTACTTATCTTTAAGCTGAAGAGCGGAATACTGATTTTCTGCCATTGTGTCACTGAAAAGATTAAACCAAGGACAGTAAACATTCGTACAAACATATATTCTTGACTCTGAAAGACAAATTTGAAGTTTAAATAAGAAGCCAGTAGATAACAAATCAGTATGGAACGATGTTAGCTACCTGCTGTTTTGACAGTGCATACCAGTTTCTTTCCCAGCAGTTAAAGTGAGATACTGTATTTTTTTTACATAATGTGGGAATAAATTTTTTTTCTGAAACACGAGTACATTTCAAAATGTTACACGTACCGATTTATGTGTTTACGTGGGTGCTAGTCGCAATGGCTTCGCTCAATAATGACGATTTATTCTCGTACTTGTTTCAAATACATGGATACCGATATCTACATCTACATCCATACTCCGCAAGCCACCTGACGGTGTGTGGCGGAGGATACCTTGAGTACCTCGATCGGTTCTCCCATATATTTTAGTCTCATATTGTTCGTGGAAAAAAAGATTGTCGATATGCATCTCTGTGGGATCCAATCTCACTGATTTTATCCTCATAGTCTCTTCGCGGTATATACGTAGGAGGGAGCAATATACTGCTTGACTCCTCTGTGAAGTTATGTTCTCGAAACGTCAACAAAAGCCCGTACCGAGCTACTGAGCGTCTCTCCTGCAGAGTCTTCCACTGGAGTTTATCTATAATCTCCGTAACGCTTTCGCGATTACTAAATGATCCTGTAACGAAGCGCGCTGCTCTCCGTTGGACCCTCTCTATCTCTTCTATTAACCCTATCTGGTACGGATTCCACACTGTTGAGCAGTATTCAAGCAGTGGGTGAACAAGCGTACTGTAACCTACTTCCTTTGTTTTCGGATTAAATTTCCTTAGGATTCTTCCAATGAATGAGTCTGGCATCTGCTTCACCGACGATCAAATTTATATGATCATTCCATTTCAAATCACTCCTAATGCGTTGTTGTTGTTGTTGTTGTCTTCAGTCCTGAGGCTGGTTTGATGCAGCTCTCCATGTTACTCTATCCTGTGCAAGCTTCTTCATCTACCAGTACTTACTGCAACCTACATCCTTCTGAATCTGCTTAGTGTATTCATCTCTTGGTCTCGTTCTACGATTTTTACCCTCCACGCTGCCCTCCGATATTAAGTTTGTGATCCCTTGATGCCTCAGAACATATCCTACCAACCGGTCCCTTCTTCTCGTCAAGTTGTGCCACAAACTCCTCGTCTCCCCAATTCAATACCTCCTCATTAGTTACGTGATCTACCCATCTAATCTTCAGCATTCTTCTGTAGCACCACATTTCGAAAGCTTCTATTCTCTTCTTGTCCAAACTATTTATCGTCCATGTTTCACTTCCATACATGGCTACACTACATACAAATACTTTCAGAAACGACTTCCTGACACTTAAATCTATTCTCGATGTTAACAAATTTCTCTTCTTCAGAAGTGATTTCCTTCCCATTGCCAGTCTACATTTTATATCCTCTCTACTTCGACCATCGTCAGTTATTTTGCTCCCCAAATAGCAAAACTCCTTTACTACTTTAAGTGTCTCATTTCCTAATCTAATTCCCTCAGCATCACCTGACTTAATTTGACTACATTCCATTATCCTCGTTTTGCTTTTGTTGATGTTCATCTTATATCCTCCTTTCAAGACACTGTCCATTCCGTTCAACTGCTCTTCCAAGTCCTTTGCTGTCTGTGACAGAATTACAATATCATCGGCGAACCTCAACGTTTTTATTTCTTCTTTTTTCACCTACTCCGTATTTTTCTTTTGTTTCCTTTACTGCTTGCTCAATATACAGATTAAATAACATCGGGGACAGGCTAAAACCCTGTCTCACTCCCTTCCCAACCGCTGCTTCCCTTTCATGCCGCTCGACTCTTGTAACTGCCATCTGGTTTCTCTACAAATTGTAAATAGCCTTTCGCTCCCTGTATTTTACCCCTGCCACCTTCAGAATTTGAAATAGAGTATTCCGGTCAACATTGTCGAAAGCTTTCTCTAACTCTACAAATGCTACAAATGTAGGTTTGCCTCTCCTTAATCTATTGTCTAAGATAAGTCGTAGGGTCCGTAATGCCTCACGTGTTGCAACATTTCTGCGGAATCCAAACTGATCTTCGCCGAGGTCGGCTTCTACCAGTTTTTCTATTCGCCTGTAAAGAATTCGCGTTAGTATTTTGCAGCTGTGACTTATTAAACTGATAGTTCGGTAATTTTCACATCTGTCAACACCTGCTTTCTTTGGGATTGGAATTATTACATTCTTCTTGAAGTCTGACGGTATTTCGCCTGTCTCATACACCTTGTTCACCAGATGGTAGAGTTTTGTCAGGACTGGCTCTCCCAAGGCCGTCAGTAGTTCTAATGGAATGTTGTCTACTCCCGGGGCTTGTTTCGACTCAGGTCTTTCAGTGCTCTGTCAAACTCTTCACGCAGTATCGTATCTCCCATTTCATCTTCATCTACTTCCTATTCCATTTCCATAATATTGTCCTCAAGTACATCGCCCTTGTATAGACGCTCTATATACTCCTTCCACCTTTCTGCTTTCCCTTCTTTGCTTAGAACTGGGTTTCCATCTGAGCTCTGGATATTCATACAAGTGGTTCTCTTTTCTCCAAAGGTCTCTTTAATTTTCCTGTAGGCTGTATCTATCTTACCCCAATTGGGATAAGCCTCTACATCCTTACATTTGTCCTCGAGCCATCCCTGCTTAGCCATTTTGCACTTCCTGCCGATCTCATTTTTGAGACGTTTGTATTCCTTTTTGCCTGCTTCATTTACTGCGTTTTTATATTTTCTCGTTTCATCAATTAAATTCAATATTTCTTCTGTTACCCAAGGATTTCTACTAGCCCTCGTCTTTTTTTACCTACTTGATCCTCTGCTGCCTTCACTACTTTATCCCTCAGAGCTACCTATTTCTTTCCCCTATTCCTGTCAATTGTTCCCTTATGCTCTCCCTGAATCTCTGTATAACCTCTGGTTTAGTCAGTTTATCCAGGTCCCATCTTCTTAAATTCCCCACTTTTTTGCAGTTTCTTCAGTTTTAATCTACAGTTCATAACCAATAGATTGTGGTCAGAGTCCACTTCTGCCCCTGGAAATGTCTTACAATTTAAAACCTGGTTCCTAAATCTCTGTCTTACCATTATATAATCTATCTGATACCTTCTAGTATCTCCAGGCTTCTTCCATGTATACAACTTTCTTTTATGATTCTTGAACCAAGTGTTAGCTATATTTAAGTTATGCTCTGTTCAAAATTCTACCAGGCGTCTTCCTCTTTCATTTCTCTCCCCCAATCCATATTCACACTATGTTTCCTTCTCTCCCTTTTCCTACTCTCCCAGTCACCCATGACTATTAAATCTTCTATATCCTGATAACGACGTCCTCTTGAGTAGTCCCCGTCCGGAGATTCGAATGGGGGACTGTTTTACTTCCGGAATATTTTACCCAAGAGGACGCCATCATCATTTAACCATACAGTAACGCTGCATGCCCTAGGGAAAAATTACGGCTGTAGTTTCCCATTGCTTTTAGCCGATTAAGGGATCTGACATGCGTACTCCCAGATGATTTATGGACTTAATTGCTTTCAGTTGCTGACTTGCTATATTGTAGCTAAATGATAAGGGATCTTTCTTTCTATATATTCGCAGCACATTACACTAGTCTACATTGAGATTCAATTGTCATTCCCTGCACCATTCTTTGCAGATCCTCCTGCATTTCAGTACAATTTTCCATTGTTACTACCTCTCGATATACTACAGAATCATCCGCAGAAAGCCTCAGTGAACTTCCGATGTCATCCACAATGTCATTTATATACATTGTGAATAGCAACGGTCCTACGACACTCCCCTGTGGCACACCTGAAATCAATCTTACTTCGGAAGACTTCTCTCCATTGAGAATGACATGCTGCGTTCTGTTATCTAGGAACTCTTCATTCCAATCACTCACTAGTTGTTGCCTTTCGTAAAATAAACTACGTTGGTCTCCGTTCCAGATTATTAGATCCCAGTAAGACAAAATCGTTGATTTGAAACTATAAATAAGCCGGTCAAAATGTAATTCTTGTGGTGGTTTGTTGAACGAAGCAACACCACGAAATTATGCTCCTTTCAGCGGACTTAGGCCTTGTCAAGATGAAAGGATAATCAATTGTGTATTGTCAATCTAAGGACGTTGTTACGGAGCAAAATACATACCGTACTGAAAACAGCAAATTTTTACAAAACTAAAACAAAAATTTACTTATGTGACCCACAGTACTGGACTGGCATTGCACATTCGGAATTTCTTTATTCCAGCATGTTGGGGACCCTGCATATTCTGGTCGTCAGAGGTTAGCACAGTGTACGCCAACGAAGAGAAGGTAAAATGTTGTAGAGAATGTAAGTTAGAAGAACAATAGCTGCGACAGTGTTCGCTGAGTTACATTCGGCTAACTTTCTTTCAGCTAAGTTACACTCTTCGCAGATCAGTAATATTTCTACTTTCTCTTCGTCGGTTTAGGGTATGTTGAGGGGCAATCGAGTACGGGGAGAAACAGGGAACCCCCATATTTCTCTTTACGAGTCGGTCACATTTCTTTTCCGTCAGACTATGAAGACAGGAGGAAATATCTCTATTTCCATGAAGCTTGCAAGTGTCAGACGTCTTTTTGTTGAGTAGAATAATTTATTACATTTTTGTGGTTGTGTACCTAACTTCCCGATATTTAGTGTTGAGTATGTAACTTATACAGTTGTATTAGAACCTGAAACTAGTAATACAATGAAGAACATGGTTAACCGGCTTTATGAACATATGCCACGTCAAGCGATTGTTCGCCTTCTTTCTAATGCAGAAGGAATTTTACAGCTGACGTACAGTTGGGGTAAGCAATGGGTACAGCCGGAATTACCTGATATTACTCCATGGCCTCGTCAGATAAAACTTATATGAGGGTGACGGAAGACGTAGATGCCTTAGACGGTACGCTACTTTCGTGTACCCGTTTAATAACTACAATTTAATAATTACTTTTAGAATATATAGGTATTTTGTGCGAATTTTTAGATTATTTTTGCCAGTAAAAACCCCTTATTGAAGAGGTGATTTTATTTTGAGATGGGACCATTAAGACCCTTATACGATCAGGCTGGCCTTGTAACACTAACCAAAACGGCTTTGCTGTGCTGGTACTGCGAACGGCTGAAAGCAAGGGGAAACTACAGCCGTATTTTTTCCCGAGGGCATGCAGCTTTACTGTATGGTTAAATGATGATGACGTCCTCTTGGGTAAAATATTCCGGAGGTAAAATAGTCCCCCATTCGGATCTCCGGGCGGGGACTACTCAGGAGGACGTCGTTGTCAGGAGAAAGAAAACTGGCGTTCTACGGATCGGAGAGTGGAATGTCAGATTCTTTAATCGGGCAGGTAGGTCAGAAAATTTAGAAAGGGAAATGGATAGGTTAAAGTTGGATATAGTGGGAATTAGTGAAGTTCGGTGGCAGGAGGAACAAGACTTTTGGTCAGGCGAATACAGGGTTATAAATACAAAATCAAATAGGGGTTGTGCAGGAGTAGGTTTAAAAATGAATAAAAAAATAGGAGTGTGTGTAAGCTGCTACAATTAGCATATTGAACGCATTATTGTGGCCAAGATAGACACGAAGCCCTCGCCTACCACAGTAGTACAAGTTTATATGCCATCTAGATCTGCAGATATGCCATCTAGCTCTGCAGATGACGAAGAAATTGAAGAAATGTATGATGAAATAAAATAAATTATTCAGATAGTGAAGGGAGACGAACATTTAATAGTCGTGGGTGACTGGAATTCGGTAGTAGGAAAAGGGAGAGAAGGAAACGTAGTAGGTGAATATGGATTGGGAGGAAGAAATGAAAGAGGAAGCTGCCTGGTAGAATTTTGCACAGAGCACAACTTAATTATAGCTAACACTTGGTTCAAGAATCATAAAATACGGTTGTATACATGGAAGAACCCTGGAGATACTAGAAGGTATCAGATAGCTTATATAATGGTAAGACAGAGATTTAGGAACCAGGTTTTAAATTGTAAGACATTACCAGGGGCAGATGTGGACTCTGACCACAATCTATTGGTTATGAACTGTAGATTAAAACTGAAGGAATTTCAAAAAGGCGGGAATTTAAGGAGATGGGACCTCGATAAACTGAAAGAACCAGAGGTTGTACAGAGTTTCAAGGAGAGCATAAGGGAACAATTGACAGCAATGGGGGAAAGAAATACAGTAGAAGAAGAATGGGTAGCTTTGAGGGATGAAGTAGTGAAGGCAGCAGAGGATTAAGTAGGTAAAAAGACGAGGGCTGCTAAAAATCCTTGGGTAACAGAAGAAGTATTGAACTTAATTGATGAAAGGAGAAAATATAAAAATGCAGTAAATGAAGCAGGCAAAAAGGAATACAAACTTCTCAAAAATGAGATTGTCGGGAAATGCAAAATGGCTAAGCAGGGATGGCTAAAGGACATATATAGCGATTGAGAGGCTTGTCTCACTAGGGGTAAGATAGATACTGCCTACAGGAAAATTAAAGAGGCCTTTGGAGAAAAGAGAACCACTTATATGAATATCAAGAGCTCAGATGGAAACCCGGTTCTAAGCAAAGAAGGGAAAGCAGAAAGGTGGAAGGAGTATATAGAGGGTCTATACAAGGGCGATGTACTTGAGGACAATATTATGGAAATGGGAAAGGATGTAGATGAAGATGAAATGGGAGATACGATACTGCGTGAAGAGTTTGCCAGAGCACTGAAAGACCTGAGTCGAAACAAGGCCCCGGTAGTAGACAACATTCCATTAGAGCTACTGACGGCCTTGAGAGAGCCAGGCCTGACAAAACTCTACCATCTGGTGAGCATGATGTATGAGACAGGCGAAATACCGTCAGGCTTCAAGAAGAATATAATAATTCCAATCCCAAAGAAAGCAGGTGTTGACAGATGTGAAAATTACCGAACTATCAGTTTAATAAGTCACAGCTGCAAAATACTAACGCGAATTCTATACAGACGAATGGAAAGACCGGTAGAAGCCGTCCTCGGGGAAGATCAGTTTGGATTCCGTCGAAATATTGGAACACGTGAGGGAATACTGACCTTACGAATTATCTTAGAAGCTAGATTAAGGAAAGGCTAACCTACGTTTCTAGCATTTGTAGACTCAGAGAAAGCTTTTGACAATGTTGACTGGAATATTCTCTTTCAAATTCTGAAGGTGGCAGGGGTAAAATACAGGGAGCGAAAAGCTATTTACAATTTGTACAGAAACCAGATGGCAGTTATAAGAGTCGAGGGACACGAAAGGGAAAGGGAAGCAGTGGTTGGTAAGGGAGTGAGACAGGATTGTAGCCTCTCCCCGATGTTATTTAATCTGTATATTGAGCAAGCAGTGAAGGAAACAAAAGAAAAATTCGGAGTAGGTATTAAAATCCATGGAGAAGAACTGAAAACTTTGAGGTTTGTCGATGACATTGTAATTCTGTCAGAGACAGCAAAGTACTTGGAAGAGCATTTGAACGGAATGGACAGTGTCTTGATAGGAGGATATAAGATGAACATCAACAAATGCAAAACGAGGATAATGGAATGTAGTCGAATTAAGTCGGGTGATGCTGAGGGAATTAGATTAGGAAATGAGACACTTAAAGTAGTAAAGGAGTTTTGCTATTTGGGGAGCAAAATAACTGACGATGGTCGAAGTACAGAGGATATAAAATGTAGACTGGCAATATCAAGGAAAGCGTTTTTGAAGAAGAGAAATTTGTTAACAACGAGTATAGATGTAAGTGTCAGGAAGTCGTTTCTGAAAGTATTTGTATGGAGTGTAGCCATGTATGGAAGTGAAACATGGACAATAAATAGTTTGGACAGGAAGAGAATAGAAGCTTTCGAAATGCGGTGCTACAGAAGAATGCTGAAGATTAGATGAGTAAATCACATAACTAATGATGAAGTACTGAATAGAATTGGGGAGAAGAAGAGTTTGTGTCACAATTTGACAAAAAGAAGGGATTGGTTGGTAGGACATGTTCTGAGGCATCAAGGGATAACAAATTTAGCATTGGAGGGCAGCGTGGGGGGTAAAAATCGTAGAGAGAGACCAAGAGATGAATACACCAAGCAGATTCAGAAGGATGTAGGTTGCAGTAGTTACTGGGAGATGAAGAAGCTTGCACAGGATAGAGTAGCATGGAGAGCTGCATCAAACCAGTCTCAGGACTGAAGACCACAACAACAACAACGATCAGGAAATGCAGATATGGGTGACAGCTATCCGTTAAGAATAATAATCCACTACCAAATAGCGCCGTGGTTCGGACTTTCAAGCTCTAGAACAGCAACAATGCAAAGTAACCTACCTGTGTTTAAAAAGGCGGGTGTTTACCCGCTTAATACAAATATATTTTGTGAAGAGTTTTAGTACCATCAGATGCAACAAAATGAACACAAAGAAAGTCAGTTACTGCTTTTTCTTCACATCCTGATCCGTCGACTGGCGTGCAAACGCAGTCATCATTCACTGTATCACCGGAGAGTGAGCAAAGCCGGTTCCTCATTGTGACAGACCATCATCTGGCAAGTGAAGAGGAAAATGCGTCTTGATCTCAATGCAACAAAAGCATATCCCCAGCAGGTTACAAAGCTTTTGAATGACCTCGGTTCTAGACCATCGATAAGCTTTACAAGAGTCTGAAGGCGTGTGAGGCAAATAGCTATTCTGAAAAGTGAAAAACGCATTGCACTCTTTGCAAAGAGACCTACTCGTCAACAGGGAAATCAGTGTGAGAATTGAGTTCTTGAGGGCTCTGAGGATTGTACGGCGTGGACTGAAGATGACTTGCAAGAGTATTGGAGCGTCCCACGGCACAGACAGAAAATATAGCACTGCCCGTTTCAGCCCCGCAGTGTACCTGCTTTTACCCAAAGGTAACCGTATAATGCACAGTGCTGAGTTATACTGAATATAGTTTAAATCATCAAATGTAAGTCCTCGTAGTTCATAGATGTTGCTCATACCTTGCTTATCTTTCACAGAAGTCCAAACAGTGAAGACTAACTTTGTCATCTAGCTTTCTCCTTAGCTACTCAATTATACCCCAAACCTGTGTGCTAGTACAGGACAGACAAAGCCACATTTTGGTTACATTGTTAGTAACGCCATGTTCATGTGAATGTTAGATCGTAATGGAGACCCAGTGGTAAGGAAGTGAATCACACAAGTGTTTTGTTTAAAGCCGGCCGGGGTGGCCGATCGGTTATAGGCGCTACAGTCTAGAACCGCGCGACCGCTACGGTCGCAGGTTAGAATCCTGCCTCGGGCATGGATGTGTGTGATGTCCTTAGGTTGGTTAGGTTTAAGTAGTTCTAAGCTCTGGGGGACTGATAACAACAGCCATTAAGTCCCATAGTGCTCAGAGCCATTTTTTTTTAGTTTAAAATAACGTACTTATATTCACGTCTTCTTAAAGAAGAAAGTTACAAGAAAGGAAATAATGCTGTTTAATATACCCGTAGCTGCTTCATACATATCTCATTTTGCTTTCAGAAAAAACCGTATTTGTGATGAACAAGATCAATTGATCAACAAGGCACTGTCGTATTTAAGTAGAATGCTTCGAAAAGTCACAGACCGGAAAAATGAAGCAAGAGGGTAGAGTTTCAAAACGCTGTTCTAGGGAAAGCACAGTCCCTGTCTTCCATCGTTGTATTTGTGTCCAGATTCGTGTTGCTCTGTCAATAGCTGTAACAGTCTAGCTAACACGTAAGACTCTGGCGCGACGTCTCTCATTTTACAGACCAATATCCCTCGATTTACGCATTTCTTGTGTGATATTTTCCGTCTGTCAGGTGCTGAAAGTTATACGACCAATAATCCAACGCCAGAACCCAATACCTGGAGACAAAATATAGTAACACATGCAGGTGCTCCTGTGATATCTCTCGGTTGCTGTCCGAACATCTGTTACATTTTGCTTACCGCGTCAGATTTCGCGGTAAGCCTTTCGTATTCAGTCAAGGATTACGGGAATAGTTCCGGTTCTTGAAAGCAGAGAGACCACCCCAGTATTTCTTACCCTGAATGGTAGCCCAGCGGGAGACAATTTATTGCCCGCTGTGGCTCTGGGAATGTATTTCACTGTCCAACCAGCTGTGTAGTTTTATTAGTACCGCACATAAGCACACTCCGTATTTATTTTCGTGTAAGTGTAGAGCATGCTGCTGTTAAAGTTCGTGGCCTGTGATTAATGAGTCTCACAAGGAACTGCGAAAATTTATTTCTGAGCGACCAAGAGAGAGACACAGAGACAACTGTCTGAAATGACTTCCTCTCCGAATTAACTCAATATTTATGGGGTTCGTCCCGAAGTCCTCATCCGCGGCAAACTGTTCTTCGTGGATGAGAATCAGATGACTACTAGAAGCGTACTTAGTTCTCGCATTTAAGTATAAGATGTAACGGTAGACAGTGAAAAAACCGTCTCAATGTGAGAAATGTGGAATTTAGTACAAATTATTCGCCAGTTGGGGCAGCCAACACATATTTCCCAGAAGGCTGGTTGTCACTTACCTCGAATGAAATGCACTGCATATAATTCATGTTATGGAAAACTCGTAAAATAAGGAGTAATATCAAATCAGAAGATAGTAGAATTATCGGAAAAATTAATCTGAAACTTTAAGTAGTGCTGTAATGAAATTTTCTTAAGTATAAAGTTTTCAAATGATTATTCTCTGCTATTAACTTAATAAACATGCTATCAACTGTAATGGAAGTGAGTCTGTCCACGACTACTGATCTTTGCCTCAATGTGTACAACGGAATACGATAGGAGTATAATGAAAAAATACAAACTTGTTGATATTTATTTATCTCTCAGGTGCCGTGGGATTCTCCCAGCCAAAGATACTTTCTTAAGGAACGAGTTAGTACACAAGTTATGAAATGCTGATTAAAAATTTATAAGGAAAAGAAGTAAAGAATTAATAAGGCACAAAAAATAGGCAGGTAGTATGTGAATAAATAACAGATTAGTGACAAAATTTCTTAACTGAAGAGAGTGTGCTACATTGAAACCTTTCAACTTGGATCAGAATACTTGGGATTTATCACTCAATTTTTTTCTCTTCTGATGGAATTCCATTAGAAATGAAACATGATGAATAATGCACATCCATCTCCACAGCACTGCAGAAAGTGTTCATCAACTGCATGTCTTGTCTGTCTGGTGTTCACTGAACGAATTTTGCATTTTCTTCTGAGTGAGTTAAAATGATGATGAAAAAGTCCATGATGTACTATAAATTATGTATAGGGATGGCAGAACTATAATTTTACTGTTTCTCAATGTTATTTTAATAACAGCTATTATTAAGGTACTAATAATTCGCGTATTCCTTCAATATGTCGTCATGAAACCGGAAATTATATGAATTAGTATGAAGTTCGACACCGAAAACACTGGATACACATCTGCATACTGTGTAAAGACGTGTTCCTGTACGGTTTTAGGAAAACATAAACCTGATGGTCTATAGCACAAATCCCGAGGAATGGTGACAGGTAATGTACATGAATACGTCCCTAACCAGAATCATTGAAAACGTCTTTCCCTGGCCCCGTTGAAATTTAAAACCGAAATTAATTTAAGAGTGTTTTATTTTCATTGCAACATTAGTTAACTTCTTGAATCTCAGTATGAAGATACACAAGATGTCCTTTTTTGATAAATGAATAATTTCCTAGCAAAACAGACATTGCGGAGATACAATCAGGTGAAAAAATCATGGGAGTCCTTCTAGTACCGTGTCCGACATCCTTTCGCGCGGCACAGTCCAACAACTCGACATGCCATGCACTCCACAAGTCGGTGACGTCCTCTTAAACATTCAGCTATGCCACCTATATAGCCACCCATAATTGTCAAAGTGTCACCATTGTAGGATTATGTGCACGAAACAGTCTCTCCTCTATGTCACATGTCGGGCAATCTGGGTGGCCAAATAATTCGCTCGAATTGTCCTGAACGTTCTTCGAACAATTGTGGCCCGGCGACATTGCGCATTATCATCCATAAAACTGCCATCGTTTTTTGGGAACATGAAGTCCATGAATGAGACTAATGGTCTCCAAGTAGCCGAACATAATCATTTCCAGTCAATGATCGGTTCAATTGGACCAAAGGACACAATCCATTCCCACATAATTACCGAGCCACCACCGGCTTGTACAGTGCCTTTTTGACAACTTGGGTCCAAGACTTCGAGGGGACTGCGCCGCAATCTAACACTACCATCAGCTCTTACATACTGAAATCGGGTTTCATCTGAGCAGACCACGGTTTTCCAGTCGTCCACAGTCCAACCTGTACGGTCACGAGCCCAGGAGAGGCGCTGCAGGTGACGTGGTACTGTCAGCAAAGGCACTCGCGTCATTCGTCTACTGCCATGGCCCATTAACGCCGAATTTTGCTGCACTGTCCTAACGAATGTGTTCGTCGATAGCTACGATGCCGCAATGTAGGTGTACGCTCTCTTAAGTTGGCAGCACGAGAGAAATCTAACTATGCCGACCACAGCACCCTCAGGCCTACGCTGTGGAGCTCAGCGAGTGCCAGCTTGTTTCTGCCCATTTCATCAAGAGCAGACGGCCGGGAAACATCGCTTCGACTACCGAGTGGGCTGGCTTGCTATTGAGACTTTGATCCGACATGGACTACGGCTTCAAACCTACGTGCTCATCGGAGACAAACTTACACTCCTGGAAATGGAAAAAAGAACACATTGACACCGGTGTGTCAGACCCACCATACTTGCTCCGGACACTGCGAGAGGGCTGTACAAGCAATGATCACACGCACGGCACAGCAGACACACCAGGAACCGCGGTGTTGGCCGTCGAATGACGCTAGCTGCGCAGCATTTGTGCACCGCCGCCGTCAGTGTCAGCCAGTTTGCCGTGGCATACGGAGCTCCATCGCAGTCTTTAACACTGGTAGCATGCCGCGACAGCGTGGACGTGAACCGTATGTGCAGTTGACGGACTTTGAGCGAGGGCGTATAGTGGGCATGCGGGAGGCCGGGTGGACGTACCGCCGAATTGCTCAACACGTGGGGCGTGAGGTCTCCACAGTACATCGATGTTGTCGCCAGTGGTCGGCCGAAGGTGCACGTGCCCGTAGACCTGGGACCGGACCGCAGCGACGCACGGATGCACGCCAAGACCGTAGGATCCTACGCAGTGCCGTAGGGGACCGCACCGCCACTTCCCAGCAAAGTAGGGACACTGTTGCTCCTGGGGTATCGGCGAGGACCATTCGCAACCGTCTCCATGAAGCTGGGCTACGGTCCCGCACACCGTTAGGCCGTCTTCCGCTCACGCCCCAACATCGTGCAGCCCGCCTCCAGTGGTGTCGCGACAGGCGTGAATGGAGGGACGAATGGAGACGAGTCGTCTTCAGCGATGAGAGTCGCTTCTGCCTTGGTGCCAATGATGGTCGTATGCGTGTTTGGCGCCGTGCAGGTGAGCGCCACAATCAGGACTGCATACGACCGAGGCACACAGGGCCAACACCCGGCATCATGGTGTGGGGAGCGATCTCCTACACTGGCCGTACACCACTGGTGATCGTCGAGGGGACACTGAATAGTGCACGGTACATCCAAACCGTCATCGAACCCATCGTTCTACCATTCCTAGAGCGGCAAGGGAATTTGCTGTTCCAACAGGACAATGCACGTCCGCATGTATCCCGTGCCACCTAACGTGCTCTAGAAGGTGTAAGTCAACTACCCTGGCCAGCAAGATCTCCGGATCTGTCCCCCAATGAGCATGTTTGGGACTGGATGAAGCGTCGTCTCACGCGGTCTGCACGTCCAGCACGAACGCTGGTCCAACTGAGGCGCCAGGTGGAAATGGCATGGCAAGCCGTTCCACAGGACTACATCCAGCATCTCTACGATCGTCTCCATGGGAGAATAGCAGCCTGCATTGCTGCGAAAGGTGGATATACACTGTACTAGTTCCGACATTGTGCATGCTCTGTTGCCTGTGTCTAGCCTGTGGTTCTGTCAGTGTGATCATGTGATGTATCTGACCCCAGGAATGTGTCAATAAAGTTTCCCCTTCCTGGGACAATGAATTCACGGTGTTCTTATTTCAATTTCCAGGAGTGTATATAAGCCTTTATTTACGTGTGTTTTTTGACTCTAGTAAAAAAAGTGTTAGTTACACGCAGTACTGAAGTGCTTCATCTCTCCTGCTCCTACTCGCTTCCTTCAATCTTGGCTTGTATTACAGAAGCCGTTCACAGTAGCAGACCCACGCGCCGCCTATCAAGGCGGGATACAAAACGTCCTATATTGATTTATGTGGTTACTTCACGTTACTTTATTCTTAGAACTGACTACTCTACGCAAACGCCACTGCTATCGGTTGTTAAGTGAAGGCCATCAGCTACTGCGTTGTCCGTGGTGAGAAGTAATGCCTGAAATTTGGTACTCTCGGGTCACTCTTGACACTGCGGATCTCAGAATATTGAATTTCCTAACTGTTTCTGAAACAGAATATCCCAAGTTTCTAGCTCAACAACCATTCCGCTTTCAAAGTCTGTTAATTCACATTGTGCAACCATAGTCATGACGGTAACCTTTTCAAATGAATCACCTGAGTACAACTAAGAGTTCTGTCAATGCACTGCCTTTTATACCTCGTGTACACGGTGATACCGCAGTATGTATATGTGCATATCACTTTCCCACGACTTCATCACCTCACTGTATTTTAATGAATGTTTCGCTGAAAAAAAGAAAGAAAAGAAAACAAAATAAAGTAGCTTTAATTATTGAACAGTCAGTTCTCACTTATATTCAATGTTTTTAGATTAGGACGGTCTGTATGTTTTCCCAGACATGTTTTCGTCAATTTGCTAAGACATAATCGATGACCTGAAATACGTACATTGCCATTTCTATGTAGCTCTTCCAAACTATGCATTCTGCTGTCGTACATCCAGGTTCCTAGCAGACCTGATTTACATACTCTTTGCCCAATGAATTTTTTATTGTGTGTGTGTGTGTGTGTGTGTGTATGTGTGTGTTGAAACTGTTCTACATGTGCTTTAGCTGTATTGCTGGTAAAACAGTTGTTTTGCCTGTAGCAGTAAAATAATTTTCAGCACACGGCACGAACTGCACACACGTACTCTCACCATGCTAATCTGTTCAGTTATCTGTCGTCTTCCACTGGAAATTATTATAGTGCTACAGGAAGAATCACTGTTTCAGTACCAGGACAGCAAGGGCACATGTAAAGTAACATAAATACATATAGTCAGTAACGAAACAACATCGTGCAAAAGGTGCCTACGTAATAACTGCTTGGAACTTACATGTTCGGTAGCATAATATTTATGTTTAAAGTGCTGCATAAATAGGACATAACACAAGACTTCACTATGAAACAGAAGAATCGACAACACATCCACAAAAATTATTAACTGTTACGTTGATGTGATATTCGTCGGAGAGTTCAAAGCTACAGTTGTTTTACTGTATCTCCATTAAATTCATTGTGGTTTGCGCAAATGCAAGTTAAAAAAACTCTTACTTGGGGGTGGGACAGGTTTAAAGGTCGCCCGAAGCCTAAACTGCGGGATACCTATTCATATATATACGACCACTATTTAAGCATAATTTACTAACACACTCGTATAAGATGTGAAGATAACATTTAATAAAATGTTACTCTACAAATTTCGTCAGTAACAGATGCCATGCACTTTGATTTTTGAACCATTATCTCACAACACAACAGACGTTAGTCGAGATACTATAAAATTACTCATGCGTCCTTAACGTTTATTAGCTCCATTCGCATAGCAAAGAATGACTATAATTTAGAGAAGACTTAAACGTCTCTTTATCTTTTTTATTTTGCCAGTTAGATAACTTTTAAGCCCCTATAGTGGCTATGAAAGTCATGTCAATACTGTTAAATATTTAGGCTAATACTGTTTAAATATGATACAAACTCTATTATGAAACAACCGGTTTCGGCCGACTTTACTGTCGTGTTCAGGCCTTCAAAAATTTTTGTTGTGAAATGTATTTATTTTGAGTTGTATCTTATCCCAAGTTTACATGTAGACAAGATGTAGCACAGTATACAAATGTTTGCCATAAATAAAACATTTAAAATCAAAAACCGCCTTGTTCATATATTTCCATATATGTTGCACTGAACAGCTGATTTTGCACTACAAAAACAAAGTACACAATCAAGATCCACTTATGACGTGATGATGATGTTTTGGTTGCTGGGGCACTCAACTGCGTGGTCATCAGCGGCCATACAAAGCCCCAATTTCTTACACAGTCCAATCTAGCCATTGTCATGAATGACGATAATGATGAAATGATGAACCCATGATCCATAGGCAGCAACGCTACCTACTAGATCACGGGCTGCGGACATTGAAGGTCCACCTATGGCCACGTGCTGCTAAGGTGGATCTTCAGTGATTATAACATGTCCAGCTAAAGTAAACAGATGTCATAGTGTGCATTTTATTGTGTACTGTGCTTTTTACGAATTAGCAATCATCTGTCAAGTGCTACTGATATGGACATGGCAATGTCGACAAGGTACTTCTCCAATTTAATTGTTTTATTTACGACAAATCTGTATGTAATGTGCTGCATTTTATCTACACGACAATTTCGCATTTCAAAACAAAATTTTTAAACTTGAAGATGACAGCAAGGTCTGTCGAAACCGTTTGTTTTGCAAATAAGGAAATATTTTTCTGATCTTGGCTTTAGAATGTTTTTACCAAGCAAAACAGAGCTCTCCTTCTAATTTTTCAAAATGAGAAAATTCAGACTAAGTATGAGCCCAAATCTTTAGTAGCAGGTTGTGCTGATGGGTACCAGTGTCCTCGGGCTATTAACGACACCTAGTTAGCCACTAAGGGAGTGGACAATCGTTTCCGTCTCTGTCTGGAAGAGAACAGAGAGCCACTGCTAAGTTAGAACATTGAAGCGCAAAGAAGTTTGAAAGATTCCAGTTGTATATCTAACCATTAGTCATTGGTTTGAACAAAACACACCCTGAACGGCATTTATACTCGTGCAAACAATAATCTCTTTATTAATCATACTGTAAATATTCAGCTCTATAAGTGACTTGCAGTTTATCACCTGCAGACAACGTCAACCTTACCGATTCTTAGATTGTCAGCTTCTTTATGGACAATGCATAGTCTTTGTTAATAGTACTGGTCAAGATCTGCCTATGACATAAAACTTTTATAAAAATGAGGAAGTCTTCCACTGGCTTACCAATTTCAAGCTTCTTTCTACCTTTAGTGTTTTTCCTAACAATTTTACTGAATGTTGGGCTATACAAAAACTATAATAGCACTGACTAATTGTTACTTCAAATCTTGGTAGAATATTCTATCCATTATGAATCAGAACACACGTGACATTGGTGTAATATTCTTTCAATCTGCAGTGTATAGCTCCATAAGCTAACTTCTCTTATTGAATGACCGGTTTCGTCAGAGCTACATTGTCACCGTCGGATCTTCTGCTTTGGAATTTTCAGAACATATGCTCTATCAGTGTTTCAAATCACTTCACACTGAATATGCAGTTTCCACTTTATTTACATTTGATATGTTTGTTTGTAGTGATCTTTATGATACTGCCTACACAGGCCATGTACGTAATGAATCTGTCTAAGTGACAGTATCACTTAACGGTGAGAGTAAGGTCTTGTTACCGTGTAGCACAACAGACACTTGTTGTCGTTGCAATATGTGACTTGTACAGTATCACGGTATAGATTATAGATTATTACAGATCTCGTAAAAATTAAATGTACCTTACTGGAATCAGAAAATGTTTTGACATGTCGATGAAAAAAAGGTCACAAAATTCTAGGACTCTGCCATGCAATAAAGTGTCTCCTGATATATGTTGTACTTAGTACTGGAAGCTGGAAACCTACACTGCGGCATTCGGCAAGGGACAGGGCTAACACACGGGCATGTCTGAATGATTTAAAAACAAATGCATTCAATGACAATTTACAGAAATGGTGTGAAACTTCGTAGACTGACCTACTGTAAACGCAGACTGTGTCTGAAGCCTAGTGTAAAGAACGGAAAACTTAACTGCGGAAAGCTTAATTTTCTAGTAGCATAAAATGAAAGAAATAGCTGTCAGTCTTTGGGAATGTTTCGGTTGTCCGACTCTTCCACTTAGCAGTTTACATCATTTGGTCCGAGGGCATGTCGATAACCGATATTTTGGCCGAACGTCGTTAGAAATGTAATGCAAACAACCTCTGCCGATAATACCGTGACACTATTTCGTAATAACGCAAAGCAGACGATAGATAAAGAGATTGTATAAATAAAATCATTTGTACCAATATTTATAATATGCAAAATGTTCTTTAACAGTATAGAATTACGAAGAACGTGTTCTTAAAAAAAATGTTCAAATGTGTGTGAAATCTTATGGGACTTAACTGCTAAGGTCATCAGTCCCTAGGCTTACACACTACTTAACTTAAATTATCCTAAGGACATCCCATACCCGAGGGAGGACTCGAACCTCCGCCGGAACCAGCCGCACAGTCCATCACTGCAGCGCCCCTGACCGCTCGGCTTATCCCGCGCGGTCGTGTTCTTCAAACGTTCGAGAACATACACATTTTCATCTCAGTCATGACCTATTTCCAGGTGTTCAAAAACTTCATTATATATATTTTCAGTACAAAAGTCTAAAAGCAGTAAGTAGTACCGCCATGATGTCCCTAGCGGCACGGTACTCAAAGCGTGTGCTACTTGTGGTATTTGGATAAATTGGCATCTTAGAGCTGTGCCTCTACGTTAATGTAAATATCTGTTATTCATATTTAGGAGCCACACAGTGAAGTAACAACATTCATAACACTGTTGAGCAAGGTTTACGTTGCTTTTAAATCAGGCTGATGGGGAAAAGATAAGTGGTAGCAGATAACAAATGAAGAAATAAACGAGAAACACAGACCTGAACAAAGATTCCTGAAGCCAATTTCAATTCCAGCAAAACTGAAATTGATGCAGTTCCTTATCAGCATAACTGCAGGGAAAGTTATAAAACTTTTAGACAAAGATGTGTTGTATACTTTCCTTGACTGTGATATTCAGAATAGAATATAAAAACTACAAGATGTCTGTGTACCATTAACAGAATATTGCGCCATAAAGTACAAAAAAGAGGCCACCATTAACTTCGAAAAAAGATGGCAGTTCCTCTATCATCCTATGGAAGAGAAAGCTTGTTTACTACCAAAAGACTGCAAACTGAAGAGATGAGGTGCCTAGGTGGAAGAAGGACTGCGCAATAAGAGACATGATTAGAAATGAAGATATTAAATATTTCCAACATGAATGAAAAACAACCATTCAAACTCATCGTAAGAATTCGAGACAACACATCACGAGGATCCCATGTCACGGAATTTCCCAGCAGATCCTTAAATATGGGCCAAATGGGAAAATAGATATAGCAGGATCTCTGAAAAGATGGGAATGATTTTGTTTGTGAGTTTGGAACAGGCAATAGCTTAATTATTGAAAGGATGATGATAATGACTATTATTATTTATGTTGCAGAGCAAAATTTGTCGTTTATTAAGTGATTTGTGATAACATCTGCATGACAAATTATATTGTTTCTCAGACACTGTACAATCACCTCAGAAATGTTATGTAAGACTAAAATTTGAACTGCTTTCGTCTTACAATGCTTGACATTTATGTTGCAATATGTTCACCGTGAGATCTTCGGTGTCTCAAATTTCGTAAATTGTGTTCATTTTTTATTAAAATATAGCAGAAGTAGATATGAACTGCCTAATGATGAAAGTTTATCTCTAGAAACGTGCAATAATTGACTGTAACAATGTTTAATTATATTTCGAAAATATCCTGTCTGTATCTCGCCGAGAAAGTCATACTAGTACTCGGCTGTCGGCACATAGCTAGATCGATGACTGCATTTCAAATTCCATCGGCGCAAAGGCGTGCAGCGCGGTCGAAAATGCAGCAAGGGGGCGGACGCACACATTTCCCCAAAGGAAACAAGAAACAGTCGGCCAGGACGAATGAATATAGAGACGGCGGCAGCGAGGATCCCCTATTGTTTGCCCGTCTAAAAGCAGATATCGATTGATCGCGTGCCATCTCCCAAGCGACTTCCCTTGTGGCCTTTGCTGTCTTCTCCGTACTTCCTTTTGCTTCCTCTTCCTGTCTTCTTCCACTTTCAATGGAGGTTTCAATTGAATGGAGATGTAAGCATTCATTTAGTCCTACAACACTCAAGTTTACCGTTCTCAATAAGACGACTACCTTTCTTCCACATCGACATACATTTTTGTTGACACAACTTAACCTCGAGAAGTTCCGAGTGCATGCCTAGGAGATTAATTCAAAGTCCCTGATGTTGGTCATTACACCTAGACCTTCCAGTATTTTGCGATAGGTATTGAGTTAATGGTAACGTTCGACGTAAAGACACAATTAACACAGTAGTTTGAGAAGACGTCTGTCTTAAATTTAGGCAATGCAATACTTGTCTAGAGAAATGCGTCAGTGTTGTCAGCTGCTATAGTAAAGATGTGCTACGCATAACTGCATATTTGTAGGGTTTCTTTACTGGAGTTAATTTCAGATTCTGTTGTTTATGTGACCGAATCAAGATCTAATAAAATGGCCATGTTTCGGCTGCTACAGCAGGAAGCCGTCACTGCAAACATTCAACCTTATGAAGGCTACCGTAACCGAAAGTTCGGTTATTTCATCTTCACGCAGTGACTCTGAAACGTGCTAACTCCTCACCCCTATCTGAATCTCGATATAAGTTATCCAGTTGCATCGCGGCTCCGTGGAAAGTGGCATAGATAACGCAGAGTATGTTGGTCAAGCCTTCTCACCCGAGATTGTGCTAGTTGAGGTGATCCTTTCGTGGATGATCTTAATGAACGCGTTGTATTTTCTCCTACCTGTATTCTGTGAAACTCTCGTAGATGATGCACCAGCGAGCAGATCTGGTAGTGCCTGGACTCTTCAAAACATGCGAGCAGGAGACTTGTGGTTCTAATCAGTGGTGAGGGTAGCAGGTTTCTATGAAATAAGTCCCGGGTGCCATTACGATGCATTTATTTGATAATACTGCAAATAGTATCAGTTTAGTGTAATGGAACGATTCTTTCCACAAAGTTAATAAGTTCTGAGTGCACAGTAAAGCCAATTATTTCTCAGGTTGTCCACAAATGCTACGACAAACTTCGAAGATTGTAGAGACTGTCTTGAGAAACAATTGAGGATAGGAACCCGTGTCCGAAGACTTCACTGAAAGACGCTACTCAGCGTCGAACTTATAGGAACGACCGCCTGCCACTAAGTTACACTATGTGATCAAAAGAATCCTGACATCCCCAAAAACATACGTTTTTCATATTAGGTGCATTGTGCTGCCACCTACTGCCAGGTACTCCATATCAGTGACCTAAGTAGTCATTAGACATCGTGAAAGACCAGATTGGGGAGCTCCGCGGAACTCACGAACTTCGAACGTGGTCAGGTGATGGGATGTCACTTGTGTCATACGTCTTTACGCGAGATTTATACACTTCTAAACATTCCTAGGTCCACTGTTTCCGATGTGATAGTGAAGTGGGGACGTGAAGGGACACGTACAGCACAAAACGGTACAAGCTGACCTCGTCTGTTGACTGACAGAGATCGCCGACCGTTGAAGAGGGTCGTAATGTGTAATAGGCAGACATCTATCCAGACCATTTATTTATTTATTTAAATGTCAAGTTCCGTAAGACCAAATTGAGGAGAAAATCTCCAAGGTCATGGAACGTGTCAGTACATTAACTTACAACATAAAAAGTAATAACAGATAAAAATAAATGTTCATGAACCTGAAAGAAAATCAGTCCATAAGTTTAAGCAAGCGCTATCAGCAATACAATGAGAATCATCTTAATTTTTCAAAGAACTCCTCGACAGAATAGAAGGAGTGACCCATGAGGAAACTCTTCAGTTTCGATTTGAAAGCGCATGGATTACTGCTAAGATTTTTTAATTCGAGTGGCAGCTTATTGAAAATGGATGCAGCAGTATGGTGCACACCTTTTTGCACAAGAGTTAAGGAAGTCCGATACAAATGGAGGTTTGATTTCTGCCGAGTAATAACCGAGTGAAAGCTGCTTATTGTTGGAAATAAACTAATATTGGTAACAAGAAACGACAATAAGGAATATAGGAATATAGGAATCCCAAACTGCAACAGGATACACTGCAAGTACTACGACAGCTAGGCGGGAGGTCAGAAAGACTGGATTTCATGGTCTAGCGGCTGCTCGTAAGCCACACATCACACGGTAAATGCCTAACTGTGCCTCGCTTGGTGTAAGGAGCGGTAAGATAGGACGACTGATCAGTGGAAAACCGTTGTGTGGGGTGACGAATCACGGTACAAATGTCGCGATCCGATGGCGGGGTGTGGGTATGGCGAATGCCCGTTGAACGTCGTTTGCTAACGTGTGTAGTGCCAACAGTAAAATTCTGAGGCGGTGGTGTTATGGTGGGGGCTTGCACCCCTCTTTGTTTTGCGTGGCACTGTCACAGAACAGGCCTACATTGATGTTTTACGCAGCTTCTTGCGTCCCACTGTTGAAGACCAATTCGGGGATGGTGACTGCGTGTTTCAACATGATCGAGCACCTGTTCAAAATGGACGGCCTGTGGAGGAGTTATTACACGACAATAACATGCCTGTAATAGACTGGCCTGCACAGAGTCCTGACCTGAATCCTATAGAACACCTTTGGGGTGTTTTGGAACGACGTCTTCGTGCAAGGTCTCGCCTCTCCTGCAGTTCTCCGCGAAGAATGGACTGCTATCCCCAAGAAACCTTCCAGCACCTAACTGAACGTATGCCTTCAAGAGTGGAAGCTGTCATCAAGGCTAAGTAAGGGTGGACTATCACCATAATGAATTCAAGCATTACCGATGGAGGGCGCTACGAACTTGTAAGTCATTTTCAACCAGGTGTCTGGATACTTTTGACCACATAGTGTACCTTTTCGGCACATGAACGTGACTTTGTACACTGACGCTCCAGAGGTGGAACGTCTCGCAATGTTCCATCATCCATCCGATCAAAATACTGTCGTCGGCGACTAAGGCACCCAGCTGATGCTCCTCTAGTAACGTGGAAGACAATCAGCATCCCCAATGGAATCGCCATCCCGTCGCCTGGGAATACACATTAACTGCTCCACAGTGTTGTTTGCGCCCGGAGCCCACGTCCCGCGCTGACAACGCTGTAACTATTCGTTGCACATTTTTGACACGGTTTTCACATCTTCGGAAATATCATTTTTGACTATGTTACGATGATTTGAAATGGGTCTCATCCTGATACTAGTCATCGACTGAATAAAAAAGTAAAATTTGCAATTTGGGACTGGATTTTCGTTGTACTGATTAACTGAAGTTGCTGACCCACAGCCACTCCAGCATTCTGGAAGTTCGTAAAAATGTTATCCAAGTGTCTGCAACAATATTCGAAAGGTCAGCGGTCAACAGTAGTGACAGGGTTCTTTGCGTCATTACCTTACGTGTTGTGAATGAGTCTGAAAAGGAAGAATATGTGTTTTTGCATGCAAGATGTAACCTTCCAGTAGCCAGTAGCAAGTCTATTGGATATGAAACAATCAGAAGAAATTTCTGTGTTGTTCCTCGTTTCAATTAGGCGTTGGACGATGTAGAAAAATCGTTTTATGAGAAACAGCTAAGGTACAGGAGCACGTCTTCACTCAAAGACGATTTTAGCCATGGAAATGACATTTGCTCTCAAAATGTACGCCATTTTTGTCGTGATCTCAGAACGTACACATCTGTTATCACACGGAAACGAGGATAACATTCAACATGAAACGGTTATGCAGTATACATTCTTATCTCAAGGACAATCCCATGATTGTGCCGACGGCAGAGTAGTATCACACATCCACTTGCTCACTACACGTAAATTAATTTATTTTTAGATTGCTTCCACTTTTGTCGCTAATTCCAACTTAATTGAGAGATGTAACATCAAAGACTCAAGTGCGAAATCACAAAATGAGCTTTCTCGTCCGAGATTTTAATTCAATTGACGTTAATGGACACACATCCAACATGCAAATCTACAAGCCCGGCTGGTGCGGCCAATATCCTCCGAGCCCTGAGTAAAGGATGAAATACAAATTCAGCAAACAAATTTTTTGAGAGGATCGCCACAGTACTCATATTCCCAATTGACTACGAACCTGCATTGCATGCTAACAGAATTATCTGTTATTGCCAAAATTATGAACCAAGTAGTAGTGTCATTGCTTCTACTTTACTGGTAGTTTCATCACTTGTAGGCTAACCGCAAATCATTTTGATCGTACGCGTTAGTAGAAAACAGATAAATCACTTTAGTTTCAATTGACGTTGGAATAGCACAATATTACCGTCGTACACTCCTCGTAAATATTTATGTCTTACAAATTGCTGTATGGTAATTGTTAAATAGTCTGTAATGCATTTGAGACGATATTTCTAAACGTTCTGGTTTTATTCATGGTAGCTACACAGCATAATAAACATAGTTACTGAACAAATAAACACCGTCCGAACAGGCTTTGAAGGTTCAATAGTGCCGACCAGCAGCCGTGTCATCCGCAGTCCTTAGCCATCACCAGATGCGGATATGAAGAGGCATGTGGTCAGCACACCGCTCTCCCGAACGTTGTCAGTTTCCGTGACCGATGCTGCCACTTCTCAACGAAGTATCTCCTTAACTGGCCTCACAAGGCTTGAGTACACCCCCTGCCAACAACACTCAGCAGACACGGACGGTGACCACCCAGGTCTAAGCCCAACCTGACAGCACTAAACTTCGGTGATCTGATGAGAACCGGTATTACCACTGCGGCATGGCCGTCGGCATAGGTACTGAAACGCCAAGAAAATATGTCCTCAGTGTTGTTGTTGTTGTTGTTGTGGTCATCAGTCCTGAGACTGGTTTGATGCAGCTCTCCATGCTACTCTATCCTGTGCAAGCATCTTCATCTCCCAGTACTTACTGCAACCTACATCCTTCTGAATCCGCTTACTGTATTCATCTCTTGGTCTCCCTCTACGGTTTTTACCCTCCACGCTGCCCTCCAATGCTAATTTTGTTATCCCTTGATGGCTCAGAACATGTCCTACCAACCGGTCACTTCTTTTTGTCAAATTGTGACACAAACTCTTCTTCTCCCCAATTCTATTCAGTACTTCATCATTAGTTATGAGATCTACCCATCTAATCTTCAGCATTCTTCTGTAGCACCACATTTCGAAAGCTTCAATTCTCTTCTTGTCCAAACTATTTATCGTCCACGTTTCGCTTCTATACATGGCTACACTCCATATAAATACTTTCAGAAACGACTTCCTGACACTTAAATCTATACTCGATGTTAACAAATTTCTCTTTTTCAGAAACCCTTTCCTTGCCATTGCCAGTCTACATTTTATATCTCCTCTACTTCGACCATCGTCAGTTATTTTGCTCCCAAACTAGCAAAACTCCTTTACTACTTTAAGTGTCTCATATCCTAATCTAATTCCCTCAGCATCACCCGACTTAATTCGACTACATTCCATTATCCTCGTTTAGCTTTTGTTGATATTCATCTTATATCCTCCTTTCAACACACTGTCCACTCCGTTCAACTGATCACCCAAGTCCTTTGCTATCTCTGATAGAATTGCAATGTCATCGGCGAACCTCAAAGTTTTTAGTTCTTCTCCATGGATTTTAATACCTACTCCGAATTTTTCTTTTGTTTCCTTTGCTGCTTGCTCAATATACAGATTGAATAACATCGGGGAGAGGCTACAACCCTGTCTCACTCCCTTCCCAACCACTGCTTTCCTTTCATGCCCCTCGACTCTTGTAACTGCCATCTGGTATCTGTACAAATTGTACATAGCCTTTCGCTCTCTGCCACCTTTAGAATTTGAAAGACAATATTCCAGTCAACATTGTCAAAAGCTTTCTCTAAGTCTACAAATGCTAGAAACGTAGGTTTGCCGTTACTTAATCTTTCTTCTAGGATAAGTCGTAAGGTCAGTATTGCCTCACGTGTTCCAATATTTCTATGGAATCCAAACTCATCTTCCCCGAGGTCGGTTTCTACCAGTTTTTCCATTCGTCTGTAAAGAATTTGTGTTAGTATTTTGCAGCTGTGACTTATTAAACTGATAGTTCGGTAATTTTCACATCTGTCAACACCTGCTTTCTTTGGGTTTGGAATTATTATATTCTTCTTGACGTCTGAGGGTATTTCACCTGTCTCATACATCGTGCTCACCAGATGGTAGAGTTTTGTCAGGACTGGCTCTGCCAAGGCCGTAGTAGTTCTGCTCCCGGGGCCTTGTTTTGTCTCACGTCTTTCAGTGCTCTGTCAAACTCTTCATGCAGTATCGTATCTCCCATTTCATCTTCATCTACATCCTCTTCCATTTCCATAATATTGTCCTCAAGTACATCGCCCTTGTATAGACTCTCTATATACTCCTTCCACCTTTCTGCTTTCCCTTCTTTACTTAGAACTGGGTTTCCATCTGAGCTCTTGATATTCATACAAGTAGTTCTCTTTTCTCCAAAGGTCTCTTCAATTTACCTGTAGGCAGTATCTATCTCACCCCTAGTGTGATAAGCCTCTACATCCTTACATTTGTCCTCTAGCCATTTACTCAATACCACTGACAAAATAACGGACTTCGGCTTGGTAAGTGGTTATAATTCCAGTGTGGTTCACATTGCTCAGTCCAATAAGCCAAAAATTCAAATATGAAGGGATGTAGCAGCAGATCATGATAAGAAAGCTAGTTAAAATATTGAAAATATGTAAGAAGGTATACTTTGTGAACCCTGGCAACTGGAATTTGAAATATGGATAGCATCAAGCGACATTCACAGTGAGAAAAAGTAACTTAATAAACTTAGAGAAATTTTATTTTATCAGCGGACTTCATTTCACTTTACTGGAATGGAATGACCTCGAAATGTTTATGTTCAGAAACTGCAGTGAACCAGTCGGAAATAAAATACAGATAACAGAATACCCAAGTTATGACTCAGCAGTGTTATTCTCAACCAGATTTAGATGTATGAAACTGGTACACTGTTGTCTTCGGATGATTGTGCGAAACGTTGCAAGACGTTACCCAGGAAATTTCTGTTTATAGACTGGCATTTACCCTCTCCATAAACAGGACCTGTTTAAAACTCCACGAGAGTTGAATTATAAGGGATTCATTTAAAGTTTCGAATTATATGCCTATAACTTCGATATAGTATTAAGACGAGACACCTCTTTCTTAGTTTCTCGCGATGTGTGTATTTTGTGTCAATCCCTCTTTTATTAAATACGTTTCATACACAATGCTGAACGGCTGAAAGGACTGTTTGAGATCTAAAGCATTACAGAGGATCAGTTTTTTTCAGCTAAATACCGTGCGAGCTGACTGTCGGGCAAGCGGGTGACAATTGGGATTATGTAGGATAGGATTTCAGGTTCTACCATTCGTCTTATAACCAATGGAGACCTCCCTAAAGTCGTGTTCGTAACCCATGGATGTGATCTGTCCTTACTTTATATCTGGAATTATTCGTCCCAGAGAAAGAAATTAATGCCTAGTGCTGAATATTTTATGCGTGCAGGGTAATCACAGTGAAGATGGCTTGGATATCTGCTGTGTACCTGATACGGAGTTTCAGAGTCTTTGCATCAAACGTCTAGGAATGATAGGTCATGTTATGAGGAGCAACGTTTGTTAGACAGTAGATCTTCGCTGCTACTTCCGGGCTATGCTAGCATTCTCTTTCTATTGGTCATGCCCCAGAGAGGTGGCAGGCGTAGGCGTTCTCCAGTGTAGGTATGCAGTGTGTGCTGTATATAATCCAGTTATCTGCTCCACACGAAGCAGTGTAGGAGGAGGAAAATTAAAGTTCCTGATTCATTCATACAACATCTTTCTCCTGTTAGAGGCAGTAATTCTTAAGGTTTAACTTGTTGAAAGTGAATCTCTCAATTTAATGGGGTAAGTAACACGCACCGCACTTGGGTAGTAGAGCCTGGTAGTTCGAGGGAATCTCGTCGTCCCAGGCCCGGCGAATGTTAAAGGACGCCCAGCGATCTGTGAAGAATGAGAGAACAAACGTCACGTGAACCTTCCCCCCAGGACGCCTCATGCAAAGACCTTGAAACACCGTATAGAGCAAAGCCGGAACGTTTCATTGAAATAGTACACGACGGATTTTCTTCCTCAGTCTTGTCTTGCCCGAGCTTGTGTTCCAGCTGTGATGACATCTTTGTCGACGGGACGTTAAACTCTAATCTGATTTACTTACTTTTAAACTTCCACATTAGTCCGTACTAGCGCGACACACCAGTTCCTTGAGGTAGATACTGCGGATTACTCTTCTGTCTCTTTAACTGTCACGGATTTTATATCTATTTCTAAAGACTCATTACACTCAACACCTTCACCTAAAATTCTTTACGTTAAAATTCGTTACTGAGCACAGTATGAGAATGGTTTCTCTTTCACTGGTATCTTCACTTCTCTAGAGAGCGAACTGATCCGCATTAGGCTACAGGATTTTTCGTCATTGTATGCTACTCCGCTGTGGGCTGACATCCTGGCACAAATGAATAGAGATATTTATCACTAACGGATGGTCCAAGGTCCTTAAAAAGGTAATGATCTGTTATGCGTTGTTCAGAGATAAGCAGGAAACGTCGTGGCAGTTGTTTAGTTAATTTGTTACATGTTTCCTATTGGCTACCAGTTTTTAAGTAGCAATTCGTCAATGGAATAGAAGGAGTTGTCCATGAGAAATTAATTTAAAGTTGATCTAACCTTGGTTCGCTACCTGTCACATATTTTACGTTACTGATCAAAGATCAAAATTTTTTTTATTGCATGTTGAACTCCTCTCTGAGCAACTGACTGTTTTATCAGCGGGTAATAAAGGTAATTTTTCCCTCGAGTGTTGTAAGTACGTACATCACTGTTCTTCTCGAACCATGTTGAACAATTTATGACGAATTTCAGTAGCGGAGATAGGTATCGCAACGGCACAGTTAAAATGACTAACTTTTTCAAGAGATACCTACATGACGTCTGTTGGCGAACACCATATATTTTCTTACTGTTGGCTTCTGTGAAATCAATACTTGCTTTCTAAGTGATGAGTTACCAAAGAAAATTATCCCGTATGTCATTATTCAGTGAAAATAGCTAAAATATGTCAGAAGGTTGATATGTTTCTTTCCAAGACTAGCTATTATAAGAAGAACAAAAGTAGCTGAACTTAGTGTTTGAGATGTAACGCTCTTAAAAAAAAAAAAAAAGTAAAAGCTTTAAGACTACGTTGAATGAGTGTAACATTCCTTAAAAATTACCTTTTGGATTATTACACTGAATGAATGTCTGAATTGTGGAATGGGTCCTGAACTCGAATTATCGTGTAGCGTGTTGTAACTACAAGTGCTTAACCTGTGTTATTGTTAGCAACAACTTTATACGAATTGATTGGGCAATGCAGCTCCCAATATCAGTAAAGAAATACAATCACTGCAAAATACATCCCGCCCCTTACGCACTCTCTCTGTGTTCAAAACTGATAACTTTGGTCCCTGTGCACGTACCAAATAAATTAAATTGTCTTACCTCTACAGCAGCAAAGGTGGAACGCGATGTATTCTGTCTCTCACAAAAAATATAAATATGCTAGCTACACGCTCAGCGGTGTCAATGCTGGCTGTAATATTTACAAATGAACATGAAATCATTTAGGCTGATAAATGAAAACATTTAAGAAAAATCCAACTTCTTTGAAAAACATATGACCTGGACAGGGAGGCGGTACTGACTGTCGTGAATTACTAACAGTGAATTTTTAAAAAAAATTATGTTGCAAGTTAAGTTTGGCTTTTGAAAAAATTTGACATTTTATTAACTGATTTACAAACAATGAGATTTATACAGCAAGTATTATCTAACCTCACTAAAAGGTCATAAATACAAGTCATCAAATTACATATTGCTCTGTTAATAAATCTTAGAAACATTACAAAAGTGAAATACCTAACTAGACTTTTTTTTATTAAATCAGTTTACGTACATTCTGGGGTTACTCAACAGTTACAAACTATCAGCTAACTCATCTATACTAACGCGCTGGCAATACGAAAATCTTAATTATTTAATATCTTTACCTTGATTGCATGAAGACGTCTGCTTCCATGATCAACAATACTGACATACCTATATTAATCTAACACGTAATGGCTTCACAAAGCACCCCACAAAACTGCCTACTCCATCGTCTTTCGCTCACAAACTGCTACATACAACTGTGCGTCAAGCGCTCTCTTACTCAAACAGACCAGAAACAGATCAGAAACAGTATCTTTGGCTCTGTGGTCGTGCACAGTCAGCGATCCGCATTATAAAGCCTATCAGACACATACATTGTTTATAATAGCACAGTTTCATTTCAATTTACGTTAATATTATGGTCATCTTTGGGTGCTGCATACAAATGCGCCCCAATAGACTCCTTTCAGAGAAGTTCAATAATATGTTTCTTCCATTTCAAATTATCATCAATGCGTACACTCAAAAACTTTGAGCATTCTACCCTAGTTACCGACTCCTGCTCATGTGCTAGATTCAAAGAACAACTTAATAATTTTTTGGGAAATATCATTCACTAACTCTTCTGTTGCCCTCTCTCTAACAGAATCTGTTATAGGACTAGTATTGTATGCACAATGTATCAATTTTTCTTGTTGAATGTTTAGTGGAAGGTAATTCACATAAATTAAGAATAGGAGAGGGCCCAAAATTGAGACCTGACGGACTGTCTGTGATTTTGCTCCAGTAACTAAAATTTTCTAACCTTCCGAAATTGTCTGAATTATTCAGCACAACATCTTGCAGTCAGTTTGTCAAGCGTAATTCAAAGCAATTGTGTGTACTCGTAAAGTTATTGATTTCAAAAACCTAGAGTTTTTCGAAGAGAGTATCATGACTACACAATCAAAGGTCTTGGAGAGACCACAAAAAATTCCAATAGGCGATACGCTATTATTTAAAGGCTGAAATTGATGAGTGAATGTATAAATAGCGTTCTGTTCTCTGTCGAGCAACCTTTCTGGAATCTAAACTGTGATAATGTTAAGTAATTTGTTTCCGCTTAAGTGTGTGTCTACTCTTGAGTACATTACTTTTTAGAATGTTTTGCTAAAACATGTTAGTAAGGGAATGGGACAATAATTTTTAAGTCTGTCTTGTCACATTTCTTATGATGTGGTTTAAATTGAATATTTTAACCCGTCTGGAAAACTTCGCTGTACCAGCAATGCAATGAATTTATCACTAAAGACATTATTTATTAAATTGAAACAACCTTTCAGGATTCTGTTTGAAATACCAATAACCTCTCAAGAGGTTTTATTTTTTAGAATTTTTATAGCTGCATTAATTTCAGTGAAGAATGCTAGCGCTGCTTCTAGTTGCTTGAGTTTTGTGGAATGGCATTTTTAATATATTCTTCTGCTTCTTCCATTGAAGCATTTAATGCTGTATTTGCTGCTACTATTAGAAAGCGATTGTTAAAAGTACTTGCACCGTGTCAATTATTAGTCATAACAGTGTCATTTAGTTTAATCGTTATGTAATCTTGCACACTGACTGTCTCCCCGTCTCCTATTTGACCATGTCTGCTACAGTTTTAATTTTATTGTATGCATTATTTATTTTTGTCAGGATATATGTATTTCTGCACATTTTAATGACTGTCCTTAAAATACTACGGTATTCTTTTTAGAATGCAAGTAATGTGGTATCTTCACTGAATCTGGCCTTTACATAAATTCCTCCTTCCTCTTACATGAGATTTTGATTCCCTTTGTTATTCCCGGTTCACTAAAGTTACGAAACGTGAAATAAAGCATGTTTTTAGACGATATATAACCACACAACGAAGCTTACGGAGCTAATCCCTTTATTAATCACGAAAGATTTCGTGGCATGAATTTTTGTAACCTTATACTGGAAGAAAGTTCATACGTCAAGGCAGATGGCAGCTTGGAAAAGACAATACATAGGTTGTATTATTTCTTTTTATAGAACTCGAGTAGGTCTGAGTATTAATCAGCTTATATTACTATCTTGCATGTCATATGATTTAATATTCCTGCTAATTTCTCCCATCCGAAGGCAGCCCGCTTGAATGCCTGAAATGTTTCTAAGGGCAAGCGCTTTCTTTCTGTGGTCATGGTTTGTACCAAGCACTGGCAACTTTGCTTGCATTGCGGTGCTGAATTACGAAGCTCACAGTTATTCTGTAAGTGTTCATGGAGGAGACAGATGCAGCTCATGTACCGTTAAGTCATGAAAAATACCTTGGCTGTGCATTGTCAACACGCTTAAGTCCCCAACTGAACTATCACAGTGCAGAATGTCATAGTTAAGCGTGCTTAACATTCAGGCTACTACACGTTATACTTTAAAAGTGTGAGCTTTGCGTTTAGGGTTATGAATAGTGCTTACTATGGAGACCACCATGCTTCTCGTATCCTGGTTCTTAAGATGACGTGTATACTTGATTGCATTCTTTGTTAAAAAGTACTAGAGAAGCTTATCATTTAGTAATGCATTTTAAGTACGATGGATCGAGTTTCTTCATAAATCGCTTAGAACACTATATTTTACATGTGGCTGTTACCTATTTGTCCCCACGAGCTTGTTCATAGTACTTTAGCAACTTACAACGTCACACTTCGTATTTTACTATAATCACTATTTTTCACATTTCTTGGTTCGCATCTTCCTTGGTCGCGCAGAAATAAATGTTTACTGGTTGACAGTTTATCTACACTGTGGACTTCAAATCAAATATCTGTGTTGTTTACAGTACCATTACAAATTTGCGTTCCAATTATTAAACGTCAAATAGAGCTCTAATAGCGATATGGTGTCAATAGACGTAGTGTGCTACATTTTTCTCAGTATTAAACGCGTATAAGCTCGCCATTGTGCCAGCGCTATAGCGTTTCCGCTGTACAGCATCTCCCACGCACGACATGTGGGACAATAGCTTGCTGTCGGCGGCCAGTTTGTGAGTGGCAGCAGACGCATTAAATATGCGGCATATGTATAGATTAGCTGCTGTAGCACAAGCAGTGACATGTTGCGCTTCGTCGCACCTGTAGCTATACACGGACGCTTGATGTTCAATGACAAGGACCTTGCCTTTTCACGTCATCATCCTCTTTTCTTTCCCTTGACAAGAAGCTGTCATACATACCCGATTCACTCTCTCGCAAGCGAATGTGCTACCGACACAGCTATCAATACCCAGATTTTCACCCCGAATTCCGTTTCATGAGGAAAGCCGTAGGGTGTGTATAAAGTGCATAATGAGTTTACTTCCTTGTAAAGAAGGTTGTAATCGTCAAACCAGAAAATAAATCTGTGACCATGAAGTATGGTGCTACATATTCAACTGTCAATGTAACACGTTTCTTTCCTGGGTGGGTGAGTTCGAGGAGACAAGCCCATGGCTGGAAAACCTAGCTTTCCTGCCCACCTAATTGAGAGTGGACAATATTTCGTCGTTACCGGCATATGTAAAAGTACTTCATAGAACGGAATTCGTGGTGGGTCGCATCAATCCAATTAGAAGACTGATGACTCAAAAACAAAAAATTAAAAAAATACAAAAAGAGGGGAAAAGGGCACACTAATGGACCTCCGCGAGGAAATCGCTACTTTCTTGTCATCTGAGATCTTCTCATACCCGCCAGTTCTATGTGCAGCTTGTAGCGAAAATCAACCATTTTTTGGAGCGTTTCTATGGCCATCTATTTGAAGTTAGGAGACGTCGGTAACCAGGAGGAACGTAGCATGCCTAACCGCTTGTCCTCCCTATGTGACAACACTTGGCAATGCACACTATAAGAACAAATCGTATTAGAAACTGTGGTGTTTGGTTGTCTCACAGTTTTTCGCTTTTATCTTGCTTGTCAACGTATTTAGCTTCAAACTGTACATAATCTAAGAAATGGTGATTAAATCAAGACCCTAAGCTGTCAACAGGCGTTGATATACATCAACGGGGACTCGAACCCGGGATCTCCTGCTTACATGGCAGACACTCTATCCATCTGAGCCACCGGGGGCACAGAGGATAGCGCGACTGCAGAGAATTATCCCTTGCACGCTCCCCGTGAGACCCACATTCCCAGCTTAATGTCCACATGACGCCAACGTCCACGTATCGTCTCATGCGCCAGAGTTTAGACCTCTATCCATACAAAATTCAAACGCGGCAACCCCTCAGCGCCGCTACCATTGCTGCACGAGAGACATTCGCTAACGATATAGTGCACAGGATTGATGACGGCGATATGCATGTGGGCAGCATTTGGTTTACTGACGAAGCTTATTTTTACCTTGACGGGTTCGTCAATAAACAGAACTGGCGCATATGGGGAACCGAAAAGCCCCATGTTGCAGTCCCATCGTCCCTGCATCCTCAAAAAGTACTGGTCTGGGCCGCCATTTCTTCCAAAGGAATCATTGGCCCATTTTTCAGATCCGAAACGATTACTGCATCACGCTATCTGGACATTCTTCGTGAATTTGTGGCGGTACAAACTGCCTTAGACGACACTGCGAACACCTCGTGGTTTATGCAAGATGGTGCCCGGCCACATCGCACGGCCGACGTCTTTAATTTCCTGAATGAATATTTCGATGATCGTGTGATTGCTTTGGGCTATCCGAAACATACAGGAGGCGGCGTGGATTGGCCTCCCTATTCGCCAGATATGAACCCCTGTGACTTCTTTCTGTGGGGACACTTGAAAGACCAGGTGTACCGCCAGAATCCAGAAACAATTGAACAGCTGAAGCAGTACATCTCATCTGCATGTGAAGCCATTCCGCCAGACACGTTGTCAAAGGTTTCGGGTAATTTCATTCAGAGACTACGCCACATTATTGCTACGCATGGTGGATATGTGGAAAATATTGTACTATAGAGTTTCCCAGACCGCAGCGCCATCTGTTGTTGAAAATTGTAACTACTGTAATTTCGAATGTTTGTCTACCTGAAAATGTACTGTTGTCCCAAGCATATTGCAACAAACGGTGTATTTCTATCGCTGCTCGTTTAGTTTTTATTGCCGTTTCAAATATACCGGTTATTTTTGAAACACCCTGTATGTACCTAACCTACGTCAACTGATTTGGCAGCAGTTAAGCTATAAGAGAATATCCATCCATCACTACTTCTCAACAGCTAAGGCACTGCAGTTCAAACCATGTTTTTAAGCTAATTACAGGGAAAATACACAGAGATGACAAAAGTCAGAGGATAACGACGGCGTTAATATCACGGACACGACGTATAAAAAAAATGCAGTGCATTGGTGGAGCTTTCATTTGTATTCAGATGTTCATGTGAAAGGTTTCTGAAGTGATTATTGCCGCACGAAGGGACTTGACACACTTTCAACGCAGAGTAGTAGTTGGAGCCAGGCACATGGGACATTCCATTTCGCAAATAGTTACGGAATTCAGTATTCCGAGATCCACAGTGTCCAGAGTGAGCTGAGAACACCAAACTTCCGGCCTTACCTCTCACCTTGGGCAGCACAGTGGCCCACGGCCTTCACCTAATGACCGACAGCAGCGGCGTTTGCGTACAGTTGCCAGCGCTACATGTCAAGTAACACTGAGTGAAACATTCGCAGAAGGCAATGTGGGACGCACGACGAACGTATCCGATAGTCCAGGCTGCTAACGGGCTGAGGCAGCAGACGACCGACGTTAGTACCTTTGCTAAGAGTACGACATCGCCTGCAGCGACTCTCCTGGGATCGTGAACATGTGGATTTTACCCTAAACTACTGGAAAACCGTGGATTGTTCAGATGAATCCCGACTTCATTTGGTAAAAGCTGATAGTAGATTCCCCCCTCCCCAGAGCCACGGATCCATTTCGTCAATAAGGTACTGCGCAAGCTGGTGGTGGCTCCATAACGGCGTGGGCTAAGTTTACTCGGAATGGACTGGGTCTTCTCATGCAACCGAACCAATGGGTGACTGTAAATGTTAATGTTCGGCTACTTGGAAATCATTTTCAGCCGTTCACGAACTTCATGTTCCCAAACAAAGATGGAATTTCTGTGTATGACATTGCGCCTTGTCGTCATATCACAGTTGTTCGTGATTGGTTTGAAGAACACAATAGACAGTTCGAGGGAATTATTTGGCCATTCAGACATGAATCTCATCGAACACTTATGGGACATAATCGAGCTGACAGTTCGTACACAAAATCCAGCACCGGCTATTTGTGGGCGGCTACAGAAGTTGCGTGGCTCTATACTTCTGCAGGGGACTTCCATCGACTTGTCGAGTCCTTGCCACATCGAGTTGCTGCACTATGCTGGGCAAAATGACACGATAGCAGGAGGTATCACATGACTTGTGTCCCGTCAGTGTAATAATACTTACCATGCCTACAGTCTATTCACAGAGAGTTGGGACGAAACATAAACAGTGTCACGTGAGCGACTACGCTCGTTTCCAGAGAAAGCATTCGGTGTTCACGTGATACGTAGGGGTGTGGAAAATCCTTGGCGCACGCTTTGCGGCTGGTGGCGTTCAGCTGGTTGCCGAACTGTCACAGCGGACCGTGAGAAACCTGGGCAACAATGTACGAAATAAATTTAACAATAATGTTATAATTATGTTAAACTGAGTTCATTCTGTCGAAGCAGATTTATTTTCATTCAGGTTGCTAACAAAACGCTCCATTCACACACAATTGTTAATTTTAATAACAATACTAGTAATAATAATGAGAAAGGACGAAACAAGGTTCACTCTGTCGAACTTGAACTGTTTTCATTGAGGTTTATAACAAACCGCTCCTCTCTCTCTCCTCTATAATGCAGTCTAATTTCCACATTTCAGTTTCCACTCGTAAAGGACAAACAGTTGCACCCATCGCGTTCGAAAAAACTACAAAATTAAATTCAAACCTTTCTGAAACTTTTCTCGCTTACACCCCCACAAAAAAATTTAAAGGGGAAAAGTTTGTCGCGTACTATATTTCGGATGATGATTTGGTAAAAGTTCTGCATCAGACGTGAGATTTTAATTTATTACTTCACAATTACTGACTCTATTGCGCAGAAAATTTGCGGGCGTCATCAACATATAGTACTGAAGGAAATTATAAAATTATTTTACTGTGCGACACACAGTTTAGGAAATATGGCGTGATGAATATAGAGTAACGCGAAAAAAACAACTTTTCCTGAAAGCTTAAATATTTATCTTTTTCAGTGACAATAAATTTTAATGTACTGTGGCAAAAGGGGTCGGTAGGTAGTTCTCGGATCATTTTATCATGCTCAGGTGCCAAATTATAAAAAATCACGACTTTCATTTTTTAATTTCTGACGCCACTGCCTTGTACACCCCCCGACGGGAGCGCTGTGGTCACGCGCCTTGCCGTGTTTACAATACGTTTCTTGTTTCGGTGAATGGAGTATAGTTACTCTATGCTTTTATCAGTGTACAACGTTTATAAAAATATCTTGCAATATTTTAAATTTTCTTCCACATTCATATTGTGGTTATTTGAGCACAAACTCCATGTTCTGTAATCTTTTAACATGTGATCTTCTTTATGTCAAAATTGTTGATTTTAATAAAGCTTATTTTTTTAATGTAATGTCAGTTTTATAGAAAAATGTACTTGTAACTTTAAGTCAATGTTAATGCTAGAGAGCTCGTTGGTCTAGCCATTTGACGTAAACTGAAGTTTCTTGTATTGCTCTGTACACAACAGCCTCCTGTAGAATCTGGCCACGTACGTCCTAAGTCGTATAGCAACATGTTGTCAAGAACTTAAGAGTCTATACGATTAGGTTTAAACAGTTAGTTACCAAACTTTGTGAATAATATTGTAAATGTGGTTTTAATTTACATCTTTTACGAGACGATTTTTGTATAATTGCTCGTTTTAATAGCTGAAGATAGCTAGTCAATATATCATATCTAGATCCACAGTAAAAAATACAGAATGGATATCCTACTAGTTGCTGAATCAATTTTTCTTTTTTGTTGTAGAAGTCTGCCCTTTGTTTGCCCTGGAAATGTTACATGCAATGATTTCTACATCTGCGGAAGGAAATTTGGAAATTTTTAGTCAGTTCCTATGGGAGCAAACTGCTGAGGTCATCGGTCGCTAGGCTTACACATTACGTAATCCAATGTAAACTAGCTTAAGCCGTCGGCACACGGACCGTGCATCCGAATGTTGAGCGTTGAGCGTGCCGAGTTTCTGATATCATAGCGTGGAACAGCACGTTCGGGAGTCTTTCCGAACGTGCAGAGCAATATCTAGCATGTCAGATATTCTCAGCGTGCGTCTGAGCGTTGACCAATCAGAAGCCACAACGCCACCTACGGCACACGCACGACATCTCCCTTCAGTACAGAGCTGAGAGGCGCCATATTGGCACTCAGTTCAGGCCTTTAAGTATATATACAGTTTCTGAGCCCCAGCAAATTGAGAATCAATCGAAAACCGCTTGATTAACTGTGTGATTCATTGCAATATAATAACGAGAAACTTTAGATTCGTGGCAAAAGAATTATTGTAACTTGCGTATTGTGAGAGTATCTCATTTGAAGGTAGCGACACGACGAGGATCCACAAAAAATCCATTGCTCTTGGTACAATGTGTTATAATTAAATTTCAGGTAGTAACATAGCTACGATTGAAGCATTTAGCAAGTGGTAACGTATCAGAATTGTCCACAATTGAGTTGTTGCCACGTTAGTATTCTGAGTGGCGTCAACGATCCACGAACAGATTGGTGGTAAAACGAGGGTTCGTGTCTCGCGAAGCCAAAATATTTTTTTTTCCTAAAATTTGCTTATTTAATAGGTTTTGATACTTAATTATTAGTTTAATGTAAGTATACACTACATATTTGATGTTACGTAAATATAAGTTCACCTTCTTTTGAGGAGTCAGTTTGTTCGATTGGCTTAATCTTCAGGAGAGCTTGCGCTAATTGTATAAAGATATTTTGTTCCTTTTTCTTTTGAGTATCGTATTTCACGTCTTTTAAAGATTCTGCTGCTGGGTAGGAACAGAGATCAAGTAAGACTGACCTAAAGGTTTTACCAAAATGTGGGGAAGATAAAATAATGTTTATCTTATGTGGAGAAAAAAAATGGTTCAAACGGCTCTGAGCACTATGGGACTCAACATCTTAGGTCATAAGTCCCCTAGAACTTAGAACTACTTAAACCTAACTAACCTAAGGACATCAAATACACCCATGCCCGAGGCAGGATTCGAACCTGCGACCGTAGCAGTCCCGCGGTTATGTGGAGAACTATTGCAAATTTGTGTCGCACTGTTTGTATTGGAACTTTTATAAGCCTGTGTCCTTATTGATTGGACATGGTACTTTCCCTTTTTGTCTTAAAAGATGTACCGTACATTGATATTGAAGTTTTTGTGTATATTACATATAGAACGACGTGACTAGGATATGGACAATCGAGGAAACGTGCGTTTTAATAGAGCTAACGTGGGAATTTTACGAGCGCCTGTTGAATAAACAGTGTGATTTACGAATAGAAACATCCCACAACTGCCGCTGGAGGGCGTCGCGGTCGCGTATACCACTTTGGGGCCCACGTACCGTATGCACAAGTCGCATCGTTCCTGAGCGTTGAGCAGCACGTTGATCTCGGCACACTCAACGTTGACGTTCGACAGCACGGTCCGTGTGCCGACGGCTTTACGCTAAGGTCAACACACCCATGGCTGAGGGAGGGCTGGGACGTCTATGACGGGGGGAGCCGCGTGAAACGTTGCTAGGCGCCTTGATAGGTAAGGATTTAAATATTTAATAATACGTAATACCCACTCAACACAATTTTTGATAACATGTGCAACCATAAGTAATGATCTCAATTTTAAAACCAAATCTTTGTCAACAATATATCGAAATATCGGTATATTAGATATTAATGATCGTCGATACTAATATTTACTGCAGAAATATGTTATTATATCTAATATTCATATCTGTCTTTCGATGTCCTATCCTTAACGTCAGTGTCGTGTATTGGTTAATCACTGCCGTCTAACTCACAACTGAGAATGGATTATTGTAGCGTCGTTCGACTTCAAAACCAGTAAACGAAGTACCTCCTGGCATTCTGATGTATCATTTCGCTGCCTCAATTTAAAACCATCCAGCCACGCGCAACGATACTGTGACGCGGAGATACCAGTGTACAGGTATGCCAGAACTGGAGATATGTACCTGCCAACAAACAAATGCCTTATTATGTAACTTTATCTTTTAGAGGAAATACTTGTAAATTTATGAGTTACCTTGCTCATACTAAGTGGTAATGGGCGATTTGTAAACATTCGACTTCAAAGAAGACGTCTTCCGAACCAAGACCGCATTTGCAAAACCTTTATTTGCGACAACCGATTTCGGTAAACAGAGCCACCATCATCTGATCCCGATAGGTACGAGATGGAGTACATTTAGAGCTCTAATTGGGCACTTGCGTAAACCTATATGTACAGTCATACTCATAAATTAAGGATAATTGCAGAATTTGGTGACACACAACGTGGCACTACACAAAACTCGCGCAAATGGCATAGCCACATAGGGAACACACACGACACAGATCTGCAAGTCAACGGTATTGGTGATAAGTTCAGCAAACCGTCCCGAAACACAAGTGCCACAAAACGCCACTGTTTCCTGCAATATACCCCGACATTAATATGGGATATGATCACCATGCACACGTACATAGGCCGCACAACAGGTTAGCATACTCTAGATCAGGTGGTCGAGCAGCTGCTGGGGTATAGCCTCCCATTCTTGCACCAGTGCCTGTCGGAACTCCTGAAGTGTCCTAGGGGTTTAAAGACGTGCAGCGATACGTCTACCGAGAGCATCCCAGGCGTGCTGGATGGTATTTAGGTCTGGAGAACAGGCAGGCCACTCCTTTCACCTGATATCTTCTGTTTCAAGTTACTACTCCACTATGGCAGCTCGGTGCGGCCGTGCGTTATTATCCATCAGGAGGAAGGTGGGACCCACTGAACCCCTGAAAAGGCGGACATAGTGGTGCAAAATGACGTCCCGATACACCTGATCTGTTCCAGTTTCTCTGTCAAAGACATGCAGGGGTGTACGTGCACCAATCATAATCCCGCCCCACACCATCAAATCACGACCTCCATACAGGTCCCTTTCAAGGACATTAAGGAGTTGGTATCTGGTTCCCGGTTCACGCCAGATGAAAATCCTGCGAGAATCAGTGTTCAGACTATACCCGGACTCGTCCGTGAACATAACCTGGGACCACTGTTCCAATGACCATGTACTGTGTTCCCGACACCAGGTTTTACGGACTCTCCTGTGAGCAGGGGTCAGTGGAATGCACCTTACAGGTCTCCGTTAGAATAAACCATGTCTGTTCAGTCGTCTGTAGACTGTGTGTCTGGAGACAACTGTTCCAGTGGCCGCGGTAAGGTCCCCAGCAAGGCTACCTGCAGTACTCCGTGGCCGTCTGCGTGCACTGATGGTGATATATCGGTCTTCTTTTGGTGTTGTACACTGTGGACGTTCCGTACTGTAGCGCCTGGACACGTTTCCTGTCTGCTGGAATCGTTGCCATAATCCTGAGATCACACTTTGTGGCACACAGAGGGCCCGTGCTTCGACCTGCTGTGTTTGACCAGCCTCCAGTCGCCCTAGCATTCTACCCCTCATAACGTCATCAATATGTGTTCTTTGAGCCATTTTCAACACAGAGTCACCATTAGCACGTCTGAAAACGTCTCCACACTTACTCGCTGCACCGTACTTTGGCATGCACCAACACACCTCTGCGTAAGTGGACTGCTGCCAGCGCCACCGTGTGACGACCACAGGTCAAATGCACAGCATGGTCATACCTTAAGGTTATTTAAGCCCGCAAAGCGCCCACCAGAGCGTTGTTACAGCTTGTATCAGCATTACCCTTAATTTATGAGCATGAGTGTAGGTCAGATGACGGTTATTCTTTTTACCGAAGCGGGTCGGCGTAAATAAAGGGTGTAAAAATACGATCTTGACTGAGAAGTTGTCTTCCTTCAAAGTTAAGAATTTATGAGTTCCCTCTGTTTAGCCCGCGTCAAATTCAAATTCCGTTTATTTTCTTGAAACGCATACGTTCCAAGTAAACATGTTCATTTCTGCGACTTCTAGAAACGAAGGATCTGTATTATATGCAGAAGCTCCGCAGTTCATTTTTTTTCGGCCTTTTCTTAAACTTGCCATTTTCATCTTGCAGTAGGATTTGCTACGAGAGCACTTCAAAACGTCGCAAATTTTTACGGTGGGCAAAATGCGTTTATGTAAATATGCACTTCAACGCGACACAAGTATAAATTCTTTAAGTCTGCGTAAACAACCGTGGAACGTTCTCACAATTGTTCAGCTCCTCGTCGATAGAAATATGCTTCTTGATCAGGGAATTATTTGAGAACCGCTTTTTGAACGTCCTCTGCTAATGCTCCAAATCAGTTTATCGATTACGTGGACACTGTCGTCTCTGGTCGATGTCAGAATTCTTCATTCCTGATCAGAGTCATTCCTGTCTGTGCGACTTTGGTGCAATTGTTGGCACCATTTTACTACGGCTGGACGCGGCGTTGCGTTCTGGACATATACCGCCAGAATTTAATGACAAATCTGTGTGCAGTTCAGACGTTTTATACATAAGAACCGTTGTGTGGTGTATACTTCAGCGTTGGAGTACATTTCCAGTTGCCACGCCATTTCACACCGACACTCTAAAGCGTCCGTTATCCGTACCACAGCGCAACTGTGTCCGCAGGAAACTCGGAACATTTAACTTACCGTCTTCTGACAATGTGCCACTCCAGCTGCGCAATGGTCTACGCCTGGAACAACATGTGTAAGATACTTTTTTGAAAATTCCTCGTATACTGTGTCACTTTCTGAATCTTATAAAAGTGTATGCATAAACTTTAAGAATTGATTTTTAAAGCAAGTCTCCCTCTGGACTATCAGTAACACGTCAGGCTGGTGTACCTCACACGTACTTGATAGAGTTGGAAGAACTCAGTGGTAATTTTATCGGTTGTTCAGTCAAATGCACTGTAACATGCTTGGATGTCCTAGGCTTTCTGTCCGCAAGGTGGTCTATCTTAACATAATCTTCCGTCGGTACTTGGTAGAACAACATTAAAATAAATGTTCTTTCCACAAGACGGTCGATGCGTTGCTGCTCAAGCCTATGCAGATTTGCTCCACCGGCTCCATTCACGTCATATAGTGAATGAAGAGATTTCTGAGGCGGCGCGCTGCAGGCTTCAGATGATCTCAAACACGATAAATAGGATTTGAGTCCGCTGGTACTTCTTGCTTTTCTTTTTTCGTTCGTTCTTGGTTACTGGAGGAATCTACTCAGGAGCGAGTTGTGCGACGTGTACTCTTGCATTATTATCCTGTACACATTTCAGAAATGTTGACTGTACTGCAGGAGAAAAGTATCCTTTGCCGATACTACCCAATCCTCAAATTACTCTCGATAGTGATGAGAGCCGTAAGACGTACGTCACGATACGTCCCTGATAAATCCATGGCACTGAGTTCCTGAGACGTGGAATGTTACTGAAATCTTCACCATGACGATCATCAGGTGTCAAACGAATCTGCGACTGGTCGGTGGAGAGAAAAAAATGGTTCAAATGGCTCTGAGCACTATGGGACTTAACATCTTAGATCATCAGTCCCGTGGAACTTAGAACTACTTAAACCTAACTAACCTCACACACATCCACGCCCGAGGCAGGATTCCAACCTGCGACCGTAGCAGTCCCGCGGTTGCGGACTGTAGCGTCTAGAACGCACGGCCACCGCGGCCGGCGGTTGAGAGAACCCGGCAACATTGATTCAGGTTGCATTACAGAAGCTCACCTCCTTCGCGAACACGGTACTCACTATTTGTGGCGTTATCGAAATGAAACCTAAAGACCAAATTGATCACGTGGATACGATTACGTATTGTCTGGATCAATACAGCTATCGCAGTTTCCTCGAAAATGCAGGGTGTAGTTATACTGCATTCTCCATAGGGCTTTTGCCATCATGCAGTGAACATCAGTAGTAGTTTGATGTTACCATGTGATAAACATGCCCATGGCTATGGATGTGATGATGACATATTTACACGTTGTATATTTTGAAAGGCTTGTCAAGTGCTGGAGTACATAAGTATTTGCTCTGCTTCTCTTGAAAACGGGTAAACAGGGGAAATTAAAATAGTGGATTTTATAAATAAATGCTTTCTAATGTTACTTAAAATCCGTCTTGATTGCAAATTTTTTATTCATATGACCGGTTTCGGTTAATTCAGAACCATCTTCAGATCTGATATTTCAGTTACAGGAGTAACCCGTCCAAATCCAGCAACTTTCACATGCTACGTCACATTTGCTGGATTTGGACGGGTTACTCCTGTAACTGAAATATCAGATCTGAAGATGGTTCTGAATTAACCGAAACCGGTCATATAAATAAAAAATTTGCAATCAAGACGGATTTTAAGTAACATTATAAAATCACTGATTGCTGTTATCCCATAAGACATTATGTCTGTTTTTGCAAATGCTTTCTAGTCTGTCGTCAGAAGACGACAGAGCCAGGTCAAAAGCACCACTGGTGGAAAGATGTGAGCTGGTGCCATAGAGACTCGCTACTGCGGGAGTTCCACGACCACCAAGGGCGGCGCTGAGGATAAAGACATCGACTTCGCCTCTGCCAACTGCAGGCCGAGTACAATCCGCCAATGACCGGACGACAACGGACAGAAGCCTACTTGGAAGAAAGAAGAGCAGCTCTCGCTCACTTGGTTATAACTCATCGTCCAGGGTTGACTTACACGGGGAACGTCGTTTAGTCAACATGCTATGTACTATGACCACCCCACCCCCCACCCCCCCATGAACCATAGACCTTGCCATTGGTGGGGAGGCTTGCGTGCCTCAACCATACAGATAGCCGTACCGTAGGTGCAACCACAACGTAGGGGTATCTGTTGGAGAGGCCAGACAAACGTGTGGTTCCTGAAGAGGGGCAGCAGCCTTTTCAGCAGTTGCAGGGGCAACAGATCTGGCCTTGTAACACTAATCAAAACGGCCTTGCTGTTGTGGTACTGCGAACGGCTGAAAGCAAGGGGAAACTACAGACGTAATTTTTCCCGAGGGCATGCAGCTTTGATTAAATGATGATGGCGTCCTCTTGGGTAAAATATTCCGGAGGTAAAATAGTCCCCCATTCGGATCTCCGGGCGGGGACTACTCAAGAGGACGTCATTATCAAGAGAAAGAAAACTGGTTTTCTGCGGATCGGAGCGTGGAATGTCAGATCCCTTAATCGGGCAGGTAGGTTAGAAAATTTAAAAAGGGAAATGGATAGCTTAAAGTTAGATATAGTGGGAATTAGTGAAGTTCGGTGGCAGGAGAAACAAGACTATTGGTCAGGTGAATACAGGGTTATAAATACAAAATGAAATAGGGGTATTGCAGGAGTAGGTTTAATAATGAATAAAAGAATAGGAGTACGGGTAAGCTACTAAAACAGCATAGTGAACGCATTATTGTGGCCAAGATAGACACGAAGATCACGCCTACTACACTAGTACAAGTTTATGTCCCAACTAGCTCTGCAGATGATGATGAAATTGATGAAATGTTTGATGAGATAAAAGAAATTATTCAGGTAGTAAAGGGAGACGAAAATTCAAAGGTCATGGGTGACTGGAATTCGACAGTATGGAAAGGAGGAGAAGGAAAAGTAGTAGGTGAATATGGATTGGGGCTAAGAAATGAAAGACGAAGCCCCCTGGTAGAATTTTGCACAGAGCATAACTAAATCATAGGTAACACTTGGTTCAAGAATCATGAAAGAAGATTGTGTACATGGAAGAACCCTGGAGACACTAGAAGGCTTCAGATAGATTATATAATGGTAAGACAGAGGTTTAGGAACCAGGTTTTACATTGTAAGACATTTCCAGGGGCAGATGTGGACTCTGACCACAATCTATTGGTTATGAACTGTAGATTAAAACTGAAGAAACTGCAAAAGAGGTAAGTTAAGGAGATGGGACCTGGATAAACTGAAAGAACCAGAGGTTGTACATAGTTTCAGGGAGAGCATAAGGGAACAACTCACAGGAATGGGGGAAAGAAATACAGTAGAAGAAGAATGGGTAGCTTTGAGGGATGAAATAGTGAAGGCAGCAGAGGATCAAGTAGGTAAAAAGACGAGGGCTAGTAGAAATCCTTGGGTACCAGAAGAGATACTGAATTTAATTGATGAAAGGATAAAATACGAAAATGCAGTAAATGAAGCAGGCAAAAAGTAATACAAACGTCTCAAAAATGAGATCGACACAAAAAGCAAAATGGCTAAGCAGGGATGGCTGGAGGACAAATGAAAAGATGTAGAGGCTTATCTCACGAGGGGTAAGATAGATACTGCCTACAGGAAAATTAAAGAGACATTTGGAGAAAAGAGAACCACTTGCATGAATATCAAGAGCTCAGATGGAAACCCAGTTCTAAGTAAAGGAGGGAAAGCAGAAAGGTGGAAGGAGTATATAGAGGGTCTATATAGGGGCGATGTACTTGAGGACAATATAATGGAAATGGAAGAGGATGTCGATGAAGATGAAATGGGAGATACGATACTGCGTGAAGAGTTCGACAGAGCACTGAAAGACCTGAGTCGAAACAAGGCCCCGGGAGTAGACAACATTCCATTAGAACTACTGAGAGCCTTGGGAGAGCCAGTCCTGACAAAACTCTACCATCTGGTGAGAAGATTCAAGAAGAATATAATAATTCCAATCCCAAAGAAAGCAGGTGTTGACAGATGTGAAAATTACCGAACTATCAGTTTAATAAGTCATTGCTGCAAAATACTAACGCGAATTCTTTACAGACGAATGGAAAAACTGGTTGATGCCGACCTCGGGGAAGATCAGTTTGGATTCCGTAGAAATGTTGGAACACGTGAGGCAATACTGACCCTACAACTTCTCTTAGAAGAAAGATTAAGGAAAGGCAAACCTACGTTTCTAGTATTTGTGGACTTAGAGAAAGTTGGCTGGAATACTCACTTTGAAATTCTGAAGGTGGCAGGGGTAAAACACAGGGAGCGAAGGGCTATTTACAATTTGCACAGAAACCAGATGGCGATTATAAGAGTCGAGGGACATGAAAGAGAAGCAGTGGTTGGGATGGGAGTGAGACAGGGTTGTAGCCTCTCCCCGATGCTTTTCAATCCGTATATTGAGCAAGCAGTAAAGGAAACAAGGGAAAAGTTCGGAGTAGGTATTAAAATCCATGGAGAAGAAATAAAAACTTTGAGGTTCGCCGATGAAATTGTAATTCTGTCAGAGACAGCAAAGGACTTGGAAGAGCAGTTGAACGGAATGGACAGTCTCTTGAAAGGAGGGTATAAGATGAACATCAACAAAAGCAAAACGAGGATAATGGAATGTAGTCGAATTAAGTCGGGTGATGCCACGGGGATTAAATTAGGAAATGAGACACTTAAAGTAGTAAAAGTTTTGCTATTTGGGGAGCAAATAACAGATAATGGTCGAAGTAGAGAGCATATAAAATGTAGACTGGCAATGGCAAGGAAAGCGTTTCCGAAGAAGAGAAATTTGTTAACATCGAGTATTGATATAAGTGTCAGGAAGCCGTTTCTGAAAGTATTTGTGTGGAGTGTAGCCATGTATGGAAGTGAAACATGGACGATAAATAGTTTAGACAGGAAGAAAATAGAAGCTTTCGAAATTTGGTGCTACAGAAGAATGCTGAAGATTAGATAGGTAGATCACATAACTAATGAGGAGGTGTTGAGTAGAATTGGGGACAAGAGGAGTTTGTGGCACAACTTGTCTGGAAGAAGGGATCGGTTGGTAGGACGTGTTCTGAGGCATCAGGACATCACCAGTTTAGTACTGGAGGGCAGCGTAGAGGGTAGAAAACGTAGAGGGAGATCAAGAGATGAATACACTAAGCAGATCCAGAAGGATGTAGGTTGCAGTTGGTACTGGGAGATGAAGAAACTTGCACATGATAGAGTAGCATTGAGAGCTGCATCAAACCAGTCTCAAGACTGAAGACCACCACTTCAACAACAACAACATGTACTGTGAAGTAAACATACGATTATTGGCACTTTGCCACTGAGGGCCCTTTGTTCGTGTTATGCACACATCTAAAACAGTTTTGCATTACCCCGGTTCCGAGGACTCCTGAAAATAGACGTTGACTGTGGATATTGTATCACAGACACAGTCCCTTTGACTGTTCAGAGAATTCACTAAACCCGCATAAAGATGCAACCAACCATGCATTAGCAGCGCCCATTAGACGGAGAGGGGTCCGACAGTCGATCAGTTCCAGTCATTCCACCAGGAAGGAGGTACACAGCTTGTGTTGTCTGTAGTTCAAAAATGCCTAGACGGTAAATACCGCGGTTCGATCGCGTCCGTATTGTTACTCTGTGTCAAGGAGTGCTCTCAACAAGGGAAGTGTCCAGGCGTCTCGGAGTGAACCAAAGCGATGTTGTTCGGACATGGAGGAGATACAGAGAGACAGGAACTGTCGAAGACATGCCTCGCTCACGCCACCCAAGCGTTGCTATTGCAGTGGATGACCGCTACGTATGGATGAACCCTGACGGAGGAACCCTGACAGCAACGCCACCATGTTGACTAATGCTTTTCTTGCAGCCACAGCACGACGTGTTACGACTGAAACTGTGCGCAACAGGTTGCATGATGCGCAACTTCCCGACGTCCATGGCGATGTCCATCATTCCGCAACCACGATACCCTGCATCGCGGTACTGATGTGCCCAACAACATGCCGAATAAACCGCTCAGGATTGTCATCATGTTCTCTTCATCGATGAGTGTTGCGTATGCCTTCAACCACAAAATCGTAGGAGACGAGTTTGGAGGCAACCAGGTCAGGCTAAACGCCTAAGACACACGGTCCAGCTAGCTGTTTTGGGATGGCATTATGTGGGGCCGACGTATGCCGCTGGTTGTAATGGAAGGCGCCGTAACAGCTGTGCGATACGTGAATGCCATCCTCCGACTGATAATGCAACCATACTGGCAGCGTATTGGTGAGGTATTCGTCTTCCTGGACGACAATTCGTGCTCCCACCGTGCACATATTGTGAATGACTTCCTTCGGAATAACGACATCGCTCGACTGGAATTGCCAGCATGTTCTCCAGACATGAACCCTATTGAACATGACTGGGATCATTTGAAAAGGGCTGTTTTGGGACGACGTGACCCTCCAACCACTCTCAGGGATCTACGCCGAATCACCGTTGAGATGTGGGACAGTCTGGACCAACAGTGCCTTGATGAACATGCGGATAGAATGCCACGACGAATACAGGAATGCATCAATGCAAGAGGACATGCTACTGCGTATGAGAGGAACCAGTGTGTACTGAAATCTGGACAACCACCTCTGAAGATGTCACTGTAATGTGGTACAACATGCAATGTGTGGTATTCACGAGCAATAAAAATAGCGAAAATCATGTTGATGTTGACCTCTGCTCCATTTTTCTGTACAGGTTCAGATGGTTCAAATGGCTCTAAGCACTATGGGACTTAACATCTGAGGTCATCAGTTCCCCATACTGAGAACTACTTAAACCTACATCACAGACATCCATGTCCGAGGCAGGATTCGAACCTACGACGGTAGCAGCCATGTGGCTCCGGACTGAAGTTCTGTAGAGGTTGCGGAACTCTCGGAACAGAGGTGATGCAAAACTTTTTTGATGTGTGTATTGCAAGCAGTGTTACAGAATTCATCATTCAACAAATCGTAAAGATAAGTAAAACTTTTAACTCATTTGACTGACTTTGTTACTAATTTGTTGGAGTGTTGTAGAACCTTGATCTCCTGTCGTGTTACCTGACCCTGTGCAATAGCTGAGTAATAGTGGCAGAGAGAAATTATCTTTGCGGTCTACTGCACCAGAAACCATGAGCTCGACGTACCGTATCGGTGGTAACTCGCCCTCCATAGCAATAACGAGACCCTTACAAAACTGGCCACGAGGGTTTACAAAACTTTTCAATAGTCAAAGGTGACGAATATGTCTGCCAAAATAGACCAGAGAATAAGATCGGACACTCTTCGGAGCACCTAAAATGTCCATCTCTCATTGTCGTGGATGGATAAGTTGTGGCAGAGACCATTACTCGTATTTGGTAAACCGAATAGCCCAGTATTACTGGTACTAGCCTTGACTTGCTGCATTTATCTGGTTGCAGCCAAAAGTAGCCACCTCGTGAAACTGCTATTCTTCACGTGAGGCTGCAATGCGTAAATGATCACTGTCAGCTCACCTACTGAACTGACTTCGTTAGCGATATCGCAACAGGTGAATGAGAAACTGGGAGCACGCACTTCCTCAATAAAACACACATCCACCCGACATGCGTGACAGTACGTTGCACTCCAAGGGTAGTCTCAGTTTTACTTTTTTTCTTCATTTCGCAGTAGCACTTGCACCCTTACACCCTACGTCCTCAGTTAATTTCTGGATGCATTTCAGTTTTTACCGTCTAGTATCACGACAGTCTCTGATCTCTTAACAGATGTCTTAGCACCCTGTCCCTTCTTCTTGCGAGTATTTTGCATGTACTCGTTCCCTCATCGATTCTGCGGACAACCTCCTCATTCGTTACTTTATCAGTCCACCTAATTTTCAATGTTTTTCTGCAGCATCACATCTCAAATGTTTCGATTCTCTTCTGTTCAGGTTTTCCCACAGTCCATGATTCTGTACCATACAATTTTGTGCTCCAAATGTACATTCTCAGAAATTTCTTCTGAAAATTATGGTCAATGTTTCACACCAGTAGACTTCTATTGGCCAGGAATGTCCTCTTTGCCTACGGTACTTTTTACGTCCTCTTTGCTTCGTACGCCATAGATTAGTTTGTTTCCAAGGTAGGAGATCCCTTAACTTCGTCTACTTCGTGCCCACAAACTTTTGGTATTAAGTCTCTCGCTATTCTCATTTATGTTATTTCGCATTAATTTTCTCTTTTCCGGTTTACTCTCAGTCCGTTCATTAGACTGTTCATTCCATTCAACAGCTACTGTAATGGTTCCTAACTTTCACTGGGGATAACAATGTAATCAACGAAACCTATCATTAATATCCATTCACCCCCGTCCTTAATTTCACTCTTTTGTCTTTTGTTTCCGTTATTGCTTCTTTGATATATATCGGACATTATGGTTAGAAGACTGCATCCCAGGTTTACACAGTTTTAATCCGAGCACCTCTTTCAAGATCTTTCAAGAGTTATTGCTTCCTCTTGGCTCTCGCACTTCTTGTATAACACCAGTCTTTCCCCGTAGCTTACACCCATTTTCCTCAGAATGTCAGATTCGAGCAATCTTTTCCTCGCGCGACAATTCTTATCTTCAGTCTTTCTTCCAATATCAAGCGCAAACTCAGAACTGCCTGTCTGTTGCCTTTACCTTTTCTAAAGCAAAATTATCTACAGATCGTCCATTTACAATTCTTCTGTATATTTTTCTTCTCAGTAGTTTGTTTGCTAATTTTCACACCTGTCTTCCCTTGCCATCGTAGGAAATGTGTGGCTGATACATTTCTAAAAGTCTGATGATAGGACGTCTGCCTCATAGACTGTGCACACTTAGCTGAATAGTCGTTTCGTTATCGTTTCTTTTAATGATTTTAGGAATGTCGGTGGAAGTTTATCAGTCCTTTCTGCTTTATTTGATCGCAAGTCTTGCAGAACTCTTTTAAATTCTGACCCTAATACTGGATCCCCAATCTCTTGCGTATCGAATCCAGTTGCTTCTTCACTCAAGTCTAATAGTTAACTCCTTCCTGTCACAGAAGCCATCGGTGTACTTTTTTCATCTATTCGCTCTTTCCTCTGGGTTTAACAGTGGAAGTACCGTCGGGCTCCATTCGTTTTGCTCTCTATAAATGACAATTGCAATCTATACACTTCTTTAAACCACACTCATACTCTGATACGTGTGGTAACGTTACTGTAACGCACTGACTAGCATATTAATGCAGTACGATGTAGGTGTTCTACTCAGTGTGCAGACAAGGAGTCAAAGGCATCCCAAAAATAAAAGATGGCCAACGCAGGAACAGCAGAATTTCCTGCAAAGCTTTACCGTAATTTGACGTAAGCCAATATGATATACAAGATAATCAAAATAATACGAGATAAATATTTGCCTAAAGAAAAATTAGAATATGTAACATTAGTACCATTCATCTACTTTAGGGTAAACACATACGCTAGCATAGATATTGTTATACGCGCTAGTTTAGAAGTAATGTTATCTTTCGAAAAATTGTTTAGAAGCTAATAATTCCTTACACATTTTACCTTTTAGCGAGACGGCCAATTTTTACAAACGTAAATGAAAGTGACGAAGAAAATAAATTTTGTGAGGAGTACAAATGGGTATGAAAATGATACAACTTCATCTACTCCGATGAGATTCCGACTGCTCAGCGTATTTCGCTGCATGTGTTTACGTGAACGACAATGAATGTTTTCGTTTCCTTCGGATTGTTATTATACAATTTCCTGCCAGGAGAAAAACAATGCTCTGTTTGCTACACAAACCCAATTTATATGGTGATAACCCCAACCTGATATAGTACACAGGGAACCGGCTGTTTTGGTGGAAAAGTATGAATCTTCCGCGAAAATATGTTATTTGCGATGTTCGTCGCTCTACCATTAAAATTTTCAAGCTCGCAGAAGCACAGGACCCATTATAGAAACAAATCAGCGATCCAATAAATATTTATAACTTCTCTTCGCCCAGTTTTCATTAAATTGCATTGGAAAAACTTCAGAACACTAACAGCAAAGCTTTTACATAATTTTTAGATTGCAACTCAATCACGGTTGAAGGAAAAGCGAACGTACGTCAAAACAATTTCACTGTATGTTTTTATATCGCATAGAACAGTAAATAACAGCATTTAGTATTTATAGTGCTTGTTAGCAGTACATTGTTGTATATGGTAACATACTTACCTAGACTGTTAATCTGTAACAGCATATCGAGTTTTAGAAAAAAAATCACTTAGCACTTTCGTCAGGAGCAACTGTACAGGTGTGTGATTTTCTGATATATATTATTTTGACTCTAGCTATAATGCAGCATTGTGCCACACAGGAATGATCAATTATTCGAGTCAGTCTAAAGTAAAAAAAAATAGACCAAATGGCACCTTTAATTCACTGAGGGCAAAATAACACACTCATCGTTTTACCACGAAGTCAAATGAAACGTAGAAACTGATATTACGTAACAATTTCAGCGACAGGTCGTTTTAAAATTAACAGAAGTGTATCGCAAAGTCTTAAAATTAAATTAGTGCTGAATGACATCCGTGCTGAAATTTACTGTCCTCATTTCTTGCAGGCGGCATCAACAAAGATCGTATGAATTTTTGTACCAAAAGTAATTTTCTTCCAAACTAACTTTTGTGAGTATCTGATTTCTTTCCTCATACTGCGCTTCTGTTTCGTTTAAGGATATCAAATTTTTAATTTTGTGGTTTCTTTTCTCTTTTGTGTTATGACTTACATACATAATTAAGTCTCAATGAAATCAGTAATAACTGTACTCGAAATTAAGTCTATTCCTTGAACTCACGCTTGTGAATGGAAGATGTAATTCCGAAATACAGATTCCATTAGACGTCATAACGATAAGGAGACATACATACATATGATAATAATCGAGGAGATTAAAACTACTCTAAACAGTACTTGGTGATGTTTAAGGCCGCTAAAGTGGGAAAACGAAGAAGAAAACCTTGTTTATGGTCCTGATAGAATTATACTGATTGCCTGTAGTGCAGGGAAATGAGTGATGATCTTGAGGAACCAGGGAACAAATGAAGACACGGGAATATGTGACGCCGATTAGAGGCTTCTAAGGGTTGTAGAAGTGAAGTAGTAGATACAGTTTTTTCACTTGGTATATTATGAAATGCATTCGAGCATTGCGAACTGATTGTTCAACGGCTTTCCGATTCACTAGTAGCACATGGAAATTAGTGCCGGATCGGGACCGGTTCCTCGATTTCCCGCTTTTTGCGAGCGGTAGACATAACCGCTTTCTTTCTTTTTTTCTCCTTATCTCACTCTCTTTCACTTTCTAGATTACAAAGGAACCTATAGCAAAAAGGCATATTGGCCATCGCCACTTTGTCCGTAAAAAATAAATAAATAAATAAACAGTGCCACTTCTGGCGTTGGCTCCTAATAGTTCTACGTGAACTAAGAAAGATGGAAGGAAAAGGGAAGGAGAGGGTATCACAAGCATATAATAAGAAGAAATTCTTTTTCTTCTTCCTTCGAGTGATATTGTTGAATTTTTTAATTATTTACTGACGTTTCTTAAAACCGGTGAAGTCCGGGAGCCGCCGTAGAAGACGTCTCGAAAATAAAGGGGATGTATATTGGATGCCGTATATGATGCCACCTGTAGTGCAGGTACTTTTATCACATTGGGGGTGCGGGCCATTTGCACCTTAGTGTAGACTGCCTTCGTCGACAAGCGCACAGGCTGGAAAGAGGCAGAAAGACAGCTATGTTCAAGGGAAAGAAGTGCGATCTGATGCAAGGGCGCTGGGATGTCCGACAATCACCGAAGGGGCCATCGAGGTCTGGGCATATGTACCAAACTGTGAGCTGGTAAGACAGGTAGGGCAACACCGCCAGATGGTCGACTGTGAGCCGACTAAAAGGACCCCACCTCTATCCTGAAAAACATGGTAATGACCCACAGACCCTCGAGCCTGGGGAAGAGTGAAGGACTCATAGCGACAGATCATTCCCTGACTAACAAATGAACCTATCACAGCCAACATGCGACGAGCCTGGATGTGGGGATTGGAAGAGGTTGCGCCATATGAGGAGTTCGCGACACCATGTGGGTCTCGACACAGCGCATATGTCGTAGGAGGTCAAAAGAGCTGGTGGTGATGTTCAAAGAGTCCAAACATGATCCGTTGTGGCAGTCTTCTGCAGTTAAGAGCCGCAGTGCGCAGCAGGTCAGCCGTGAAATAGATGCCAAGAAGGTATCGATTACGCTGAGCGGATCGACACTCCCATCAGACCTGTAGTGATAGACATTGCTCACGATTGACGTATGATAATGGAGGTGCCCAACGTCTCGCTGTGGGTCGCCAACCACGCAAGCGCTTCCTGGGTACAGTCGGCCTCGAAACGCAGGGAACCAAATCGTCTGCATAGACAATGTAGCAGAATCGTTGTCCACCCAGCGACATCCATGTAAGTCGTTGTCGTAGGCCACATAACTGGTTCTACGGCGAAGGTGTACAGCGCCGGCGGGGGGGCTTTCCTGCCACACCGAGCGCCTGATCGGGATTGATTGTGTGAGCCTACCATTGAAGAGCACCAGGTATGTCGCTCCACACAGCAAATGCATAAACACTTAATCAATAGTGTTGAATATCCCATTTAATGGAGGACAGTCTTAGGGAAAGAGTGATAGACTCAATCCAACACCAGGTTGAAGTCTAAGGACACCAAAGCCGTGGGCAAATGTTGAGATCGATCGAGGGCTTTCAGATTCCTGTAGCCTCAGAGCGCTCTCCGAATGTTGTACTGTCCGCCTAGCGACGCCTTATAACAGAACACGACATGGCGCGCCGTCCTTTTAAGTCACACTGCCAAAAGACGAGTAAAGACTGTAAGTAGGCTGTATAGGTTTTTATGTAGGTAACGCCACGTAGGGCTCCGTATGAAAATCACTGACTCTGCTGTGTGCAGTCTGTGGCTGGTTTGCATTGTTGGAATATTTGCTACTGTAGTGTTGGGCAGTTGGATGTGAACAGCGCGTAGGGTTGCGCAGTTGGAAGTGAGCCGCCAGCAGTGGTGGGTGTGGGGAGAGAGAAGGCAGAATTTTGAGAGCGGACGATCTGGACGTGTGTCCATCAGAAAGAGTAAATTTGTAATACTGGATTGTTAGTCAGGGCCATTCTTTTGTAGGGATTATTGAAAGTCAGTTGCGTTGCGCTAAAAAAATACTATTTTTCAGTGTAGCGATGAGCAGAATAAATAAAGAGAGAAATGTCTGAGTACGTTCAGTTTTGCTCAGCTGTTTGAAAATCAAATAACGTAGAGGTTTTCCAGCACTGTCATTTATAAAAATTTTCTAAGGGGATGTTTCAAAATGGTTCAAATGGCTCTGAACACTATGGGACTTAACTTCTGAGGTCATCAATCCCCTAGTACTTAGAATTACTTAAACCTAACTTACCTAAGGACATCATCACACACATCCATGCGCGAGGCAGGATTCGAACCTGCGACCGTAGCGGTCGCGCGGTTCCAGACGGTAGCGCCTAGAACCGTTCGGCCACGCCGGCCGGCTAAGTTCTAGGGTACTGATGACCTCAGAAGTTAAGACCCATAGTGCTACGAGCCATTTGATAGCTATCAAGGAGTAAATGGAGCTTGTTTACCTCATCCATTATTACGTAACTAATATCGCCATAAACAACTGTATTTTCCTCCTTAATTAAAGCTGATATTTTCATTTAAACTGTTGCTAAATGGAAATACTTCATTAACTTATGTTCTTATTTATATACATTGCAGGCATCAGCCCTTTTCTGTTATTATAAAAACTAAATATTTCTGCTCTCAGATATCTGACCTCTTTGTCTATAAACACCGAATGGAAAAAATATCAAAGTGGTCATGGAAAATCTTCCATTTACGACGAAAACAAATCATTATAATAGAATGTATATTAAAAAGATACAAAAGCACGAAATCCACTCCAATAACATGAGCAATCTTGGCAAAAATGTGTTGATCGACGTTGTTAGGAGACGACGATACCGTCAAAGCTTCTTTCCCGAGAAGCCTGGACGTGCCGGGGTTTTGATGTGATGGTCCGTTGACACCCTGTGTGAATGCCGTGATTTGAAATGCATTGTGAAATATTGCGATGTGACGTGAATTGACGTGACGTGCCACGACTTGACGGGGTATATTATTGGCCCTAAAGGAACGACGTGGTCCGGATAACACGTGATAATTCCAGCTTCATGTTGACAAAATGAGTAGAATGATATTCTCACTTCCGAGATATTCCTACTCTATGGGCCTCTCGAACTAATATCGTAGCGCGACTCTGTAAAAGGCTCTATGGAAACGCTTCAGTGTTGTCACAACTCTGCAGGCGCCTACGGCTATCGGCTGCACTCGTTAGCGCTGCGTGTTGGAATCTTGCAACACGTTACGACCTGTGAGGGATCTTCTAACGTCGTCTTGACTACAGCATACAAAATCAAAACTATAGCGCCCGTGACGTTAGTGTTAATGAGGTAATGCAGTGATATATACAATCTGCACAACTTTGTACCACTTTTTCTCCATTTTTTGAAAATACTGGACACGAAATAATTTACATTTCACAGTGGACATATTAACAATTTACATTTGTATTTACAGAGTCCTTGGGAAATTGAAAATGCACACTAACTATGACATGTTAGCGTAAAATTTCTGTTTCAGTACAGGTACAAAGTTGCATTGTCATTCAGGGTAACTTTAGACAGTCTTAAGGAAAATGTAGTACGTCTGGGTAAATTTAGATAATGCCAGAAGAAAAAACAAATGATGTTAATTCAGTATTCCAATTTACAATGAAATATCAAGATATTTTTATAGACCTGGCATTGTTCAATTTCAATCATTGTCACCAGAAGCTCTCTTCACTGCCAATGCAATTAAAGGCTAATCATAAACCTGAGAGCTTATAAAAAGGTGGAAAGAGAACTGAAATACTAATTAAACCCGCAGTGGTAATAAATCTGTTACTTTTTGTACAATATAATGCATGTACGTGGAGTGGTAGCTGTTTGAAACAATAGTAGTAAGTGGTACAAAGATACCCTGACTGTTAAAAAGTTATCCTCACTGTATTAATGACAATCCTTTCCCGACACGCCACGCCAGCAACTTATGCTTCAAACCACGAATTTTTGAGAGTACATTTATTTCTTTTCACCCCATCTTCAGACGTTTGCACTTGTTTACGTATCGTGAACATTATTTCTTTACTTACGACTTTTACAGTAGTTATCTTAAAACGTCCTTTGCAAAATTCTGCAACGCCATTACTAAAAGAAAGCAGTGGTCCCGGCACATAAATAAGTATAAACATCTGAAGATGGGATACTGTACATCTTCACGTCACGTCATGGAAAAATATGCTCGTGATCCAACAGATGCCTATTTTATTCACCAAACAGTGCCCCTGCTGCCGTTGTTCAAATCGGCACATTTCGAGAGTAGTCGGTAAGTTTCGTGTCAGTGTGGCCTACTACCAACGTTTGCTATTTACCAATGTGTACTACAGGCGTAGGCACTAAGCAGTAAACACCGTCTGTGTGTCGCCAGCACTGATGCAGAGGCAAAAAAACTTCTCCCTCCCTCTCCGCACACACATGAACACTTGGGCCATAACCTTTCGCTCAGGCTGGAAAATTATTTCTCTCTGTAGTTAAAATCAAGAGGCGGCTTAATGGCCGCGCGGGATTAGCCGAGCGGTCTGGGCGCTGTAGTCAAGGACTGTGCGGCTGGTCCCGGCGGAGGTTCGAGTCCTCCCTCGGGCATGGGCGTGTTTTTCCTTAGGATAATTTAGGTTAAGTAGTGTGTAAGCTTAGGGACTGATGACCTTCGCAGTTAAGTCCCACAGGATTTCACACACATTTGAACATTTTTGCGGCTTAATGACATTCTGCATGAGTCAAGTAACGAAAGTTTCATTGCTCCGCGTCATGAACTGCAAATCACCAATAACGGCCTTCGGCTGTACCGACTTGAGGTCTCTCCTTACAAAGACAGGCCGTTGTGAAGGCTGGATGCCGTGTTACATGCCATGTGTCCTGAGGATTCTAATTAACAAAGTAGTCCTTAACATTACTTCCTTCAGCAATAACCGCGTTCATAAAAATATTTAACAGAATTTCATCAGGTATTACAGCTGGAGAAAACCTGACACGTTTCTAATGAAACGAGCATTAGACGTCCAGTGTGTAATCTTGCAACTTACAATTTTAATCGTTCCCGGAATTCACTGAAAATTATACTCACTCGGACTAAAACAATTGGTGATATACTTAAAAAACGGGTGAGCAAGGTCCCACGATGGCTATGTACTACTATACTACGACGAGTTCTGAGATGTAAGCAAACGCCAGCGATCATGAAACTGCCAGATTTCAACTTTACTCGCTGTCTTGATGCTTCACGAATGAGTATAATCCTAATATTTCCTGAGTGTTAGTCGGCAATTAGCTTAATGATGGACACTAACCGGTGTCCTTATTTTACTAGAACATTGCATAAATTACATGCTATTACGATAAACATGCAAAAGAAAGCGGTAATACCCACAAACACTACAAATACACATTAACAGAGTCTGAAAAGCTTGTAAGAGTGTTGCAGGGCAGAGTGTGCTGAGAAATAATTGCTAAGAAATAAATTCAACCTCTTGCTCCGTTTGCGAGTTAGCATTGAAGTTAACCAATAAGGATTCAAACGTGTTTTTTGTTTGATTTCCTATAACCGAACTAGAGAGCGGTACAACAACTGGACGTGGGATGGCAATAAGGATAAAGAACCCGAGTCAAAGGCTGAGAAGTCTTGTGCGCTATCATCAACGCTTTGAGAACGACTTAGAGTAATAAATTGTATCCGGCTTGAATTTTCGCGAGCTATGACCTAATTACCTACCTTTAATGCAAACGGTGCAACATACCGAATTTTTTCTTCTTAACAATTATTTCTCAACGCAACCTATCCTGCAATACCCTTACAACCTTTTCGGACTGTTCCTGACCACCCTGCCAGTATTAAAAGATGAAAAAATAAAATTAGAATATTACTTTCGGTTTAATCTCTTTTTTTAATTATTAAGAGTACGATTTAAATTGTTTAGGAATTACGTTATGCAAGACAAGTGACAACTATTAGAACTTGTAAATGTATCTTCAAAAAATTATAGTTTTATATATAAACTTTTTTGAAAGAAATGTGCGAGAGGACATCTTCCTAAGAGTCACAACGGTCAATAGTGAACACTTACCCCTGGTACATGGCGAGTCATCATTCTTTATTGGCGGCCCATATACCAGAAGTTAATCATCTTTAAGAATTGCGCATTACTTGCCCTCTTGAAAATGGTTACTTATACAGCGATACAGTATTAATTGGGCTACTTGCAGTGCCCTCGTTGATTGAGTATCTGTAGTTGGCGATGTGTCTTAGTTTACATTTATAGTTCACATCACATGCACATGGTCAAAAACAGTCCACTTAGTAAACACGTTCCTCGACTATCTGAACATTGCATCTTCCGAATTACTTTAATAAATATTAGTCAATGACAAGGGGTGTATTCGTACTTTTACCTCGCTGTCCGTGCCATGCAGCGAAAGCAATCCACTTCACTTAGTAAACACATCACTTCACTGTTCGGACAACGTAACTTTCAGATTAAAACTTTGAACATAGCTGCTAAGGTTTAGTGACCGTCTCAGAATTATAATAGAACAAATGAGCCCTCGGTCACAAATATAAAGTCAAAATTGACCAGGTTTCGACGCTACTATGACCGTCGTCTTCAGAATTAAACTAACTGTTCTAAAACATAATAGGTATTTAAGACATTAATAAACTAAAGTGTGTAGTGACCGGAAAGAGATGCACTGCTTACTAGTCACAATCTAAAAAACTAAGCCGGAAAGGCGACGCTGATACAAAAGCACGTATCTCGAGATGCTGAGAACTTTCTTTCCTACAGCTGGAGACTGATTCAAGGACTTCATTTACCAAGAGGATGCGGCAACCCCACACTGGCATCTGGAAGTGCGGGAATTTTTAAATGAAAGGATTACTGAACGATGGATCGGTCGCACTGGTCATCGGTGCTGACTGGATTTGATTATTTCTTGCGGGAGTTTATACACTACTGGCCATTAAAATTGCTACACCAAGAAGAAATGCAGATGATAAACGGGTATTCATGGGACAAATATAATATACTAGAACTGACATGTGATTACTTTTTCAGGCAATTTGGGTGCATAGATCCTGAGAAATCAGTACCCAGTACAACCACTTCTGGCCGTAATAACAGCCTTGATACGCCTAAGCATTGAGTGAAACAGAGCTTCGCTGGCGCTTACAGGTACAGCTGCCCATGCAGCTTCAACACGATACCACAGTTCATCAAGAGTAGTGACTGGCGTATTGTGACGAGCCAGTTGCTCGGCCACCATTGACCAGACGTTCTCAATTGGTGAGAGATCTGGAGACTGTGCAGGCCAGGGCAGCAGTCGAACCTTTTCTGTATCCAGAAAGGCCCGTACAGGATCTGCGGTCGTGCATTATCCTGCTGAAATGTGGGGTTTCGCAGGGATCGAATGAAGGGTAGAGCCACGGGTCGTAACACATCTGAAATGTAACGTCCACTGCCTAAAGTGCCGTCAATGCGAACAAGAGCAGACAGAGACGTGTAACCAATGGCACTCAATACCATCACGCTGGGTGATACGCCAGTATGGCGATGACGAATACACGCTTCCAATGTGCATTCACCGCGATGTCGCCAAACACGGATGCGACCATCATGATGATATAAACAGAACCTGGATTCATCCGAAAAAATTACGTTTTGCCATTCGTGGACCCAGGTTCGTCGTTGAGTACACCATCGCAGGCGCTCCTGTCTGTGATGCAGCGTCAGGGGTAACCGCAGCCATGGTCTTCGAGCTGATAGTCCATGCTGCTGCAAACGTCGAAGAACTGTTCGTGCAGACAGTTGTTGTCTTGCAAACGTCCCCATCCCAACTCAGGGATCAAGACGTGGCTGCACTATCCGTTACAGCTATGCGGATAAGATAACAGTCATATCGACTGCTAGTGATACGAGGCCATTGGGATCCAGCACGGCGTTCCGTATTACCCTCCTGAACACATCGATTCCGTATTCTGCTAACAGTCATTGGATCTCGACCAACGCAAGCAGCAATGTCACGATACGATAAACCGCAATCGCGATAGGCTACAATCCGACCTTTATCAAAGTCGGAAACGTGATGGTACGCATTTATCCTCCTTACACGAGGCATCACAACAACGTTTCATCAGGCAACGCCGGTCAACTGCTGTTTGTGTAGAGAAATCGGTTTGAAACTTTCCTAATGTCAGCACGTTGTAGGTGTCGCCACCGGCGCTAACTTTGTGTGAATGCTCTGAAAAGCTAATCATTTGTATATCACAGCATCTTCTTCCTGTCGGTTAAGTTTCGTGTCTGTAGCACGTCACCTTCGTGGTGTAGTAATTTTAATGGCCAGTAGTGCATATGACGAATAGACGTGCAATTGTTAGCAACTAACCGCCCAGATGAACCAAGGGGCTACTAATAGTGAAACCTCAACAACAGTTTAGAAAACATTGCTGCGTATGAGCCTTAGTAACAGATGGGTAGTTCATGCACCAAAGCTGACTGCTTCTCATAGGAGATTAAGGCTATCATCTACACGTCAGTATCGCAATTAGGCGTTCTCTGAGTGGCGACAGGTCGCCTTTTCAGATAAATCATGTTTTATACTCCATCGGGAAGATGGCCCTTTGCGTGTAAGGCGTGAAACGTCTGAATGCAAAAACCTGAAACAATTGTCGGAATGGTACAGTCGGAAGAGGAAGCGTTAAGGTCTGGGGAAAGCTTTCGTATCACTCCCAGGGCCATATCGTCATTGTTAGAGGCACAATGGATCAGCACAAGTATGGCGGCTTGTCCACCCCTACCGGCAGTTTGTTTTTCCTCCGCACGATGGCATCTAGCAGAAGGACAATGCAGCTTGTCATATTCGTACAGCTCGTAAAGTACGTGCGTGTTTCGAAGGGCGCCAGTATGAGTTCAACGTACTACTCTGGCCACCAGACTGCCCAGATTTAAGGACATTCGTGGATCTGTGGGACGATCTCAATTGTGCTGTTCGCACCACGGATCCTCAGTCGAGAAATCTAGCGGAACTGGCCTGAGCACAGGAGTTGCCACGGCGACACATCGCTGTTGGTACCTTCTAGAGGCTTATTCCGTCCCTTTCTGCATTTCTCTCAGCAGTCCATGCAGTTGTTATTGAGAAATGTCACAGGTGGTAACAATGTGACTCGATAGCGTGGATTTTGAGGTGGTGAATAAGAGATACGACAGAAGCGACGACCTAGTACTAGGTGTGGAGATGACATTAGCAAGGAAGGATACGTTTAAGACCCTAATGTGTGGATTGTCATGACTAATTAGATAAAAGTCTGGTGGTGGTCTTTATCCAGCAGTGATTGTGAAATGGATGCTGCTGCCGAAGAAGATGTGATGTTGATGCTGATGGCTACATAAGATGTTGTTGTCGTTCTTGGTTTTCACTCAGAGGACTGGTTTGATGCAGTTCTTCACGATAGTCTATCCGGTACAAGCGTCTTCACCTCTGCGTATCTATGGAAACGTACATCTGCCTCAACCTACTTACTGCAGTCAAACTTCGGTCACTGTCTACTAATTTTACCCAAGCAAGTCCCTCGCTTACCAGACAGGTGATTCCGTGATGCCTCATAACGTGTCCTTTCAAACGATTCGTTTCTTCAATCAGGTTGTGTCAGAATATCCTTTTAATTCGAATTCCATTCGTACTTCCTCATTACCTCCTCCATTTGCTCATCAAATATTCAACATTTTTCCGATATACCACTTTTCAGAGGCTTCTATTCTCTTCTTATCTGACCTGTTTACAATCCACGATTTACTCCCGTATAAAGCCACACTACAGGGAAACACTCTACACAATTTACTTGCAGGAATGTGGTCCAGCATTGGTGTACTTACGCTGAGGGGGGGATTTCCAATCAAATCAGTTACAACAGCACAAGATATTAGATATAAACACATGCCTTACAAACTGCACAAAGTGACTGGCAGCTGTGACGCTCGGCTGGATGAGACACGCCTACGTTCCGCGGCATCTCGGTACTCCCTGCCGCCCTTAACAAAGAGGTGGAACGCAACAGATAGGTGCAGACAACATCTTTACAAAGTTCTCGACAGTGAGCGAAGTATACTGGACAGATTAGACTAGCCAGTTGCCGAAATTCAGCAATAGATGCGGCCAGGAGTGGCAAACCTTAGTTAAGGAACCAAAAACGTACACCAACCCTTGAATTTATATTTGACAACAAGTTTCTCTTTTTGCAGAAAATATTTTCATGCTTTTGTCAATTTCGTATTTTACATTTTCTCTCATAATCAGTTTGTTGGAAGTAATACACATTACAAATTTAAGTCCCCCTCCGCGTTTTTCTGTTGCCATTTGAAAAGCAATTGCAGGAACTACTCTGGGCATTACTATATGGTTTTCACTAATAGACGTCAATGGCCTTACTACTGTGACAACAAGAGTTCCCGTCAGATCGCCGAGGTTAAGAGTTGTCGAACTTGGTTGGCACTTGGATGGGTGACCGCAGGGGTTTGTCGAGTGCTGTTGGTAAGCGGGGTGCACTCAGCCCTCGTGAAACCAGTTGAGGAGTTACTTGGTTGAGAAGGAGCGGCTCCGCTTATGAAAATTGATAACGGCAGAAAGAGAGGTGTGCTGACCACATGCCCCTCTATATCCACATCCAGTGATGCCTATGGGTTATGAATGACACAGTGGTCGGTCCATACCGCTGGGCCTGCCGAGGCCTGTTCGGACAGAGACGAAGAGTTTTCACTAATAGATAGACTCATTTACCAGAAAGGTTTGCATACATCTACACATATTATAAATTAAAGACCCTCACCGCATTTGTCTGTGTGTGTGAAGGCTTATCTCAGGAACTATTGTATGGATTTTGATACGGTTTTCAATAACAGATAGACCCATTCACGAGGAAGTATTGTCTTTATCACGGCATGTGATAAAGAAGTTCTTTGGCCCTAGATGCCGTGCTGGTCGGTATTTGAATATAAATACAGCTAAGTGTTATCCGTGAGTTACTGATTATTGGTTTACATAAACTAGTTTTCGAACCAAAAATCAAGATTCGTCTTCAGGATGGGGCATGCAAAAAGCATATTCTTGTAGCGTGATGCAGCTTTAGGGCGGTCTGGGTGGTAGTGTCATTGATATTCAACTAGGAGCTTCAATATTCCCTTACTAACGGCCTCAGAATTAAACACTATAAACACTGATTGTCGCGATAGATGCGTTAACACCCAGCAGATGGTGTACATCAGTCATAACAGCAAATGCTGAATGCTAACGGATTTATGGAGACAGTGTTTACACTTACGTTTAGTTCCCTAGCCGATAGACATGGAAATTCATTTAGAAAAAAAGATTCGATCAAATGTGTTTTGAAATGATTTGTCTAACAGTAAGATAAAAAAACATTAGCGAAAATGTGTTGTAAATGATTCCAAGATCATTCAACGCACCTCAAATGATTCTATAATCTATTTTACTTCCTTTTAGACTAACCATTTCATCAAACACGATTCTTTCAATATTTTTTTTTTTATTTTCACGTTTTCTCAGAAAACATGACATCTCTTACATCTCATTGCGTTTTTTGTTCACGAAATATGGTGAATTTTTTACTTGATTCGAAAGAAACCTTTTTGACAGTTGAGTATTGCACCAACGTAACTTTTTATGCACAAAATAGCTAGGCCTTGATAAGAAAAACTTTTTGACACCTCATTTGTCTCCCTATTGCTGATATTCTCGAAACCTCCTACATTTAGTACTTCATTGGCAGGAAGCCATTTAAAAAATTAAATGTCGCGCCAATTAAACATTTTAAATAGCTAGGATAAGGAGAGAGAAACTTTTGACTTTCCATTTGAATGTTTAGCAGCAGCCATCCGTGAACTACTTAAATTTTTCCTCATATCACTCATTAACTTAATTACACTGATTACTTTCCAATGACTATTTTTTTTCGTGTGGAAAACTAGACCTGAAACTGATTAATTTGCTACCGCTTTTGACCATTTCTCATTGGCTGTGAAAATAACCCATTTCGTAATTTATGGAGTGTATTGTTCACATGCTACTCAAACATTTAACCGAAACTGAAGTTACAAGTGTGTATTAAAAATACCATCGCCCATACTGCTGCAAGTCAGCACCCAGTATCACTCTACATAACTTCTCGCTCCCTCATGTAAAGAGGAGTCTGAAAAGGCTTGAAAACTAGTTTGTCGCTTAATTATCTTAGCCGGCCGGTGTGGCAGAGCGGTTCTAGGCGCTTCAGTCTGGAACCGCGTGACAGCTACGGTCGCAGGTTCGAATCCTGCCTCGGACATGGATGTGTGTGATGTCCTTAGGTTAGTTAGGTTTAAGTAGTTCTAAGATCTAGGGGACTGATGACCTCTTATGTTAAGTCCCATAGTGCTCAGAGCCATTTCAACCATTTTAATTATCTCTGTTTACATTTAATTAATACTCATTTATGTGTTTTACAATATATGCGGGTGTAATGGATATGTCTAACCAAGTATGGAATACGAAACAGCGATGCCTGTGCTATTAAAAAGTTTCTTCATAACATAGGTACTACTATTACGTATTTGTTTGCCAACACCAGACCCTCGACTATCAATAATTATATGTCCGCAGCTCGTGGTCGTGCGGTAGCGTTCTCGCTTCTCGCGCCCGGGTTCCCGGGTTCGATTCCCGGCGGGGTCAGGGATTTTCTCTGCCTCGTGATGACTGGGTGTTGTGTGATGTCCATAGGTTAGTTAGGTTAAGTAGTTCTAAGTTCTGGGGGACTGATGACTATAAATGTTAAGTCCCATAGTGCTCAGAGCCATTTGAACTCATAATTATGTCTCTGTTGGACGGGAAATCAGGTAACGTACGAGAGCAGGTTGTGACATATGGACGACGACATATGGAAGTTAGGATCTGGATGTGATTTGTGCACAGATAGCCGAAGCGATTAAGGTGGCCACTCGCGTAAAGCGGGAAATCCAGGTTCGAGTTCCGGCACAAAGTTTCATTGTCGTCATTGCATTATATAGCCGATTGTGGTTAGTACTCACAACTGCGAATACAATTCCCGTAAATGAGGAATAATTTCGATTACCAATCCACTATGTGGCTGTAGGTTCAAAATTCATGATCTTCAGTCAGACCGGAAGTCCCTTCTGTAAGCAGCGCAGTGGCTACACACACCGAGTGCAGAACGTTCATTGAAGGTTCGAGTCGCTCGCCGGAGATAAAGATCCGCCCAGGGGCGGTACCTGCGCGGGACAGAAATCTTTGCTAACGAGCGCCGCGCCCGTAAACGTCGCCCGTGAGCCATCTGCATAAAGGATTCCTCCGCAAGGAGAACTCGGAAGCGCGCTGATATGGAAAGGAACTTCTGCAAAGATTGGCCACATCTGTAAGTCGGCGGCAGGCTGGCAACTTGGAGGGAGGTGCTTTCAGACACGGGGAACACACGCGCAGCCCAGTAATAACAGTTGATGGTGCGCCGCAAGACGCTTTCATCTAGATTGACTGCCATTACTTCTTTCTGTTCTCCTCGGTCGCTGCTGCCTCTTCCCGCGTCTGGTCTTTCTGGGTAGCAGCTCCGTGCCTCGCCCTTGCCATCGGGCACGAGAAGAGCCCGCCCGTTGTTCCGCGCCGTGACGTCACATCACTTGCCGGGAGCGTCAAATTCTGCGGAAAGCCGGTAATTCTCCGCCAGATAGCTTTAAGATACGGCGACCCTTTCAGTTTATTAGCCATTTCCGTCTGTATTATGAACGTAAAACATATAGTGCAATCGTATCAACGCGGTAAAAGGAGACCAACTTTTCGGCTCCTTTCAGCACAATACACCGCCTTGCAAACGATAATAATGGAATAAACGATTTATGTAGTATTAGAAGAAGATGAGATCGGGTGAAACAGATCGAGCTACTTGAAACCTTAATATAAAATTAATGTAATAACAAAACCTACCAGCCGGCCGGTGTGGCCGAGCGGTTCTAGGCGCTTCAGTCTGGAACTGCGTGACCGCTATGGTCGCAGGTTCGAATCCTGCCTCGGGCATGGATGAGTGTGATGTCCTTAGGTTTGTTAGGTTTAAGTAGTTCTAAGTTCTAGGGGACTGATGAGCTTAGATGTTAAGTCCCATAGTGCTCAGAGCCATTTCAACCATTTTTGAACAAAACCTACCGAAGCAAGGTAGATTTTTTGTACTGGCGAATTTGTGAATACTATTGCGTCTATTCATCACTTCCGTGCATAGAACAGTTCATCACTTACTGATTTACACATTACAGTCCATAAACTATTTCAGAGATGTGGCTTCCTGGCAGATTAAAACAATGTGCCGAACCGAGCCTTGAACATAGGATGTTTACATTTCGCAGGTAATTGCTCGTTCCTTCCAGAAGTGCTAATCCCGCTAGTTATGCAGAAGAGTTTCTGTGAAGGTTGGAGACGAGGTACTAGAGGAGGTAAGGTTGTGTTCTAGGCGCTACAGTCTGGAACCGCGCGACCGCTACGGTCGCAGGTTCGAATCCTGCCTCGGGCAAGGATGTGTGTGATGTACATAGGTTAGTTAGGTTAAAGTAGTTCTAAGTTCTAGGGGACTGATGACCTCAGAAGTTAAGTCACATAGTGCTCAGAGCCATTTGAACCATTTTTGGTAAAGTTGTGAAGAGGGGTCGACAGTCGTGGTTTGGTAGCTCATTGCGTAGAGCACTTGGTCACAAAAAGTAAAAGTCCTGAGTTTGAGTCTTGGTCCAGCACACGGTGTTAATCTGCCAGGAAGTTTCGTATCAGTGCGTTCTCCACTGCCGACTGCAGACCTCATTCTGGAGTCAAGTTGAAGATTAACAGGCAGAAGCAGCCACCTTGTGTAAAGTGTGCCAACAACATATTATGACTAGTGCTAATCTACAGCCACTAATAAATATGGTGATTATTTGTAGATTACTTCACACACGTGTATCGGTATAAAACAGCTGCTTCGAGATAAAGCACTGTCCCTTCCGCCCATCTAAGGGTACTAGATGTCCATCCACTTGACAGGTATTCTCAGTTTCTGAATTGTCTCAAATATGACGATTTTTTCCTTGCCGTCATCGTTTAACATGCGCATTAGGGCGGCTCCTATTTTTCAAGAGCGTTTTCTTTTCCTTTTTGCTAACCCCTTGTTTAGCTCCATTGCACTCAGCTGCTTTTTTTTCTATTACTTCAACGGACCAAGTATAAAAATCCATTGGGAATCGTAGAGAGGGATGCATAGTGTATATGAAAATTATTTTCACTTTCATCTTGTGGCTGTATTAATCCTAAATTTATTCTTGTAAATAACCACGAATACCATTAAGAACTGTACGTATTGTCACGTAAGTACAAAAATTGCTAGATCCGAGAAGACGCTCTTCCAAGATGCTGCGGCCATCAACTTTACACAACATTCTAATTGCACTCTCCTATTGAATAAATACATTTTTAATTTTATCTGCACGGATACCGAAGATTATTCCATTGCTCAGAAATGAGTGACACTATGCAATGAATGCTATAAATTTTGTCTGCATTTCAATGCAACGAGATGGTATTTCTAAGTTCACTGCAGACGGAACTGGACTTTCTGGCTAACTTATCACATGCTGCTGCCACCACAGTTCTTTTATCCACCTCGATGGCTATGAATTTCACACACACGTCTCATCCAGTCCACGCCCAACGTTACGTACCTATAAGTTACTTTTATTTTATTTACAGGCAAAAATTGACACACATGCCTAAATGACATGGATTTTCATTCAGACAAATAAAGAGCACAAAATATCCAAGAGGAGGCTCTTCCTATGATACGAAAGCAATAATTAGCATAAAAATTGATTTTTATCAAACACGATGTACTTTACAACAAACGCTCAACAAGTCGTTCATGAGAAATACCTGTAGTCAAATGGCTCTGAGCACTATGGGACTTAACTTCTAAGGTCATCAGTCCCCTAGAACCTAGAACTACTTAAACCTAACTAACCTAAGGACATCACACACATCCATGCCCGAGGCAGGATTCGAACCGCGCGGTTCCAGACTGTAGCGCTTAGAACCGCTCGGCCAGCAATACCTGTAGTCGAGAGATAGAGTTGTAAACAGCACTGTACAGCATATCAGTAGATGTAGTGAGAAACTGCCATCAGATATTGTCTTCTACCGTGCCTAATGAAGTCGTACGACCGCGGTAGACTTCAGGTAACCCCACAACCAATAATCACACGGATTGAGGTCTGGGGACCTGAGAGGCTGAGCGTGACGCATGAAGATGCTCAGCACCCGATTCTCGCCAAAGGATGTGAGCAAGAGAACACTTACGTGCCAATACACACAGCTCTTAATGGTATTCGTTGTTAATAACAAGAATGAATTTAGGATTAACACAGCCACAAGATGAAAGTGAAAATAATTTTCATGCACACTATGCACCCCTCTACGATTCACAATGTATTTTTATACTTGGTACATTGAAGAGAGCAAGAGAGCTGTCTCACCTGTAACGATATGTGGTGGGTCGCCATTCTACGTAGAAGTCGTATCTTCCAGCAGGCTTTATCAACCAAGCTAGGGATCAAATGACTCCCTCTCTCACTACGAGGTGCATTCAAGTTCTAAGGCCTCCGATTTTTTTTCTCCGGACTGGAAAGAGATAGAAACATGCACATTGTTTTAAAATGAGGCCGCATTCATTGTCAATAGGTCCCAGAGATGGCAGCACCATACGGCAGATGGAAATTTACCGCCAGCGGTGAGAAAGAGAACTGTTTTAAATACTTAAAATGGCGACGTTTTCCTTACTTGAACAGTGTGCAATCATTCGTTTTCTGAATTTGCGTGGTGTGAAACCAATTGAAATTCATCGACAGTTGAAGGAGACATGTGGTGCTGGGGTTATGGATGTGTCGAAAGTGCGTTCGTGGGTGCGACAGTTTAATGAAGGTTGAACATCGTGTGACAACAAACTGAAACAACCTCGGGCTCGCACAAGCCGGTCTGACGACATGATCGAGAAAGTGGAGAGTGTTGTTTTGGGGGATCGCCGAATGACTGTTGAACAGATCGCCTCCAGAGTCGGCATTTCTGTGGGTTCTGTGCACACAATCCTGCATGACGACCTGAAAATGCGAAAAGTGTCATCCAGGTGGGTGCCACGAATGATGACAGACGACCACACGGCTGCCCGTGTGGCATGTTGCCAAGCAATGTTGACGCGCAACGACAGCATGAATAGGACATTCTTTTCGTCGGTTGTGACAATGGATGAGACGTGGGTGCCATTTTTCAATCCAGAAACAAAGCGCCAGTCAGCTCAATGGAAGCACACAGATTCACCGCCATTAAAAAAATTTCGGGTAACCGCCAGTGCTGAAAAAATGATGGTGTCCATGTTCTGGGACAGCGAGGGCGTAATCGTTACCCATTGCGTTCCAAAGGGCACTACGGTAACAGGTGCATCCTACGAAAATGTTTTGAAGAACAAATTCCTCCCTGCACTGCAACAAAAACGTCCGGGAAGGGCTGCACGTGTGCTGTTTCACCAAGACAACGCACCCGCACATCGAGCTAACGTTACGCAACAGTTTCTTCGTGATAACAACTTTGAAGTGATTCCTCATGCTCCCTACTCACCTGACCTGGCTCCTAGTGACTTTTGGCTTTTTCCAACAATGAAAGACACTCTCCGTGGCCGCACATTCACCAGTCGTGCTGCTATTGCCTCAGCGATTTTCCAGTGGTCAAAACAGACTCCTAAAGAAGCCTTCGCCGCTGCCATGGAATCATGGCGTCAGCGTTGTGAAAAATGTGTACGTCTGCAGGGCGATTACGTTGAGAACTAACGCCAGTTTCATCGATTTCGGGTGAGTAGTTAGTTAGAAAAAAATTGGAGGCCTTAGAACTTGAATGCACCTCGTACAGCTCGTTTCATACAGTAATCTCATGCGGCGTCAATGATGCTTTTCTGTTCCAGCGCCATGTTAGCCAGTTTTTCCTCATTTTTGGTTTCAATAAGGCTCGCGTCATTTTGTTAATCTTTACCTCTCTACATACATTATTCCGTGAATTACTGCGTTTCCAAACATTGGCGCACTTTTGGGTCTCCCAATACGTGTGTTAATGCCTGCATCTACCCACACTTGTCACACACAGTATCTTTAATAATAACTTACAATCCATGTCTCCCCCAGCAAATACTCCCTTAATTATTACTTCCACAACATTTGAACAACTGAAAAAAGAACGACAACGAGGTTCTTAGAAGCACAACTTAGTCCGTATCCGCTAATGACTGGACAGGACGAATACTGTGATCTGAGTAGTCATGTTTCTACAGTCTGTCTGTCCGTCCAAGGATACAAGATATTTCTCCACTTGACATACTTTCTAAGTTTCTGTATTTTGTCAAATACCAAGATTACTGCCGGCCGAAGTGGCCGTGCGGTTCTAGGCGCTGCAGTCTGGAACCGCGAGACCGTTACGGTCGCAGGTTCGATTCCTGCCTCGGGCATGGATGTGCGTGATGTCCTTAGGTTATTTAGGTTCAACTAATTCTAAGTTCTAGGGGACTAATGACCTCAGAAGTTGAGTCCCATAGTGCTTAGAGCCATTTGAACCATTTTTGAACCAAGATTACTTGGTTATCATCAGCATTTAACAAACGCTGTAGGGTGGCTCTTATTTTTCAAGTAAGTTTTTTCCTTTGTGCTACCAACTAGTTTAGTTCCATTGCACAAAAACGAATCAGTTCTCTCTGTTCCCTCAGGAAAACGGGATGCCTTGCCGTTAGGTCCATTATTTTCAATATGATGAAGAAAGACATTCAAGAGCTCATTGACTTTTTATCTGGAGAAGTATTACACTTTAGTAGCTGATTAACCACTATTTTTCAACTTCATTAAGTTCATTTCATGATTATTAAATTTACTGTATTAACTTTAACTCTATTTATAACACTGCTGTGTACAATGTTCGTAAGGCAAATAAGAAAAAAACTTGAATGTTCTTGTGTAAATCAGTATTCTTCGATAAAGCATCCTTTTTACGGTTCTCCGATACTACTTCAAAGCGAATACTCTTTCTGGGTTTCGTTTTTTGTACATAACTGTAGTTCTCCACGAGTTTGATGACTCTGTCTGCAGGAATACTTTCAACTTTCAGTTTATTCGTTAGTCCTAGATTGTTGATGCATTATTTTCCACACCACTGCGAAGCATCTGGCATAAGCAACTCGTCATTCAATTCCAAACTGATAAAATTAGTCTCGTGTTATTCAAAACAAACTGTTCGACGTTCGTGCTAGAATGCTTTCGTCTGATATGTTCCACCTCAAGGTCCAGTATATTACCGAATTTTTATGTTTGGAAAAGAGGGCGAAGTAGAAGTAAATAATTCAATTGTGACAGTTTCAGCAGACAGCTACCATAAATAGTTTTTCAGTTTTTGTAAAGAGACACGAAAGGTATAAAAGTTGATAAAGTGATAATTGTAAAGCTGTGGAAAAATACTGAAATACAAGTTCCTTGTTTTGACGACAGTGGGGAGAGAGACCAACATTTCGACATACACACTGACAAGGAAAATTCACCTACCACAAACTGCATTCTCTTTTAGTGGCGGTAACTCAAATTCAGGTGAAAAAAAAAACGTTTTCATGTACTGAACTGCTTTCACCACCTATGTGGCGTGATGGGTAGTCTCTGGAACACGGAACGACACTTAGCAGTCATTGATGCTTGACGTCCTCTTCCCTTTCTTTGCTTGTGGAGACGAAGTTTTTGAGATAATATTGTCAGGTTACGCTCCTAGAACTTCCTCGAAATAAAGTAACTCTGCTTCAACACTACTGAATCTCGAAATCACAAATCCGGCAAATCTATTTGAAAAAAAGTTATAAGGAAGATTTGATGGACAGCAAGTTAAGCGGCCGAAATATGAACAAATTAAGAGCACTAGTGGGTTATTCTTTCCCTTTATTTTAAAATGTTGTTATGCATAACATTTATGTCTTAAAGTCATTAATATATGACTTGTCGAACTGAATTTCATTTTCGCTGCGCTCTTACCTCTTCCCACTTGCCTGCTGGTTCCTCGCATAAAGCCAGGTACTCATTTCAACAGTTGATCGATCTAGAACTGTTTTCCAGTAGTAACATATTAAAACACTAGCATGTAATATGTCAAATATGTCATCACGTTTTTGAACAGGTATGTTTCTTTCCGCTAATCAACGTCGCACCAACTTCCAGTATGTCTGGCAGTTGCCTTCATTGTTGATACGGAACTACTAATTTTGATAGATGAATTCTCAGCTCCTGTGTCGGCATTTGTGCTTGTCGCCACTAAATCATCTCCTCTGACACAGATATTGTCACCCTTTCACGCACAGTTAATTTACACAGCCGAAAATTGTATAAGAAAACCTTTAACGTTTGTCTGACAGATTACGGCTTCCTTCTAGTTATTATATGGTACTAATATCTCAGAACATAAATTTCTTCCGTAAATGGACTGAGGACGATGACATTGTCCTTACTCTGACCGCCACCATATCTCTAAAGTGAAAGACTGCTTGTGTGGTCGGGACTGAGTGGAAAAAAGGAACAGCGAGGCCCGCCCTGCCCTCTTCATGGCCTGTGGACACTGACCTATCATGTCACCTAGTCAATGGCATCAGCAACGCAGGAACGGATTCAGTTAAGAAGGTTGAAGTAAAAAAAAAGACTGCCAACGTTGGGTAAAGCATTAATTTCTCTGGCAGAAGTAATATTTTACGAAGTTTATCGTTTGATTTGTATAGATTTTCCGGTTCTGAAGACCCAGGGATACCTCTATCCCCTGCCCCACTTAGGCCAAATTTCATACAGCTCACATAAACGTGGAATAGAACAAAATTACAGCATAGGCCAAGAATCATGTAAATAATTTAATAAAAGTGTATATTAAGAGCCATCCTAGTGCACATTTCGATCTTGTTACTAAAAAGTGTAAAATAACTACACTGAAGAGCCAAAGAAACTGGTACACCTGCCGAATATCGTGTAAGGCCACCAAGAGCACGCAGAAGTGCCGCAACACGACGTCGCATTGACTCGACTAATATTTGAAGTAGAGCTGAAGGGAACTGACACCATGAGTCCTGCAGAGTTGTCCATGAATCCGTAAGTGTACGAGGGTGTGGAGATCTCTTCTGAACAACACGTTGCAAGGCATCCCAGATATGCTCAATAACGTTCATGTCTGGGGAGTTTCGTGGACAGCGGAATGGTTTAAACTCAGAAGAATGTTTCTGGAGCCCCTCTATAGCAGTTCTGCACGTGTGGGGTGTCGCAGTTTCCTGCTGGAATTGAATGGATACAGATGATCAGTCAGGATGCTTACGTAGGTGTCACCCGTCAGAGTCGTATCTAGTCTCAGGTCTCCCATATCTCTTCAACTGTACACGCTCCACACCATTACAGAGCCTCCACCAGCTTGAACAGACCCCTGTTGACATTCAAGGTCCATGGTTTCATAACGCTCTCTCCATACCGTAGACGTCCATCCGCTCGATACAATTTGAAACGAGACTCGTCCGACCAGGCACCATGTTTCCAATCATCAACAGTCCAATGTCGGTGTTGACGGTCCTGGGCAAGGCGTAAAGCTTTGAGTCGTGCAGACATCAAGGGCTCCGAAAGCCCATATCGATGATGTTTCGTTGAATGGTTCGCACTCTGACACCTGTTGATGGCCCAGCATCGAAATCTACAGCAATTTACGGAAGCGTTGCACTTGTCACATTGAACGATTCTATTCAGTCGTCGTTTGTCCCGTTCTTCCAGGATCTTTTTCCCGTTGCAGCGATGTCGGATATTTGATGTTTTACCGGATTCCGGATATACACGGTACAATCGTGAAATGGTCGTGCAAGACAATCCCCACTTCATTGCTACCTCGGAGATGCTGTGTTCGGCCGTTCATGAGCTGACTACAACACCACGTTCAAAATAGCTTAAATCTTGTAAACCTGCCACTGTGGTAGCAGTAATCTAACAACTGCGAAAGTTGTAAAAATCCACAGTCATTTATTGGGTACACGATAGGCTTCGGCACAGTTACAGTTACATCATCTGACGTAAAAAATAAAATTACTTACTCATCTGAGGTCATCCTTACCTCAGTATTGTGATGACATCAAAGGTTCCGCGTCAAAAGAGTAAAAGGGACGAAAATTCCATAACAGCCATTCCCGTGCTGCGCTACAGAAAAAAAAGAGCAAAACAATTATCCTGATCGTGTTCACGGTCAAGCGAGACGTAATAGCTGTTACGGAATTTTTGTCCGTTTTACTATTTTGACAAGGAACCTTTGTTTCCATGAGAACATTGGTGTGAGGATGAGCTCAGATGAACAATTGATGTTATTTTTTACACCGGATGATGGAACTTAACTGTTCCGAAACGGACCGTGTACCCAGTAAATGACTGAATTAAGTAACTGTCCTTCGGTTTTCTTCATTTTTCAGAACAACTTATTTTAATTTAGTTTTATACACATTTTCCAGTTGCGAACACGGCTGAATTCAATACAAAATTCATTAATTCTCGTGATATACATTTGGGAACCAGTGAATCCATCATCAAATGCAAATAGATTTAGTATATTACCGGTATTCATTTCTCTTCTCTCGTGAGGTAATGCTAATTGTACGTTCCCTTTGTGGGAAGGATAAATGTTAAGTTTCTAAATCTTCGGATCTAAATACGGAAAATATTATCACAAACAGCGAAAACCTTAATGAAAATCGAAGAAGAATAATTTAATGTGTAGCTGCTTATGATTCACCCATTCTCTAATTGCACATCTCACCAATCAGGGTTCACACATGTTTGTACTTTTCAAAACGTTTTACGTATGAAATTTAATATGAGCAAGGCTCAATTTTAAGATGTAGCATCAGATAGCAGAGTTTTAAATAAATTGAGATGTGTATGGAAATGAGTTGTATGCGAATAAATTTATAAACAACTATAACTAGCGAAGTCTCTCTGTTCATTTAACGTGGATTCATACGTTTTAATGCTGTAGAGGTATGTTTCCAGTTGTACTGAAAGTTGTAGCGTGTTACCGTTGGATTCGCCGAGGAGTGTAACAAAATTGTAGTTTCCAGTTTCTTCCGGAATTTTTCGGTAGGTTTTTTTCGATTCTCATCACGTTTTACGTTACTTCATCTGCAAATTTCGACGTTTAATATCTAACCTTCTCGAAATAGTAACATACATTTCGCATCACCTCATTCAAGAGAGAAGTGAACAATGCACTAAAATGATTTGTATCTGATAACGTACCAAAGGGATGCTAAACACATTTAATAAATCATGAAAAAATTGTGACTTGAGACATTATTATTTATACTTCCTGTGTACTGAATACAGTCATACTGAAAAATGCAAGGTATGGATAAAACTAGAAGGAAATTGTTCATACAGGTCACTGAAAGCACTCAATAAGACTAAAATGTGCAGGAGAGTATGTTTAAAGTATTGTAAATAGAATGCAAAGTGAAATCACACACAGATGCTAAAAGCCATGTAAATAAGCTTTATAAGAAAGAGGATAACCAAACATCCAATAAAGCAATTAAAAAAGAGTCATTAATTGAACTGACGTCACCTTTAGTGAAGAGCAACAACGTTTGCTCAAGAAAGGCCCGAAGTACAAAGCAAAACGCAGGTAAAACTATAGTAACCTAAAAAGCCTCATCATATTCTCTAAGAGAGCAACTAATTTTTATGCCTCTAAGATCACTGAAAAGACTATCCTAGAACACAACACAAACAAAATCAATTACAACGACGCACGCAACTATAAGGAAGCCCCACAAGGCAGTTAATGAAGAGAGCTTACCCGCGAACAGCATAAATATGAAACCGAATAATAATAATAATAATAATAATAATAAGGCCTGGGAAAAGAATAGGTCTTCGGTAAGTTCTGCCAGTCGTAAAAGGCAACGAAAAGAACAAACCACTTATAGGGCTAAACCCCCTTTTAGTGTGATTAGTTGGTTCAGAACAGAACTATTGAAGCCTCGGACAAACGCTGTCATGGTCGGGGACGACGCTTGAGCCCTATGCCCCACCACAATAGTAACGACACTGCTAGCCACACGGAAAATGATTTAAATCCAAATAGAGGTGGTTTGCAGGATATGCTTCGTGCAACCACTCTAGAAGGAAAGCAAAGACAGAGGATGAGATGGTCAGATGAAGTTAACCAACACCTCATGTTCTGTTATTACAAAGCAACAAACTTAGGAACCCACACAACTGGAGACAGAACACAAGTATACAGAACATTTATTACCAGAACCCAGAATTAAAATGTTTAACAGAACAACGACTAGCTGATCAAATCCGTGTAATAATCAAAAATAACAGGATACCCCAGTCCGAATCAGAAAACACCAAAAAACAAGTACAACAAATACTGGAAGAAAATAATGTGTAATCAGAAGAAGAAGAAAATACAGTAATGGACTCAAACATATCAGAGCAAACAAACAAAGAACAACACGCATCAATTAAACAATCAGAGGAAAACGAAATCTTAAGACAGCCACCAGAACATCAGAAATAGAACACAAAGTGCTGCACATGTTAGATATAGAAGAAAAATTTCAGCTGACATATATAGAATACAAAGACACAAATACAGACATTAGACCATTCTTGCATAGACCCCCAAATAACCCACAAGTCGAAACAAGAACTATCAACACAATCATACACCACGAAATAAATGAAAATACAACTATGGAAGAGTTAAAACTACTGGTTTATATAGGAGCACTCACTACACTAAATATACACACTAGGTAGAGACCAGAACCAACCAACACACAGAAGAAACCCACAACAAGGCAACACAGGCTACAGATCAGAACAGAAAAACTTAGAAAAGACATTGGACAGCTAACACAATTCATTAGAAATGAAACATCAGACAAAAAACGAAAAAGGTTTGGTAAAATCTCACAACAAGAAGCGATAGAGCAATTAGATGAAAAGAAGCAGAAACTACAAGCATTGGCCAAACGAGTTAGAAGATACAAAAAAAGGGAAAATAGAAAGAAATAAAACCAAACATTCAACACAAACCAAAAGAAATTTTATCAGACAATAGGTAACACACACATTAAAATAGACAATACACCAAACATAACAGACATGGAACACTTCTGGAGCAACATATGGTCAAACCCAGAACAACATGACAGACATGCAAGGTGGATAAAGGAGAAACAGACACATACAAGATGATACCACAAATGCCTGAAGTGATAATTTTGCAACATGAAGCCACCCGAGCAGTCAATTCTATGCACAACTGGAAAGCGCCTGTAAAAGATAAAATAGCAAATTTCTGGCTAAAGAAGTTCACCTCAGCACATTCACATCTAACTAAATTGTTTAATACTTACATTGCAGACCCATACACAGTCCCTGATACACTTACCACAAATAATAACTTATCTGAAACCTAAAAATCAAACAGACACAGCAAACCCAGCAAAATATCGCCCCATAACATGTCTACCAACAATATACAAAATCTTAACTTCAGTCATTACACAGAAATTAATGACACATACAACACAGAACAAAATTATAAATGAAGAACAAAAAGGCTGCTGCAAAGGAGCACGAGAATGTAAAGAGCAACTGACAATAGATGCAGAGGTGACATATCAAACGAAAACTAAACAAATGTCGCTACACTATGCATACATTGATTACCAAAAAGCTGTTGATAGTGTACCCCACTCATGGTTACTACAGATACTGGAAATATACAAAGTAGATCCTAAATTGTTACAGTTCCTAAACATAGTAAATAAAAATTGGAAAACCACACTTAATATCCAAATAAATTCAAATAATATCACATCACAGCCAATACAGATTAAGCGTAGAATATACCAAGGAGACTCATTAAGTCCTTTCTGGTTCTGCCTTGCTCTGAACGCACTATCCAACATGATAAATAATACAAACTATGGATATAATATTACTGGAACATACGAACACAAAATCACACATTTGCTATATATGGATGATCTAAAACTAGTGGCAGCAACAAATCAACAACTCAACCAATTACTAAAGATAACAGACGTATTCAGCAATGATATAAATATTGCTTTCAGAATAGACAAATGTAAGAAAAATAGCATAGTCAACGGAAAACACACTAAACAAGAAGATTACTTATTCGATAACCACAGCGACTGCATAGAAGCGATGGAAAAAACAGATGCCTATAAATATCTAAGATACAGGCAAAAAATAAGGATAGATAGTACAAATATTAAAGAAGAACTAGAAGAAAAATATAGACAAGGACTGGGAAGAGCAGTTGAACGGAATGGACAGTGTCTTGACAGGAGGATATAAGATGAACGTCAACAAAAGCAAAACGAGGATAATAGAATGTAGTCGAATTAAGTCTGGTGATGCTGAGGGAATTAGATTACGAAATGAGACACTTAAAATAGTAAAGGAGTTTTGCTATTTGGGGAGCAAAATAACTGATGATGGTCGAAGTAGAGAGGATAAAAAATGTAGACTGGCAATAGCAAAGAAAGCGTTTCTGAAGAAGAGAAGTATGTTAACATCGAGTATTGATATAAGTGTCAGGAAGTCGTTTCTGAAAGTATTTGTATGGAGTGTAGCCATGTATGGAAGTGAAAAGTGGACGATAAATAGTTTACACAAGAAGAGAATAGAATCTACAGAAGAATGGTGTTACAGACGAATGCTGAAGATTAGATGGGTAATGAGGAGGTATTGAATAGAATTGGGGAGAAGAGGAGTTTGTGGCACAACTTGACTAGAAGAAGGGATCGGTTGGATGGACATGTTCTGAGGCATCAAGGGATCACAAATTTAGTATTGGAGGGCAGCGTGGAGGGTAACAATCGTAGTCGGAGGCCAAGAGATGAATGCACTAAGCAGATTCAGAAGGATGTAGGCTGCAGTAGGTACTGGGAGATGAAGAAGCTTGCACAGGATAGAGTAGCATGGAGAGCTGCATCAAACCAGTCTGAGGACTGAAGACCACAACAACAACAACAACAACAACGAACAAAAATACTGAAAACAGATTTGACAGCAAGAAAGAACACGCAAGCTATAAATACTTATGCTATACCAATGTTGACCTATTCATTTGGAGTAGTGAAATGGAGTAACACAGAACTACGAGCACTCAATACACTTACACGATCACAATGCCAGAAATATAGAATAGATCACATACATTCAGCAACAGAGAGATTCACATTAAGTAGAAAGGAAGGAAGAAGGGGATTTAGCGACATAAAAAACCTACGTTACGGACAGGTAGACAATTTAAGAAAATTCTTTATAGAATGAGCAGAAACTAGCAAAATACACAAAGCAATCACTCATATAAATACTTCAGCTACACCATTGCAATTTCATAACCACTTCTACAACCCTTTAGATCACATAACATCAACAAATACAAAGAAAGTACATTGGAAAAAGAAAAAACTATATGGCAAGCACCCGTATCATCTAACACAGCCACACATCGATCAAGACGCATCCAACACATAGCTAAGAAAAGGCAATATATACAGTGAGATGGAAGGATTCATGATTGCAATACAGGATCAAACAATAAACACCAGATATTACAGCAGGCATATTATTAAAGATCCCAATATCACAACAGATAAATGCAAACTTTGCAAACAACAAATAGAAACAGTAGATCACATCACAAACGGATGTACAATACTAGCAAATACAGAATACAACAGAAGACATGACAATGTAGCAAAAGTAATACATTGACAACTTGCCATACAACATAAACTAATAAAACAACACGTTCCCACATACAATTATGCACCACAAAATGTACTGGAAAATGATGAATACAAATTATACTGGAACAGTACCATTGTAACACATAAAACAACACCACGTAACAAACCCGACATCATACTGACCAATACAAAGAAGACATTAACACAACTAATCGAAATATCCATACCCAATACAACAAATATACAAAAGAAAACAGGAGAAAAAAATTGAAAAATACATCCAACTGGCTGTTGAAGTCAAGGACATGTGGCATCAGGATAAAGTTGACATTATACCAATTATACTATCAACTACAGGAGTCATACCACACAATACCCACCAGTACATCAACGCAATACAGCTACATCCAAATGTATATATACAACTAAAGAAATCTGTAATTATTGATACATGTTCAATTACCCGAAAGTTCCTAAATGCAATGTAATATATACCATACAGTTAAAAGGAAGTCATGTTTGATCAAGTCCCATAACTCTGAAAGCTGACAAAGGAAACTTAGCACTTATGAGCAAAGATGATTACATCGCTAAGAAACTGGCTTTCGTTTCTCAGACTAACATAACTGAGCTTAAACAAGATCCAACATGAAAATTATAGACCAACATCAAGAAGATGGTTAGTAAATACAGTTTCCTGGTCACAGAACAATAACCTAGGACATACACTATAATGACTCCTACAGCTCTAAAATTGAGATCCTAACCTACAGTCCATAACCTAATATTCAAACAAGGCCCATTTTTAAATACAAATTCCTTTAAAATTTCTCAATTACTGAATGAAACTATGAAGCATTTAATATACTTTTAGTAGGTCATACTCAGTAAATAAGAAAATGACTAAGCAACTGAAATTGGAGATTTAGAAATTCCTTTAGGTTCTAGGTTTCGCCCTTTCATTGTAACTAGTAGATATACAAGTATACGCCCTGAGAACACAAATGTCGTTTTTAAAATGATGAAAACAAAAAAGGTGCCAATTCCAGAAAAATCAAAAGTGTCCGATATGTTGTAGCTAATGTTGACGTATAAAATGAGGCGCTAAGAACCATAAGGGTGCAGAGCAATCCGTTGTCGATTGTAGAATGTGTGCATACTCCTAACATCTGTTGATCTTACGGTGAACCAGCCTTATCAGTGCAAGACCCCTACACTGTACAAATGAACATTTGCGGAAGGCTTTTTCGTCGATTTCTCAGATATTCCGTTACATGAGGGCCGGAAGCACAAATTTTCATTATTGTTGGAACTCCCACTGGCTACGCTGATGCCCATTTCCTCAAAAATATTGAAAGCTCTTCAAGGAATGCCCCACAATGACATTACGTTCCATGAGTTTAGCATTCCAGTCTGTATAATGGACACTGAGAATATCAGAACTTTTGAGAGTGTTACCGGCCTCATTACCAAAACAAAAGGAAGTGAACAGAAAGTACTATGTGTATCTCAAGCCAGAGAATGTACTTAATGAAGATGATGGTAGTGTGGACCACGTGCTGGTGTAGGTCATAGCTATGTCTTTGGTCATTTATTATCTTCATTACGTTCTGATTCTAGTTTCACATTGATTACAAACTACATAACAGTATAAAATGCACTACAGCGACTAGCCTACGTGTAAAACAATTGAGGATTAACATTAATAATTAATTTTAAGTATTAATGAAAATTTCATAACATGAAGTGCGCACATGGTTTTTTTATTGGAATGTAGGATGTTGAGACTTGGATAAAAAACAATTCAAACCTTTGAGTCCAACAGCTTGCTTGTAAATAAAATTTTTACAAACATCTACTTTTCTCAAGGCTTTTTAACTGTGCTTTGGACTCTTATCGTTTTCAGTGCCTCAATTACGTAACATATAGGGTCTTTCCACAGGTAGTAGTATTTCAAGGTTTCTGGTAGACATATATTCAGTAATTGGAAAAATAATTCTTTTAATGAAACCAATATAATCAAAGTAAAAAATAAGTAACTAGAGGTATATTACTGAAACATTGCTGCTACATGACAGCGCGAAAGAAGAGTTACACGAACGTCGTACGTTACCCAATCCTTTCTACAAAAACATAAACATGTTCAAGCAGAATGGCTATACAGATAAACAGATCCGTCATGCTTTCTAGTTTGGACCTTCGCCTGAACCACCAGAAGATACCTGCAAATCGGTGGCTTTTCTGCCTTTTGCTGGGAGCATTTCCATTTCCTCGAAGATAGGAAGAATTCTGAAAAGATACCATATCAAAAGTATTTTTCGTCCGCCAGCCAAGATTAGAGCGCTCCTTGGCTCTGTAAAGGATGACTTGGGTTTGAGGAAGCCCGGTGTGTACAAGATCCCTTGCCACTGTGGGAAGGCTTATATTGGACAGACATCCGGACCATTCAGGATCGATGTGTTGAGCATCAGCGGCACACACGGCTGCTTCAACCTGAGAAATCTGCAGTGGCGGAGCACTGTCTTACCGAGGGACACAGAATGCTCTATGACGCGACACAGATGGTTGCCCCTGCATCTCGCTATTGGGACTGTGTTTTAAAAGAATCCATAGAGATTCGTTTATCTGACAATCTTATTAATAGAGATAAGGGTTATCTTTTAAGTAAGACTTGGGACCCGGTGAAATCTGACATTAAAAAACAACAGTCTGTGATTCGATCGTCGGAATAAAAATTTTTAATTTTTGACAGCGATATCTCGATTTCGCCTATTTCCAACACTGGCGGCGCGGTATGTTTACTGCGCTAGAGGGCAGTTATGGCACCATCTCGCGCACGCGTTGTGGGTCTTCTGCGGCCTATATAGGGGCCGCCGCTTGCACTGAGAAGTCAGTTCCGGCGAGATCGTGCACCAGCACTCTCACCTGAAGATGGCGGCCAGTTGGACCGCGGAAATATTGTGTCATGAAGATGTTATGATCCGGCTGCATACCCGAGAAGAATATTATCACGTATGAAAATGTATCAAAAGAACATTTCGAGCTTCCCGTTTATCGAAAATTCATTTTATATGTTTGTTACTTTCAGAAGTGTATTCATCTCTTGGTCTCCCTCTACGATATTTACCCTCCACGCTGCCCTCCAATGTAAATTTGTGATCCCTTGATGTCTCAGTACATGTCCTACCAACCGGTCCCTTCTTCTTGTCAAGTTGTGCCACAAACTCCTCCTCATTTCTATTCAATGACTCCTCTTTATTTATGTGATCCACCCATCTAATCTTCAGCATTCTTCTGTAGCACCACATTTCGAAAGCTTCTACAGGATAGAGTAGCATGGAGAGCTGCATCAAACCAGTCTCAGGACTGAAGACCACAACAACAACAATTTTGAGAAATATAGACGTGCCAAATTGGACGATTATTTTTGATACACATTGTATACTTCTGATTTTGAGAAAATTTAAGTTTTGCAGTCTGCAATAGCGCAGTTATACCCCGAGCAACTCGCTGGTTGCTTCTTCTGACACGCAACATAAGTTGTCTCTTTTATAAAATTGTGTGATTTTTCTTCGTTCCATTCAATGCTTGACCTGCTGGGTAAGAATAGCTAATTAATTTTTCTCCATGCATCCTTTCATATAATTTGACTTTACATTTTACGTTTCTTGTAAGTTCAGTCCTGTTAATTGTGTGCAAAATTTGGAGAAGCAAATAAGAACCTTATACTCGGGCTTCATTTTAATTGTACTAGAGATTTTCTGTGGCTAGGTAACCCAACAACAGTAAGTATAACTTGTTGCATACCTAAGCTTGTTTTCCTCACGGTGATGGTATTAACGTTGTAAAAAGTAAACTTTCACGGCCTGAAGTGTCACAATTATTGGATTGCGGTGCTGAAGAAGATGTGTACCAGTCTTCCACCACTGGATGATATCAATATCGGATGACGGCAGTCGACAACGACCAACTGCGCTCACGCATTCAAAACATGTGACGTGGCAACCTGTGCGGAAGTAAGCGGAAGCGGAATTTTGCCTGGACGTGAATCGGACATTCAAATAAGCTACGGTCTCCCTAGAAAATGTCCTCCGCAGCTGGGGACGGAACGAGGGGGTTTTAAGGCGAAATCCATTCAACCGCGGCATAATAGACCGAAGCATTTTATTAATGGTGTTATCATTGTTCAAAGTAGATAACGATAATTCCTTCATTATCCAGTGAAGGCAGGAACACTGCCCTCGCTCGCCTTATTATTATTATTATTATATTATTATTATTATTATTATTTTACGCATTATTCTGCGTAGTGATAGATCCGTGCCATCGTAAAGAGAATTTATAACACCAATGTGCTCTCTCTGCAGCTGCTTCCTTCAATCATCGTATCTCCTTCCATTATATCCACACGAAAAACAAACAGCCGCAAATTGCTGCTCGCCCTGTCTATCAGATCCTGGGACACTTCCCTGGGGCACTCCTGACAATACCCTTGTCACACAGATGAACACTCGCCATCGAGGTTAACGTATCTGGTTGTGTTACTCAAGAAGTAACTCTCATATCTGCGAACGTAATTCGCGTGCTTGGACGTTTGTCCCAACCTACAGAGGAACACCGTGTGAAACGCTTTCCGGAAATCTACATGTAATTTGCCTGTTTGCCCCCATTCATGGATCACTGAACCACAGGAGATCTTGTGAGTAGAGGGTAAGTTGTGTTTCGCACGCGCGACGCTGTCTAAATCCGTGCCGGATAGAAACCTTTTTGTCTCAGAGTAATGTGTTACGTTCGAACTGTGATTGTGTTCAAGAATTCGGCCGCAAAGCTATGTTGAAGATATTGGCCTGTAATTTTCTGATCCGATCTTCTACCCTTCCTATGTACACGAGTTACCTGCGCTTTTTGTCAGTCGCTTGGGACTTTACGCTGGGTGACAGATTCGCGATAAACGCATGTTAAGTGAAGGTCCAATGCCGCAGAATACTCTCTGTACAATCGAAGTAGGATTCCATGTGGTCGTGGTAGCAACAGGATGTTACAGTAATTCCCAATGAACGTGCTGTCCGTTCTGATGGTGAGATGAACGCTTCCTGGATGAAGGTGACGAACAACAGAAAAAGACAGTGTATTTTCGATTCAAGTAAACTGTAGCACCGAGGTTATTTTTCATTTAGCCATCTGTGTACACCACAATCTAGATTTCATGGAACACAGACCGCTTATGCACCTATTTTAATCTTCTAGTAAATACTGTTAATCTTTCTGTGATCTATTGGACACATCTCCATTTTCATAATAGTGGATAAATATTACGGAGAGGAGCATAAAATGAATGATTCCTACGAAAGTCAAAGAGCAAAAAGTCGTAATCGTGCGAGGTTTAAGCGTTTACTATGTTCTAGACAGGCACGGAGCTCTAGAAGCCATGCGTAAAATGTTGCACTGCTGCTACCTATGTGCGTAACGTGTCAGACACATTGAAATAATACTCCCTTGAAATCCGAAGTCGAACAATGAATCCGTCGTGTTTCCTTTACCTCATCTACAGCGGCCTCACCAATTCCACAGCAAGCGAGCTGCCGATTCCTGTGAAAAGAAAGGTAGGAGGCATCTTGTTAAAAACGGATGAAGACCGCGCTCCTTCGGAAACTTACTTCTTATTAAGGGTATTTCTCACGTTCCTTCAAATCTCCGAAATTCTTTGTCTCTTCCGTTTACGGCCATGAATGAAATTTTATGGAGTGTGTTAGAAGCAGATATGTATATACGCAGGTAGGAACTTAAATAGTGCTAACACTGCTGTGGAGACACTGTGCAATGGATCCTATTATTGTCGCTGATTGCACACGTTGTTGGCATACCTACCTTACCTCCCAGCAAATGGACTCGCCCGTTCCACGTCACCGGCGTGCGAACAGTTGAGGGAAAGACGTCACTTGTGAGTTAGCGGTCTAACTTAACGTTGTCACTATGTTTCTCGAAACAGGAACGCCGGAGATGGGTCAAGACTGAACGTACCAGAGGTCGTACAGCACGACAGTGTCATCAAGGTGTTAAAGAGGCGTGCGGGGAACTGGCGTCGCCGTATAGAACAGTGGCACGTTAGGTAAAAGCCTTCAACGAAGGTCGGCAAACTGGCAGGCATGCATCGGGCAGGTCGTCGTAGCGTCTCTGAAGAAGAAGTGCATCCTGTTGGCGCATTAGTGGACAGTAATCGACGCCATACGATTAATGAGCTCGCCTACCAAACCGGATTAGCGCATACGACTGTGCTTCACACCCTGAAGGAACGCCTGGGCATGCGAAAAATTGTATCACGATGGTTTCCATGATGACTTGACGGAAACGTAGAAATGGATGCGTTACGACGATGCTCAGTCGCACTTGGGGCTCTATGAGCCCGAAGGAGAGGCTTTATTACGGCGTATCGTAATACTGGGTGAGACATGGGCCACATTGTACCAGCCAAAACTGCAACACCAGTCCAACGAATGTCATCATTATGAGTCACCCCGAAAGTCGAAAGTCCGTCAGAGTCCCAGTATGGTGAAAGTTATGGTGATTCTCGTGTACGACTGTGATGGTGTTATCCTAACGTTCCTCCACGGCAGACCGTCAGTGCACAGTATTATTGTTCGTTTTTGGAGCATCACCTGCGATCAGCTTTGCGAAATAAGCTGTGACACTTTCTGCGCAACCCACCCATCATTTGGCATGACAAAGCGCGGGCGCATACAGCGCAAGTTGTGGCTACTCTGTTCGGTCGATGGGACTGGAAGTACTGTACCATCCACCATACTCCCCGGACGTAAGTCCTTGTGATTCTGAAGATGAAGGAACCACTTTGTGGCATTCGCTTCAGAACTGTTCCAGAGATTCGATAGACAGTAGACCGCTCCATTCGCATCATCAACAGAACAGGCTCTGCTGACGGTATACAACGCCTTCCACATCGCTGTCAACGGGTTCTACACGGTGACTACTTTGAAGGACGGTAACAGGTGCAAACACTTTTTTGTATAAATAGTTGCCACCATTTAATTTCCAACCGTCGTATATAGATGATGGGCATCTGATTAAATCCAAGCACGGTTTGATAGAAACCAAAACATGTATTGTGCAACGGCTTGGTCTATCAGCATTTTATACATTTTTTGATGTGGGACTAGTGGCCAGTTCGTCTTCACAGATACGAGAATAAAAAGTTAAATCACAGATACAATTACTCATACACAGACTGACAATCGTACACCACCATAAAAGAACAAAATAAGAACTGGGTAGGCGCAGCTTCGTCGATCGGCAGCGTGGGTACATTTATTTTATAACACTGACCCTAACAAACAACTGTTACTTCTCACAGCCATCGTACTGAAGCAGCATAAGTTAATAATCAACACTCTGAGTAGTACTCACAAAATATTTATTGATTAGTACTTTAGAAAAAGCGAGGGAGGGGAGCATTTATCTCACCAAGGTAAAGAAATTCAAATGAACTTTTGCATGATTAGAATAATTACTACAACAAATCTTCGCATAAATTAATACAATACGTAGCATCTGCCACACTTAATCCAGTTACATTTGGCTCGATTTCTGAATCGTCAATGTTAAGAAAACGTAGAAATATTTACCGTTTTTATGTGAATGAACACAATGTTTTACTAATTCCCGAGCTCGGATTAAAGCTTGGACGCGAATGTAACCAATGCTGAACATACTACACTCCTGGAAATGGAAAAAAGAACACATTGACACCGGTGTGTCAGACCCACCATACTTGCTCCGGACACTGCGAGAGGGCTGTACAAGCAATGATCACACGCACGGCACAGCGGACACACCAGGAACCGCGGTGTTGGCCGTCGAATGGCGCTAGCTGCGCAGCATTTGTGCACCGCCGCCGTCAGGGTCAGCCAGTTTGCCGTGGCATAAGGAGCTCCATCGCAGTCTTTAACACTGGTAGCAGGCCGCGACAGCGTGGACGTGAACCGTATGTGCAGTTGACGGACTTTGAGCGAGGGCGTATAGTGGGCATGCGGGAGGCCGGGTGGACGTACCGCCGAATTGCTCAACACGTGGGGCGTGAGGTCTCCACAGTACATCGATGTTGTCGCCAGTGGTCGGCGGAAGGTGCACGTGCCCGTCGACCTGGGACCGGACCGCAGCGACGCACGGATGCACGCCAAGACCGTAGGATCCTACGCAGTGCCGTAGGGGACCGCACCGCCACTTCCCAGCAAATTAGGGACACTGTTGCTCCTGGGGTATCGGCGAGGACCATTCGCAACCGTCTCCATGAAGCTGGGCTACGGTCCCGCACACCGTTAGGCTGTCTTCCGCTCACGCCCCAACATCGTGCAGCCCGCCTCCAGTGGTGTCGCGACAGGCGTGAATGGAGGGACGAATGGAGACGTGTCGTCTTCAGCGATGAGAGTCGCTTCTGCCTTGGTGCCAATGATGGTCGTATGCGTGTTTGGCGCCGTGCAGGTGAGCGCCACAATCAGGACTGCATACGACCGAGGCACACAGGGCCAACACCCGGCATCATGGTGTGGGGAGCGATCTCCTACACTGGCCGTACCACTGGTGATCGTCGAGGGGACACTGAATAGTGCACGGTACATCCAAACCGTCATCGAACCCATCGTTCTACCATTCCTAGACCGGCAAGGGAACTTGCTGTTCCAACAGGACAATGCACGTCCGCATGTATCCCGTGCCACCCAACGTGCTCTAGAAGGTGTAAGTCAACTACTCTGGCCAGCAAGATCTCCGGATCTGTCCCCTATTGAGCATGTTTGGGACTGGATGAAGCGTCGTCTCACGCGGTCTGCACGTCCAGCACGAACGCTGGTCCAACTGAGGCGCCAGGTGGAAATGGCATGTCAAGCCGTTCCACAGGACTACATCCAGCATCTCTACGATCGTCTCCATGGGAGAATAGCAGCCTGCATTGCTGCGAAAGGTGGATATACACTGTACTAGTGCCGACATTGTGCATGCTCTGTTGCCTGTGTCTATGTGCCTGTGGTTCTGTCAGTGTGATCATGTGATGTATCTGACCCCAGCAATGTGTCAAAGTTTCCCCTTCCTGGGACAATGAATTCACGGTGTTCTTATTTCAATTTCCAGGAGTGTAGATACACGTTAAGCTGCAAGAAAAGGAAAGCAGTAACATATTACCTCGAACCGCTAAGCAGAATATGTAGAGAGGAACTACATGGCTTTTCAAAATAAATTCCAAAAACGCAGAATGCTCTCCCTATACTAGTACCGCAACCACTCTCACTACCTATATCAAAATCATGCACTTTTTCTCTTCATCTGAGAGGTGCCGAGTTGTCAGATCACAGTTCGTCTGACACAAACAACTTCAAACCATTTTCTTCCCGCTCAGTGCTACCTGCTCACACCCACTCACAGTAACACCCAATTTACCCGGGAAACTGCTGAGTGCAGACTAAGCTCATAAAACATGCAACGCGCTACATGGGAAGTGTACTTAGAACTTCGCACATCTGACAACAACAGGGTGGCAGCCTTAATACAACTGCTTTGATACAACCAATTCATTACAACTGCCAACTTGCAAATGTCCTTTGTTGCTTTCATCAAATACACTGGGCCCACCTGGCACAGTCACCCTCTAGGCATTCATTCATTGGTTGATATAATCACTCCAAAGATCCTAAGTGAAATATAAGTATTTCCCATGTTGCAAATGGATATCGAAATCGACTGGCGAGTGGTCGGAAAATATACCGCGGAACACTCCCGAAATAGATATGCAAAATTCTTAATCGAAAATAAGTGTGGCCGAATCAACACACACATTTTAATGCAATGCAGAACCTTTTCTGGTACTCACATTTAGAACGAGAACATGCTGTTGCGATAGTGTCAGTCCTAGTCGAGGGAAAGAGAAATTTTATCAAAATTCAATGAGGGTCCGGTTGGGCGGTGAAATATGGGGCTGCCGGCTGAGTGTGGTAACAGGCGACAGCCAGTGGGCCAGGCAAGGTAAACATGGCACTCGCAAGCGTGGAGCTGCGACAGCGGTATTGCATGCACGTTTTATTTTCAGGGGAGCAACAACGAGGCAGGAAACTGCAGCGTTGCTTTAAGTTAATGCGATGTATGAGGCGGGGCACTAGACCAGAGCCAAGAGTGGCGATTTTTAAGTGGCTGACGTGTGTGAATTTTTACCTCTCATAGTTTCTGTCTCTCTCTGACACTACCTCAGAAGCGAGGGAGAAACCAATATAAGTAGAAGGGCAATTTTAGCTTGGGATAGAGTGTGTCAGGTCATTCGAGTGTCAGGACGGACCTGTGCTGGTGTACTCTTAGAGGGGCCAGTCTGGCAGCAATGTTATAAGTATTCTGCATGAACTTGTACTTTGTCTCTGTGTACTTGTGCGGGCTATATTCCGCCTCCGGAGACACAACACCGGGGTAGGACGAAACGGCAGTCTGGAACTTCGAGGTCAGACTGTCTGAAGGAGGGCAGTGACAGCGGTCAGCAGCGGGTCCAGGAGGCGCTCGGTTGCACACGAGTGTACGGGCCATTTTCGCTGCGCACCTGGCTTACTGGGGTCCGGGCGAGGCGTACTCTGTGGGAGGCGTAGTAGCGCTGCACCAGCGCCAGGACAGCGGCAAGTGTTGCCATCCGGCAAGCACTACTAGCGGCAAGTTGCAGCACACCATCCATGAGGGCATGGGTTCGAGTCCGGTCCTGTCCTGGGAACAGCGGCGGCCGGAGGGCCACGGTTGACCAGTACACCCACCAGCAGCGTGGCGCAAGTCGCGACGCATTGGCGGGCGGAAACGTGGAGAGAGCGGCCGACTTTCATCAGCAGGGCGGCCTTGATGACGACAGCATGCCAGGAGTCTGCTGAGCCGGCTGGAGTCGCGGGACAGCACGCCGGCGGCGTGCCGACACTACACTTCCCCCATCGAGTACTGTAAATTATCGGAATAAAAAATGGTTCAAATGGCTCTGAGCACTATGGGACTCAACTGCTGTGGTCATAAGTCCCCTAGAACTTAGAACTACTTAAACCTAACTAACCTAAGGACATCACACACATCCATGCCCGAGGCAGGATTCGAACCTGCGTGCGTGCGGTTCCAGACTGTAGCGCCTTTAACCGATCGGCCACTCTGGCCGGCAAATTATCGAAATAAACAAATGTTACCGAATACCGCTGTATAACTCTGCGCTGCCCTTGACACTCTTGAACTTGCTCGGCTTCCTGACGAAATACGGCGCAGCGGGTCCCGGCCTTAGCTCTGTCACCTGGAGTCCCGGGTTCGACACACATGCCCTACAACAATGCTTATATCGTGACTCCGCTCGCTAGTGCAGATGTGAACGCAGCATAATCATTTGTTTGTTTTACAATATCTTTGACTTTTTGGAGAATGGTTTTTATTAAGGTCATTATAATGTAAGGTACGTGGATCCGATCTGTTACGTAGCATCGGTGCAGTACTTGACGCCAGTTACAGCCGCCATATAGCCCCTGCTTTTGTAAAAATACGTCGTAACTTCAACAATAAAAGTGAATACATACACTGAGGTGCCAAAAACCGTGGGGTAGCACTTTGCACATATTAGGCGGTACACAAGGTGTAAAAAGGCAGTGCATTGACGGAGCTATCATTTGTACACAGGTGATTCATGAGCAAAGCTTGTCGACGTGATTAAGGCCGCATGACGGGAATTAACAGACTTTGAACGAGAAATGGTAGTTGGAGATAGGCGCACAGGTCATTCCGTTTCGGAAATCGTTAGGCAATTCAGTATTCCGAGCTCCACAGAGACACCAGCGTGTCGAGAATACTAAGTTTCACGCATTACCTCTCACGGCGGAGTACCCAGTAGCCGACAGCCTTCGCATGACGACAGAGAGCTGCAGATTTTGCGTAGATGCTAACAGACAAGCAACACTGCGTGAAATAAACGCAGAAATCAATGTGGGATTTACGACGAAGGTATAAATTAGGACAGTGCTGCGAAATCTGGTGTTAATGGGTTGAGGCAGCAGCCCACCGAGGCGAGTTCCTTTGTTAACAGCACGACATCGCCTGCAGTATTGATTGGGTCTCAGACTATTGAAAAACTGTGGCCTGGTCAGATGAGCCCCGATTATAACTGGTAAGAGCTTATGATAGGGAGTGTGGTGCAGATCCCACGAAGCCATAGACAAAAAAAAATTTCAAATGTGTGTGAAATCTTATGGGACTTAAATGCTAAGGTCATCAGTCCCTAAGCTTACACACTACTTAACCTAAATTATCCTAAGGACAAACACACACACCCGTGCCCGAAGGAGGACTCGAACCTCCGCCGGGACCAGCTGCACAGTCCATTACTGAAGCGCCGAAGACCGCTCGGCTAATCCCGCGCGGCGAGCCATAAACTCAAGCTGTGAAAAAGGCACTGTGCAAGCTGGTTCCGTAACGGTATGGGCTGTTTTAACATGGAACGGACTGGGTCCTCTGGTGCAACTGAGCCTTTCACTGACTGGAAATTATTATACTCGGCTACCTGGAGCCCACATGCAGCCATTCATGGACTTCATGTTCACAAACAGCGTTGCAATTTCTATGGATGACAATACGCCTTTCCAGAACATTTTTTGACAGTTCAAGCGAATGATTTGGTCACTCAGATTTTCCGTCGTGAGGGCAACACAAAATTTTCGGGACATAACCTAGAGGTCAGTTCGTGTACAAAATCCTGCACTAGCAACACTTTCTCAATTACTGACATCTGTACAGGCAGCGTGGCTCAATATTTCTGTAATGGACTTCCATCGACGTGTTGAAACCACGCCACTTGGAGTTTCTGCACCATGTTTGGGGAAGGAGGTCCGACACTATGTTAGGAGGTATCGCTTTACTTTTGTCATCTCAATGTGAAGACTTTTAACCAAATACTTTTATCAGTCTTTCAACTTCTTATTTACGATGAAAATACCCACACCAAAAAGTGGATTTACTTAAAGTAAGAAAACATAAATTATTTGTTCGTGCAGTTTTCTTCCGAACCTGTGGAGCACTCCGACAACTATATGAGCATCTCGTTCTACTCGTTCTAAAGCATTGTAGTTATGTGGATGCTTATCTTGCGGAGGAAAACGGCAAAAGAGATACGTTTTAGTATTCCCCATTTACGAAAACGGTTTATTTTCCGGCATCTGCTGCTAGGCAGTGGCACAGATTGTAGATAGTATTCTGTATACAAGCAGTCAACATTTCGCGACTTAAGTAAATTCATATGACGTTGCAGGTGCAGTCCTCTGAAACACTGAATGAGAAGATGAGTGAAAGTGTCTGTTCACAGTTATTTGTGTACTTCAGATGATTAATAACAGACCCCGGTGAACTCGTCTTAAACGTTCCCATTTAAACTTTGTAATGTTAAATATATCGATCTTGTACTTGACGGATAGAATCTACCTTTAGGCTTCTTGGCTACAGTTGCAGCGGCATCGCTGACGGGGGGAAGCCTCTTGCTTCTAAAAGCCTGGAGACGGCTTTGCGCGAAGCTGTAAGTCAGTAGCGCCAGAGCAACCACGCGTGTAAGAAGCGTATGTAAATGGGATAAGCTATCGTGGTTAAGTAATAATTTCGAAGCATAGAATTATTTTCTCATCGGAGGAATTATCCAGTAATTAAAAGGCCACCGCGCTGTAAGGAATCGGTAACGGTAAACTCTTTTATCTTCGTGATAAATGAGTGACCAATTGTAGTGAAAATATAGCGACGTTATACACGAAATTAAAGTGAAATAAATTAACTGTGTCGAACAAAGTATACACATAGCGGAACCTCTTCATTATTATTAAAATATTTTCGAAGGGACTGAGTTATAGAACAGTGTGAGAGAATTCATAGGCCATGCATCGTAGACTCACGGTCAGAACTGTAGTTATCGGCGCATGTACCTCGAGAGTACGTTCGCCTTCCAGAATTGGCTACTTTTAAATGTCCGATGCTTACTTTTACAACTAGCCAGACACTATCAAATAATCAAGTATAAATCAGCAGATAATACAGAGTTACACCCTGCAACTTACAACATATTACTCAGGTTACCGTAGATTAAACAATTAGTTTTATTTCTTCCAGACAGAATCATACAGCACTATTAATTGTAACACGCTTCGGCTATACACAGCCTATATTCGTTCCCCATAACGCTACATGTAAATGGGTCGATGGAGGACCTGCTAACCCTCAATTTAGTGAGGATTTGTCTGCGTATTATATTTGCGTTCTGGTTTTTGATTAAAGTAGTGCCATGCCCCAGAGCCAACATGGCAGTGACATCGAAATCTTGTAATCGAGTACAGAGATGGATGTTTGTCGAGGATATTAATGACAACAGTGATTCTTTTCTGACGGCAGCGGTGCAGAGTCTGATTTCGCATCAGGGAATTCATCAGTTGTTGAAAATATTGCAAGTGTGATGATGTATCACGTTGCCACCAATCTAACATGAAAAGGTTTAGAGGCAGCAATTGTTAAAATTTTGGGGAATTCTTTAATGTAACAATGAACGCGTGTAAAGTTGTTACAGTCTCTGCTACTTTTACATTGTAACAACAAAAAATCCAGTAGCAAACCTTCTAGAGACAGCACGTCAAACATCGTGGCTTAGCACTATTTTAATGCCGCTTTATATATGTATAAACTTTTGTGTGTATTTATTTTTACGAAGGAGCTGAATCTGCAGGTGACCGTGGCAGTGGGAGTCAAATATCAAATTAATGCAGACTTTTTAAATCTTTCATTACAAAAGAAAGGTGGAGAGGCAGTTCCTACCACCATAGAGTTACCAAGAAAATATGTTGAACCATATCCTACCAACCACAAAAAATAGTTACTCCTATATAAATAATTACCGTCTTGAAAGCATTTATGTGAATAATTAAGAAAATAGCTATCCAAAGTTGCTTTATTAGTTTTGTGACTAAACTTAACAAAATTCACACTTCGTATCTACATGCCATATTGAAATATATTCATATGAAAAATATTGATCGTCTAGTATTTTGTTTCCTCGTGCAAAATAAAATGAACACGAAAATACAGAAACAATTGGTGTAGTAATCCAATCACTACAGAACCACTGACATTGCTACTCTGTGAATATTCCTTTAATGGCGTTTTCGTTCTTGAATTAAGAGTGTCATACTGCTCTCAGCCGTAAGACAATTAGTCACAAATTTGCTCTCAACACTTTTCCAGATACTGTTTGGTGAAAATAGCGTTATTAACCGTCTTTATCGCGGAAATAGGCAGTTGAAACAGCGAGGAATGGAGTGAGCCGGCTGCCAGTCTTAGTGTATAGGAGAGATGCCTATCGACGGTCAAACGGAGCGGCGATATAGAACTGGCGTCAATGTGAACTATTAGTTTCAATGAGTATCTTAAAGGTCGGATCATGTTTCTAGCATTATTCAAGTAGTAGCTATAGTCTTCTAAAATAGGATGAATATTTCTGAAACACTACGTTCTACGTAGCTCCTTTTTTTGAGAAACAGTATATGAGAAGTTATCTTACGAAGAGCCGACGACGGCGTATTGTAGCAAGTGCACTGTGGGGCACAAGGAAGCGATGGACGCCCATAAAAATAAAGTAAGAGGCGCATTGGATAACATGCTGGATTCGAATTTGGGCTGGGAAAATTCAAATATCTAACAGGACTGCGGCACAGCAACAAATATTCAACCGAATATCCGTATTTTAATTTTTTTGTTTTACATATGGCATTAATCTCTAATTTTCCCCCTTAATTTAGATCGTAGCTCATGATTACATACGATCACATATATCATCCAGAATAAACAACTTTTTTATTACATGTTAGTGATAATGGAGTAAATGAGCTGAGGTGATGAGTTACGATATGTGATTCGTTGGGAACAGCATGAGTCAGTGGATCCACTTCGCCTTCATGCCAGTTGTCATATCGCCGCGCAGGGAATCTTTGTGCATGGAAAACGGGTTGGCTGCTACATATGTAACCGTCGGTGACCGGCGAACTGTACAGGGAGCTGTTTGTGGAGTCCGGTTGGCTGCGGTTGTATCGAACGAATGTGGGATGCTGTCGAGAGGAATGGTCGCAGGTCCTCCAGTTTGCATGAGTGGTGGGCGGCCCCACAGCGGTCATAGGTCAGCGTGGTCCCCCATACGCACGGGTGCCTCCCATGTGGCACTGGCTGCCGTCGTCAGGATGCGAAGAGCTTCTGAACGCTGCTTATCCAGCCATTTTGGACATTAGCGCATACTTGTATACGTTGACTGCCATAGCAGTTGCGTAAAATAGTTTATTTACAACCATTTTCCAGTCAAGTCATCACCAGACTCAAAATACGTCGCTACTGAATGTCTGCAGGCTAATTCGATATACTGATTTCATAGATAATTCTCTTTGTGTACTACCCCATATTCAGGGAAGTCATACAACAAATTAGCGAAAACTCTCAGATCTTACCACACGAAAACTTGTATCTTGTTCGACAACATGGATGACGCAGATATATTAAGCAATAATAATTGTTATGAAATCACTTGGCTCTGAGCACTATGGGACTTAACTGCTAAGGCATTAGTCCCCTAGAACTTAGAACTAGTTAAACCTAACTAACCTAAGGACATCACAAACATCCATGCCCGAGGCAGGATTCGAACCTGCGACCGTAGCGGTCTTGCGGTTCCAGACTGCAGCGCCTTTAACCGCACGGCCACTTCGGCCGGCCTGAAATCACTTGCACTGACTGTAACGACTGTATATCGGTCAAACGTGCAAGTCCATAGCAGGTTATATGAGAGCAGGATCATAACTGGAGATTACGTGACTCCAGATATGTACTGCACTACCGTCATTGATACAAAGTCCACAGAGAAGTAAACTGTATATGCTAACACAAGCAGCCAACAATTGGGGAAATGTTTAGCCTCTTATACGAATTTGATGTGAAAAAGTATTTAGAACAGAATTCCATCTTGGTTATAAATGTTCAGCTACAGCTAAATACGACGGCCTCAGAATTTTTATGTGAAAATTCTTAAAGCCTTTAAATAAAACAAACGATATTAAAATTATCCATCTTTATTCTTCATGTCTACTTATTTGCAGCTCTCGGCTGCTAGAATGCTCCAAATTATTGCATGTAATATGGCGGTGAGTTAAGTAATTACGTCGATGATTGAAAAACAGCGTGCTGTAATCGCATTTCGAAGAGTTCGTGCACACATCACCATATCCTTCAGCATGATAGAGTATGACCACACACGAGCTCTTCGATTATCCTCCACACAGACCGATTTGGATCCATAAGATTTTCATCTGTTTTCAAAACTCAAAGAACACCTTCGAGGACTTCATTTTGATCGTTAAAAAGCAGTGCAGCCAGAGGTGAGGTTCTGACTCTGTCAACAAAATCAAACATTCTACAGTGACGGTTTCAGTAAACCTTGAGAAAGATATACACTGAAGAGCCGAAAACTGGCACCCTCCCTATCACTCTGTACGATCTAAGAGAGCACGCAAAAGTGCCGCAACGCGACGTAGCATGGATTCGACTTATATCTCAAGTAGTGCGAAATCAACCAACAAAACATGGTTGATATGGGCTTTCCGAGCCGAAGGCCCACTCGTACACTCTTGATGACTGCACGACACAAAACGTTACCCCTCGCCTTGGGCCATCATCACTGACATTGTACTGTTGATGACTGGAAACGTGTAGCCTGGTCGGACAAGTCCCGGTTCAAATTATATCTAGCGGATGGACGAGGACGGGTATGGAAACCACCTGACCAATCCATGGACCCAGCATGTCAGCAGGGGACTGTTCAAGCTGTGGAGGCTCTGTAATGGTGTAGGGCGTGTGCAGTTGGAATGATATGGGACCCATAATACGTCTAGATATGTCTGTGAGAGGTGACATGTATGTAAGCGTCCCTTCTGATCACCTGCATCCATTCATGTCCTTTGTGCATTCCGACGGATTTGGGCAATTCCAGTAGGACAATGCGCCTACCCATACGTCCAGAATTGCGACAGAGTGGCTCCTGGAATACCCTTCTGGGTTTAACACCAGACTCACCCAAACGGGAAAGTTATTGAGGATATCTGGGATGCCTTGCAATGTGCTGTTCAGAAGAGGTCTCCACCCATCGTACTCTTACGGAGTTATGGGCAGCCCTGCAGGATTCATGGTGTCAGTTCCTTTCAGCACTATTTCAGATATTAGTCGAGTCCATGCCACGTCGTGCTGCGGAACGTCTACACGCTCGCGGGGCCTTACACGATGTTGGGCGGGTGTACCAGTTTTTTTGGCTCTTCATTGCATATCTCTGTATTAGAATATGTATGCCTATACCAGTTTGTTTGGCGCTTCAGTGCATGTGGGCATTAAGAGCAAAACTGTAGAATGTCATTAACGTTTCCTTTATTTGTGAAGTTTTCGGGCGTTTCACACAAAAATTTCGGAAGCTTATTTTTCAGCACGTCCTCGTTCATCGCCGTTCCACATGGTCCATCCAGCCAGCACGATACTTCTAGATATCAGTCTAAATAGCCTAAAAAATCCATCTCTTTGTACATTTAAACACCTCTTTATATTTGCACCCTTAAATTCTATCTGTAAAATACAAGTATTGTAAAAGTTTTCGAAAACCGTTAAAATATCTAAAAGAATCGACCTATGAGAAGAAAACTAATACCATATTAACGTTTAGTTCGTTGGTTTTATACAATAAACACAAAGAAACTTTTTGTTACGTAGTGTAACCAGGCGTCAATTTTTGTACGTTAGTTTCCATATACAGTTAAAGACACTTATCTCTTATTTCAGACATAATGTGTTACATATTTATGCTGTGCTGTAATAATTAAGACTAGGACATTAATTCGGAATTCATGAGTCTAACATTCACTTTATTATAGCTGTAAATATCTCTAAGTCAAAAATTCATGTAACATAAACAAGATGTTAACATGTAATAATAATTTTTAGAAAGAAAATAAACAAAAATCTCACTGAAGACAGCAAATAAAGTGCTGAAAGATGTTTGGGAAATGAGAACAGTAATAAAAACGCCTACCATCCAGGGATTCCCATTTGAGTCCCCGAAGCATCTCCGTAATGCTTCGGTGTTGTTCGAACCTACTACTAATAAACCAAGCAGCCCGTCTCTGAATTGCTTCGGTGTCTTCCTTTGAGGATGAAACATATCATACTTGTAAGGAAATATGCTACATCTAACCAGGAGAAGACGTTCCACGAAGACGAGCAAAAAATTTTAATGGGTTGTCTTCTACAATCACTTAATGGAGATGTTGAACAAATGTTTCAGACATGTCAATATTCTTCATATTCTCAATAGGAAAACTGAACACAGAATGTGAAGACCAAAAGGGAAACTCTATGTAGCACACATTTTTAAATTCTATAATAAAGCATGCATTCATACAAAAATTGTAATTAACAGCCTAAAATATGGCAGAAAGCAAACTGGAAACGCCCTCAAATAATTGGAACAAACGTGAGGAAGCACGAAATTTAGACTGGCATTCCTTCTGGCAGTCCATGTGTCACACAGGACAGGAGCACAATCTAAATATTTCTTAAACTCCACAACAAATCAGCCCATGGTTCAGTAGACAAAAGTAGGGAGAAAGCAGTGCATGGAATATAGTGCAATATCATACTTAAATATATTAAAAATTATGTTCACTTTACAAAAATTCCGTTATAGTTGAAGATGGATGTGATGCAAGAGCTTTTATCAAAACATTGGCACTTGTTGGTTGTTTCATTTTTATTCTACTGGAATATACTTCGTGCACAAGTACTACTATTCTTCTGGTGTTGCTATTTTCTTGTAAACGACCACATAACTTGCAAACAGCCTTATGGAGCTTCGGGCGCTATCCACCAGATCCTTTTTATGTATCGTAAACAGTTACGGTTCTTTCACACTTACTTGTGGCACTCCTAACAGCACTTTAACGTCAGTAGATTTTCGTCACTTCTTTATGTTTTACGTCGTTCCGCAGTTGCTTCTGTACTCTAGCGCTTCATCTACCTAACGATTTTATTCGGATGAAAGCTACTAGTTATGTTAATCTGCAAGAAAGTTCTGAATCATGTCTCAGAGTTTGATCCGATACTGGGTAAGCTCGTATTTTTTTAACCAAATTTGGAATCGTATCAGTTGACTTCTTTAATCCAAGGAACACAGCAGCAACCTGCGCCTCATTGTCTACGACAAACTGGATCTCATGAACGAACATAGCGAACTGAGATTCCTAAGATCTCTGTTTACGGAATCCATGTTGATCTTATAGACAAGATTTAGTTCTCCAAATACGTCGTAATACCTGAGCGAGGAACACGTGCTATAATTGCACAACGGGTTGATAGCAGCGGTAAATGCCTATAAATATTTACGTATGTCCTACAATCCTTTCTGAAAACGGGAATGACCTGTCACTTTTCAGTCGCTAGGATTCCTTCGTGTTCCAGTGGTGGAATCTACTATTAGAAGGGTAGCAAATTCATTCGCATAAACTCTAATGAATGTCAGAGATACTTCATTTGATCGAGATGCCTTTACACTTTTCAGCGACTCCATTAATAGTTGCTTTCGTATTTCGCGATCACTTATCCCAATATCTGCCAATTCGTCCTTCTTACGGTGAGTGACAGGAGAAATTTTATTAGGATCTCCCGTGATAAAACGCTTTAGGAAAACTGAATTGACTATTTTCAGCCTTCCCTCAGTCATTTCGTGCTTCAGTACCAGTATGGCCACTGAGAAGCTGAAAAAATGATCTCGATCCAGAGAAAGCTTCTGTCATTGCTGTGCTTAAGTTCATTTTCGCTTCGTTCAGGTTTTGTTTGTGAGTTAGGTCTTCGCTTGAATCTGCGATGACCGAAACGAAGAACCTTAACGCAATCCTCTGCGGTGAGACAGTTTCGGAAGAACGAATTCAGTATTTTCGTAGTAACTACCTGTTGTGTCTATAACGCCACGCCGAATCTTATCCATCATTAAAACCTTGCTCGATATTGAGTTCATTATCAAGTTTCGGTGCGATGTTACGTGGTTCTACTTTAAAGTGTCCTCTGACTGACTGATGTTCTATCCGGTGTGCTTATTTCAGAAATTTTAGATCCCTATCTTTAATAGGCGCTTAGAGAAATGCCAGCTAAATGAGGACATAGAGATATGCGGACAGCATGGTTTGCCAGAGATTTGCAGGACGTAACCTGTGATAAGTAGTTTGATCACTCATCCTTCGTTACTAGGCAAAGCTTTTTCCTTGAGCTGGCAGTGATTCAAAATCTCCGCTTTCAAGCTGTCGTGTTAGCAACTATCCCGACACCAATATTGCGTAAGAGATCTCCATACGTTCAACATTTATTAACGACACTGTATTGTCAGTCCTTCAATATATTGAACCTACCAGCACACCATCAAGAGCTATGTCTGCATTTTCATTTGGAAATGCAATTCTAGAAAGCTAAGATGTCAAAGAATGATTAATAATTGGCAGTTTTGTTAACTACGTCAGAAGAATATAACAAAAGAACATGAATTGATGGGATAAAAGATCGGCAAACTAAATGTTAATTTGTTCACCGACATCCGATGTCTCCTGCGGATTATTGCGGATTATGAAAAATTGTTAATGATGTAAAGGGACAGATATTACACAAAGAGGAAATAGGAATTGAAAGAACGTTAGAAATAATTGTAATTTCAGTTTACGGAAAGATCAGATGGGTGATGTTTAATGTGATATTAGCAAATACCAGCAATACATCTGTCATGAAAACCTACAAAGAAATTACATCCGTAGTGCAATAACGCTTTTAGTTAATTAAAGAAAAGGGCAGAAATATGTTTTGTGATCATTATTTTGTATGGCATGAATATCAATGGTACTGTGGATAGTATCAAATATAAACAAGTAGGGATAAAAGCCTTGAAAATATGCAGATTTAATTTTAAATTAGCATACATCTGGACATCAAGACTCCTTCGTCATCTGTGCTAATTTCTTGAGGTAAATGCGTTTTAAAGACTGCCGGTTATTACGTAAACGTTCGAAGTGGCAGCAGTTTTCCGAAGCTATAATATGGAACACCACTGTCATTTAATTCGAGAAACTGAACTTGTGTTTTAATTTTAAATGAAGCCAATGTCCCAGACAGTCATTTAGAAAGCTTAAATACAATCATTATTGAATAAAATTATACTACTAAAGAATTTTGTATTAAACTACTATTCACGAAATTCAGTCTTAGGAACAGGTTTATGCTTTCTTTTAAATATTCAGTAGGAAAATATGTGTAAAAGCATATATCGCCGTTTCACGCTTCTTCTGAAAGCAGACAATGCTTTTTACTTTTTTATAGACTAGGAAATCTGGACTACTATTTGAACAATTTGCCTTTTCTGATTCCTTTCAAAGCATGAGCAGAACAAGGTCGTATTCAAAGTAAGCAAAGTGATTTTTGTTGCAACCAGAACGACGTTCACACAAATTTTGGGGGGTGGGGCTGTAGGGCGAATATACCGGCAGAGGAACTTCGGCAATATACGAGGGGCGCTCGATATATATTTATACTTAATTTTTATCGTCATTCATAGTGCGCTATTTGACTCATCATTACAGTTTCATTTCTTCAGGAGTTAGGCCTAACCGTAGGCCGCAGGACAGTCATTGGAAATAGCATAATTCCTGCACTGTACAGCCCATTTTCTACCCTGTTGTCATTGTACGAGCGCACAACACGGCGTGTGGTCACAAAGGACAACGCTGTACGATATGGTTTCTGTAGAAGGAGGGAGTGGATATCCACAGGTGATTGTTGGCAGTATGTGGAAAAGGGTGCCCCCTTGTAGCATTGGCCATGTGCGAGAGTCATTTCAAAAGTTATGCACACTCTAAGATAGAACTGAATAAAATTATATATTTTACAAAATATCTTTGCAGGCCGTAAATACAATCTCCATTTTTGCTTATGGCATCTTCACAACATTCTGGCGATTTCTGTATTCCGGATAAGACACCATCATTGTTGAGCTGTCTCATTACTCAGGTCACATCACAGGCGGCTTCATCAATTGTATGATAACGCTTTCCACGAAGTTCTTACTCTAATTAGGGAAACAAAGTCTGGTGGGCGCATATCAGTACTGTACGGGGATGGGGAAGATTCACCCATCCTTATTTGACTAGCGTTTCTCCCACTGGTAGGACAATATCGTGCAAAATGAGGGCAGCAGAGTGCATTCAGGCCTCCTTTGACGAATTTTCGGCCATAAAATATATAGCAAAAACAACTTTTTGTGCCGGCCGGGGTGGCCGAGCGGTTCTAGGCGCTACAGTCTGGAACCGCGCGACCGCTACAGTCGCAGGTTCGAATCCTGCCTCAGGCATGGAGGTGTGTGATGTCCTTAGGTTAGTTAGGTTTAAGTAGCTCTACGTTCTAGGGGACTGATGACCTCGGAAGTTAAGTCCCATAGTGCTCAGAGCCATTTGAACAACTTTTTGTACGCTTGTGATACAACGTCCCCTAGAGCACTATATTTATAGCTAGGCTTCATTCATATCATACGCAAAGATCATTATGAGTTTCATCTTTGACTGATTGCGGTGGAATTTTTTCTGGCGTGGAAAGATGGCACTTTCCCATTGTGATGACTGAGATCTCAGTTCTGCCTGAAAATCTCGTATCCAGGTTTCATCAAGTGCAACAGTCCTTTTCAGAAACTGTTCTCCTTCTGTTCGATAGCACTGAAGCTATTCTTTGGCGATTGTTTTGGACCTGCTTTCTGATCTTCATTCAGATCATGCGGAACCCATCTGGGAGCGACTTTGTCGTCTTTTCAGTTATGTTTCTGTAAACTGACGTGACAGTTATTCTGACCAAATATGCAATTTCCTCAAATGTTTTTCGTTGATCCTCTCTCAACAGGTCGTTAACAATAACCAGAAATGTGTAGTTTGTTGCAGTTGATCACCTTCCACTTGTTGGGTTGTACTCAGTAGCGAAGCGAATGCAACCGGCGCCAGGGTATTGTAGATCCTCCTGCTCCCCCCCCCCCCCCCTTATCGGTGACCGGGCATGACGTTTTAATGCCCCCACCACGCGCCATAAACACTTACAGTTAAATAATATAAGGAATTTACCCTGATAATGATATATTATCCGGAAAATCTTTGAGACCACTTATCGCACCTGGGGCATGATAGACACACTTACCCCCCATCCCCTACTCGTTACGTCATTTTATTCAGTGCTTACCTGGACTTAAAGGAAACGAACAGACGACCGTGATACTGAGCTACGATCCACTACACTGTTCCAGCACAATCTCTCATAACGCTTTAAATTCCTGCTGAGGCTTATCGCCTTGGTATTCGGTTTTGATGCAAGAACGGTGGTCACTACGTGTAAACCGACTGGACTCGGTGTTAGACTCAATTTTGAAACTGTACTCGCGATACAACCATGTGGGAATCAGCAAACACATATACCACCATAACACATAAAATCTCGCTGACAATTGTCATGAACTGTAACTCGATCACGCCACCGTAACGGTAGCGCATGCGCATTGTACGGGACTTTAGAAATGACCATCGTGTCTCCCCTGGAGCTCAACACGGCGGCGCCAGACCAGACGTAGTTCCAGTGGCCGCACCGGCTGGAGGTGCGTCCCGGAGCCGGAGGCAGGCGCGCCGGCCGGCCTCCCCGCTGGCTGCTGGCGGCGCGGGAGTAATCGCGGCGAGCTGCTAAGCCCGGCCATTGTTCCGCGGCAGCGCTAAAGGCCGGCCCGGGCCGGTCGTTACTCGGCGCTGAGTGGCTTCGCGTGTCTTAAAACCGCCCCGCCTCCGCTGCAAGCACTCTCGGGCGGCACGCCTCCCTTGGCCGTCTCCTGCCGCCTCTTGAAAGGCGAGCCGCTGCCCGACACTTGCCCCTCTGTTATGGGAAGCTTACCCAAAGTGCCCGAGAACACCATCTTCCTCTCTGTGCTACAGTCGTACGTCTCCCTCATAACCTAGCGCATCGCTAGACCTATACTCCCAAAGCTATCTAACATAGTGTGACTGAGGGTTCATCGCTTGCCACTTTTCCATGTTTGCACTTCCAGTCGCCGCTGGTGCAAGGCTCCGTAAGGGCTTCAGTATCTCTAGTTTTACCTTTATGGTCTACTCACAAATTGTAGAGTGTGTCCAAGAAATGCCTGCGCTCCTGGGTGAAAACAATATGTTGCACACCCATGAGTCAGTGCATTGCGACCACTGTCAGTCCCAAGACTGCATGGTGATTGCTGCCGTTGAGTGGACGAGAGTCAGTAGGGTAACTACGTAAATGGATCAGACAGGAATGAAATATCATTACATCTACGATAAGGCAGCAAATGGGTCACTCTATTGACATCCATGACAAAGGGCAAACAGGCATCTATATCTACATTATATTCCGAGAGGCATCTACGGTTCTGATCCTCTCTTCCCTGTTCCACTAGCAAATGGCACGTGGGAAAAATGATTGTCCGTAAGCCTCTGTATTACCTCCAATGTCTCGAGTTTTCCCGTACCGATATTTCGTGAGATGTATATAGGTGGAAGTAATGTGTTGTCCGACTATTCGCGGAAAGTGCTCGCTCGAAATTTCTACAGTAAGCCTATCCGTGATGCACTACGTTTCTCTTGTAACATCTGCCACTTGAGTCAGTTTAAATGGCTCTAAGCACTATGGGACTTAACATCAGAGGTCATCAGTCCAATAGACTTAGAACTACCTGAATCTCACTAACTTAAGGACATCACACGCATCCATTCCTGATGCAGGATTCGAACCTGCGAACGTAGCAGCAGCGCGGTTCCGGACTAAACCGCTCGGCCACAGCGGCCGGCTCTTGAGTCTGTTGAGCATCTCTGTAACGCTGTCACGCCTACTAGACTATCCTGTGAATAAACGTTCCGATATTTGTTGGATCTTCTCTGTCTCTTCCATTACTCCTACCTGGTAAGGATCCCAGACAGACGAACAGTACTCAAGAATCGCTCGAACAAGCGCCTTCCGTGCCACTTCCTTCGTGGATGAGTTGCATTTCCTTCAGGTTCTTCCTATGAAACAGTCTGGCATCTGCTCTTAGTGTTGATTGCTTTATGTGGTCATACCACTTGCAGTCCTTTGTATTCCTAGATATTTTACGCTACGTAGGTAGTGTTTTCAGCAATTTGTCATCAATAGTGTAGTCGTGCACTAGGGGATTTCTTTTCCTACGTATGAGCGATATATTACCTTCATTTACACTCAGGGTCTACTGCCACAGCCAGCACCATCTTCTGCAGGTCAATCTGCAAATCGATACTGTCCTGCTACTTTGTAACAGACATCGGCATTGTCTGAACAGTCGTACAGATGTTCCAACACTTTTTACTAGGTAATTTATGTGCGCTGTAAACAATAATAGTTCTTTGACATTTCTATAGAGTACATCAGAAAATACCTTTATATATTTCTATATGTTCCGTGATGTGCTTAGTTCCATCTCCAATGAAGTCTTTAATCAAGTTGTGTAATCGATAACCTAATTTCTTTACCAGACGGCAGCGAGGGACGGTGTCAAATACCTTCCCTAAAAAGAGGAACACGGCGTCAATCTGAGTGCCTTTGCCTACAGCGCTATGGATCCCATGGTGGAAAATAGGGAGCTGAACTTCGCAAGATCTCTGTTAACCCAAACCTTGTTGATTTTTATAGGGAGATTTTAGGTCTCAAAAAACGGCATAATTCTTAAGTATAAATAATGTTCCGTAATTCTAAAAGAGACTGACGCGCACGATGTAAGTCTATAATTATGTGTACCCGTCCTATGACTCCTCTTGGAAACGAAAATGACGCGTGCTTTTTTCCAGTCGCTACGCACCTTTCGTTGCTCCAGCGATCTACGATAAATCTATGTTACAATAGAGTAAGTTGTTTCATGTATACTGTGTAGAATTTTATATGTATCTCATCAGGTCCTGATGCCTTCTTACTACAAAGCGTCTGAAGTTGCTTTTCTGTTCCGCGATCGGCTAACTGAATTTCTGCCATTTCGACATTCGTACAGTGACTTGGAGTATTTTGGCCTTGTACATCTACTCATCTACTTATACATCAACATAGATGCTCCACAAGCCAACGCACGGTGCGTGGAGCAGGGTACCCTGTACCATCACTTATTTCCTTTCCTGTTACACTCGCAAATAGAACCACGGGAAAACGACTGTCTGTACGCCTCCGTACGAGCCCTAATTCTTCGTATCTTATCTCCGTGGTACTTACACACAATGTATGTTGGCGGCGGTAGAATCGTTCAGCAATCAGCGTCAAATGCCGATTCTCGAAATTTTCTCCATAGTTTTTCTCGAAAAGAACGTCGCCTTCCCTCCAGGGATTCCCGTTTGAGATCCCAAAGCATTTGCGTAACACTTACGTGTAGTTCGAACCGACCGTAACAAATCTAGTACACCGCCTCTGAATTGCTTCGATTTCTTCCTACAGTCAGACCCGGCACGGGCCCAAAACACTCGAGCAGTACTCAAGAATAGGTCGCTCCAGAGTTCTATATGCGGTCTCCTTTATAGGTGAACCACTCTTTCCTAAAATTCTCCCTATAAACCGAAGTCGACCACAAGCTCGTTCGATCTCTCATCGCTTTGCAACGCTGTTCCCAGATATTTAAACGATTTGACTGTATCAAGTAGAGCCTGGTAATACTATATCCGAACATTGTAGGTATGATCTTCAAATATTCATCCGCAATAACTTACATTTTTACACGTTTAGGGCTAGCTGCCATTCACCACACCATCTGCAAATTTTGACTAAGTCGTCTTGTATCTTCATTCGGTCACTCAACTTCGACATTTTATCGTACCCACCACGGCATCATCAGCAAACAGCTTCAGATTGCTGCCCACTCTGTCAGCTTCATCGTTTATGTATGTAGAGACCAAAAGCGGTCCCATCACACTTCACTGGGGCACTCCTGAAGATACCTATGTTTCTCATGAACAGTCGCCGCCGAGGACTGTGAACTTATCCCATGTGATCGACCTTTGTTAACAGCCTGCAATGGGACTCCGTGCCAAATGCTTCCCCGAAATCTAGAAATATGGAATCTGCCTGTTGCCCTTTACCCATACCAAAGGATGAAAATACCACTACAGTTGTAAGGTCCTTTTATTTAGAAAATGGCCAGTTTCGAGCTGTTATACACGCATCATCAGGTGTCATAGCTTCGTGCTGTGACTCCGAGCGCTGCAGTGGACGAGTGCAGAACGCGGTGTATTACCAGCAAACGCAGAGCCCACGTGTATAGTTCTCAGGGTATCATGTGAGAAGAGGGCAAGCTGAGTTCTGCACGAGTGATGTTTTCTAAAACGATGCTGATTCGTGCGCACAGTCTTCTCAGTCCGAAGAAAGTTTGTTATATTCGTACTGAGAAGACGTTCAAGTATTCTGTGGCAAATAGAGGTTCGGGGGTATTGGATTGTAATTTTGCGGGTCCATTCTTTTACCTTTATGTCCTGGAGTCATTTGCGCTTTTTTCCGGTCGCTTGGGACCTTGCGCTGGAGGAGAGATTTGCAATAAAGGCAATGCCGTAGAGTACGATGTATAAAATCGAACTGGCGCTCCTTCCGGACCTGGTGATTTATTTTGTTTCAAATCCTTCATTTGTTTCTCTACGCTGGGTATGCTTATTACTGTGTGATTCATATGGGAGTCTTTCCGGTGCTCAAATGACGGAATGTCTGTACGATTCTCCTATTTGAACGATTACTTGAACGTGAAATGTAGAACTTCAGCTTTTCTTTGCTATCTTCAACTGCCACACCAGATTAGTCTCCGTTATCTTTCTTTTCGGGGCCAATATAATCACTCAGTGAAAAAATAGAACATTCTCAACCCCTCTGAGAGTAGTGGACGACTATCCAACCCGGAGCCACGCGATCATATAACCAAAGGAAGGACTGGGCCGTTTTTTGTTCGTTTGCATATAGTTGATGGGTGGGTAACACAGACTTTATTTAACATTAAGTTAGCCTTGACAGTACGAGTTAGTGAGCTTTAACAATTTATGAGTTATTTTGAAAACACTGGTAACAACCTAGCCAGATAAACTATTTCACACACAACCTGAAGGGCTAATATAAAAAGGAAACTAAGAGGGAAATACAACAAATTCCCAAGTAAAACGCCTCAAGGTTTGCTATTACCAAATAACAAACAACAACCAACAACGCCTGAAGTGCTGATTTATGGAAATAACCACTATAACAACCATAACCATAACAACCATAACTAACGCTTGAAGGGCTGATTTTAAGAAATAGCAACTACAGCCAATGATGCCTGAAGGACTAATTGTAGAAATGTAATTAAAAACTCAATAATTAACTAGTACTGGAAAAATTAATTTTGAAACAGGCCTGAAGGGCTATCTTGAATAGACGCTATTTGACCACAAGGTGTTTGACTGAGTAATTAACAAGATACTTTAAACAGAAGCAAATGTTTTAACAAAGGAATCACAGTAATAGGTAGACTTTAAAATTTCCGCGCATGATAATTACAATCGGCGATAAAGTAAGTGAAGATTTGGATTTCAGTTCTAAATTAGTGCGAGCTGCTTCACATTACGCTCATACATGACCTGACCGGTACCCTACGGCCAACTCGCAAGCACCAGACTAACACATTCAATTACCAACCCGTACTGACCAATACAATAATAACAGAAATGAGAAAACCTAAACTGAATTATGCTGGCACGACGCTAATAAGTTGGCGCCGCAAGGATACATTTAATTACTACAATACATTTTCGCGTCCCCAGTCGCCAATTAAACAAACACACGTGAGATATCAACACGTCAGAGCAACCGTACACAGCAAACACTCACTCCGTGAAGTTGTTAAGGAAACAGAGTATAAAATATCTTAATATAGGGAGGGGCAGATTGAGCGGACATAGAGATCAGATCAGTAAGTATAGTCAGGCAACTCAAATTGCTTAACGACTGACTAGAACGGCTGGCGCTAGCGAAAGAATCTGGAGGAGGTGGCACACACTTTCATACTAATCAGAAGTAAATAATTATTATGCTCGCCTTAGCAACAGGCTGCTGATTTCAATGGTGATATTGCAAAACCGGAATGGATAACCTCTAACGAATCCCGCCTGTGCGTCTCACACAGACACCGAGGCCGGCAGTCCATAATTCCTTACGGGTCGCAACTAGCACGTTGCACCGCGCCAACAGCCCGTACTGAAAAACTCCACAAGAAGCGGCGTACGGCGCACTCGTTCCTCTCCAGCAACACCGGACGTATTTACTCCCTCATACAGGTGCGACTCTTGCCTGCACACCCCTCCAAAGACTCTCCCCCTGCGCTCACTAACCTCTCTGACAAAGAGTAAATAGGAAAGATAGACTAGCCCATCGCTGATGGCGATCAGCGATCGGGCTCACCCGTACTGATTTTACTCAGATCGGCTGACACAATTTTATCTTTAAGGTCATTGAAACCTTCTCTTGCTGCTGTGCTCACACTCGCTTTCACTTCAGTTTCTTTGGCCTGGCGCGTTGAAAGAGCAGCTGTTCGCATGTTGGTGTCCTGCGCGTATTTGGAAAGTGGTTGAGGGACTGTGGCCTCACTAGCTGGCAACAAGGTGCTGGAGATCCGTGCCTCGTCACAGAACGTGGACGGCGGAGGCTTGGCAAGCCTCATGATGTGTCAGATCTGACGACAGAGTACAATGCTGGGGAAGCCACAAAGTGTTTCGGAGTACACAGTTCGGAGTACAGAGTTCAGCTTGGGACTCCGCAGCAGACGCCACTTCCGTGTTCTAATGCTGTCCCAGTAACGTCGTCAGTTATGATGGCAGTGGACACGGGATTATGTCAGTTGGCAACTCGATGGGTTGAAACGGTTCACCTGGTTTGACGAATCGAGTTTCTTGTTGCAGAAGTTACCGAAGATAGTGTCCAGCTACGCCGTCGCCTAGGCTAAGAGCTTCTCAAAATGCACCACGCCATAGACACAAGCGGTTGGATCAGTACAGGGATATGAGGGACACTCACCTTGGATTCCATGGAATCTGTGGTAGAAACAGAAGACGTCATGTCAGTTTTGAACTACGCGAAGGTTATTGCAGACATCTCATCACGCTAGACGTCTCCCCCGACATCTATGAAAAAAATTTTGAAATTTGTGGTAAGGACTATGGGACCAACCTGCTGAGGTCATCGGTCCCTAGCGTTATGAACAACTTAATCTAACTTAAACTAACTTCTGATAAATACAACACACACGCACCTATGCCCGAAGGAGGACTCGAACCTCCGACGGGGGGAGCCGCGCGAACCGTGGGAATATGCCCGAGACTGCACGGCTACCCCGCGCGACGAAAGCTGCGACGTCTTCGATAGTGGCATATCACAAGGGCAAAGTCGTTCTCAGTGATTTGAGGTACGTGATAATGAACTCATGTTGATGCCCTGACCAACACATTCACCTGATCCATACTTAAATATTCCTATATTCAATTATGAACCAAAATATTATGACCACCTAACATCTTGTTATCCCACGCAATACAGCAGTGTTTGTCTATCGCATGGATTCCACAAAGTTTTGGCAGGTTTCTAGATGTGTGGTGCATCAAATATCTAAGCGCAAATCACACAATTTTCGTAAATTAAAGGCCGGTTGTTTGCAGGCCTGAAACTGGCGCCCAATAGAGACCCAGATGTGTTTGAGAAATACAGGGTGGTCCATTGATAGTGACCGGGCCTAATATGTCACGAAATATGTATCAAACGAAAAACTACAAAGAACGAAAATCGTCTAGTTTGAAGGGGGAAACCAGATGGCGCTATGGTTGGCTGGCTAGATGGCGGTGCCATAGGTCAAACGGATATCAACTGCGTTTTTAAAAAATAGGAACCCCCATTTTGATTACATATTAGTGTAGTACGTAAAAAAATATGAATGTTTTAGTTGGACCACTTTTTTCGTTTTGTGACAGATGGCGCTCTAATAGTCGCAAACGTATGAGTACGTGGTATCACGCAACATTACTCCAGTGCGGACGGTATTTGCTTCGTGGAACATTACGCGTGTTAAAATGGACCGTCGATATCGTGTTGATGTACGGCTATTGTGACCAAAATGCCCAACGGGCGTGTGTTATGCATGCTGCTCTGCATCCTGGACGATATCATCCAAGTGTCGGGACCGATCGCCGGATAGTTACGTTATTTAAGGAAACAGGAAGTGTTCAGCCACGTGTGAAACGTCAACCACGATCTGCAACAAATGATGATGCCCAAGTAGATGTTTTAGCTGCTGTCGCGGCTAATTCGCACATCAGTAGCAGACAAATTGCGCGAGAATCGGGAATCGCAAAAACATCGGTGATGAGAATGCTCCATTGTGACTGAAGCTTTATCTCTTGATATTTATATTATACGTGACATGCCAGCTTGCGTGTTTTACTACTGATGGAGGCACTCAAAGCAGTGCCGAAACCTACATCAAAAGACTTCTTTTCTGCGACCGAGGGCTGTTATTGCTTTTATTTTAATGCGATATTTGTTTGCACGTTGAACTCTCTTTCTTAGTTTATACACTACTGGCCATTAAAATTGCTACACGACTAAGATGACGTGCTTCAGACGCGAAATTTAACCGACAGGAAGAAGATGCTGTGATATGCCAATGAATAGCTTTTCAGAGCATACACACAAGGTTGGCGCCGGTGGCGACACCTACAACGTGCTGACATGAGGAAAGTTTCTAACCGATTTCTCATACACAAACAGCAGTTGACCGGCGTTGACTGGTGAAACGTTGTTGTGATACCTCGTGTAAGGAGGAGAAATGCGTACCATTACATTTCCGACTTTGATAAAGGTAGGATTGGAGCCTGTCGCGAATGCGGTTCATCGTATCGCGTCATTGCTGCTCGCGTTGGTCGAGATCCAATGACTGTTAGCGGAATATGGAATCGATGTGTTCAGGAAGGTAATACGGAACGCCGTGCTGGATCCCAACGGCCTCGTATCTCTAGCAGTCGAGATGACAGGCATCTTATCCGCAAAGCTGTAACGGATCGTGCAAACACGCCTCGATCCCTGAGTCAACAGATGGGGACATTTGCAAGAGAACAACCATTTGCACGAACAGTTCGACGACGTTTGCAGCAGCATGGTCTATTAGTTCGGATACCATGGCTGCGGTTACCCTTGACGCTGCATCACAAGACAGGAGCGCCTGCGATGGTGTACTCAACGACGAAACTGGGTGCACGAACGGCGAAATGTCATCTTTTTCGGATGAATCCCGGTTCTGTTTACCGCATCATCCGTGTTTGGTGACATCGCGGGGAACGCACAGTGGAAGCCATACTGGCGTATCACCCGGCGTGATGGTATGGGGTGCCATAGGTTACACGTCTCGGTCACCTCTTGTTCGCATTGACGGCGCTTTGAACAGTGGACGTTACATTTCTGATGTGTTACGACCCGTGGCTCTACCCTTCATTCGATCTCTGCGAAACTCTACATTTCAGGAGGATAATGCACGAAGCTATGTTTGACTCAATGTCCAGGCGTTATCAAGGCTGTTATTACGGTCAGAGTTGGTTGTTCTGGGTACTGATATCTTACGATCTATGCACCCAAATTGCGTGAACATGTAATCACATGTCAGTTCTAGTATAATATATTTGTCCAATGAATACCCGTGTATCATCTACATTTCTTCTTCATGTAGCAATTTAAATGGCCAGTAGTGTAATTTGCTTGAACTGGAAAATATTAACACATCGTTTTACTTTTCTGAAAGCATTTTGTTCTTTAGATAAAAGATTTACGGCAATAGCTTGTAGACATTGATCTATTATCTTGATGAAAAATCCTATACACTGTATCCGGTAATGTTATACCACAGTAATTTCTCGATTCGTTTCGACTACCTTTTTCAAAGATCGACATGGTATCTGCAACTGTCCATGGTTTCGTGTTTGGCGTTTTCCATCGCATATTGCATAAATGAAGAAATATGAGCCTTAAAAATATCCCCCGCATTTAAGTAACACTGCAATTTATGCCGTCAGGAGTGTTGCTTTTTGGTTTTTTGTTTTACACAGGGCCTCGTAAGTTTTTCGATCGATACGAGATCACCGTCATATTGTTTATCCTTCTCGAATGTCCGCTCAGGTATCACATTTAGGTTTGTTACCTGTTTTTCAGTTCCATTCGTTACTTTATTTATTAGTGTCAGTAAAATTTATTTGTTGAGGTGCCACAAATCTGCAGAGGCCCTTGTTTGTAGATAATGCGTAGTACCGGTTCAGCTCATCGGCTTCTGCGTGCCGACTTGGCGAAGTGTAAGCACTGACAGTGAAACTGAAGTAGAGCAGTGCTTGGAGGAAAGAAACGACACCGAAGCCGTGGAGGACGACCAAGTGCAGGCGTGGGGGGTAACACTATCGCGGAGTAGCTTTTCATTAGAAAGAGCAGCGCCGTGGGGCGTGAGTTATTAGCCGCGGCTGCGACGGCGCCAGAGCCGTAATGCCCCTGGGCGGCGCCCACCGCTACCTGCTGTGCTCGCCGCGCCGGCCGACCGACGGTTAACGAGCGGCGGCGGCGGCGGCCGAGGCCATAACCCGGGCCGGCGCGGCCCTCTGCCGGCGTCGCCCGTTTCGCGGCCTACCGGACCGTGAAAAGGGCCGCCGGCCTGCAGCGTTAAGGGCGAGCCGAGGTCCGCACCCCGCTTAAAGTAGCCCAGCCCAGCCCGGCCCGGCCCTGCCCTGCCCTTCGCGCCCTTTCGCTTAGCGCGCCAAATCCTCGCGCCGCTTTTATTTCCGCTCGTCACAAATAGCCTCCGAGCGCGAGATGCAGTGCGCGTGCGCTCCGCGGAAACTGGTCCATTATTTGTCCCGCGCGGTTACTGCAGGCAGAGGACGTGGCCAACTCTACTTGTTCTCGCCTGCAGAAAGCAGCGTTTAACGCAATTTTTTCCGCTTGCCGATGGAACTGAACGAGGAAAAAAAAAAAAAAAACAACAATAGAAGCATCCAGTGTCCGGGAGAAAACTGTGCTGTGACTATTGACTTACATGGTACGATTCAATAGACTTGGTGGTAATCTAAAAATAAAATTCAAATTAAAATTTTTGATGTGATACACACATCAATATTTTCTGCTTATCTGCAAATGCAAAAACAAAACATTTATTACATTTTTATCCCTTGCTAACTGTAGTAAAAAAAATGAAATGCACAAGGACTGCTCGTCATGGCAAAATTACCCTAGGACTTGATTCTTTTGTAAGTAAGAAACGCCTTCTTTTGCTGGACTGTTCTTTATTTCTCCCAGACGTCTTACGCCTTTCTCACTTTAAGGCATCATCCCTGGAATAGTTCTAAGCGCTTTTCGTTAGCATCTACATTCCCTCTCATCTGGTCCCATGCTGGAGGACACATTAGCGCTCTATTTACAAAACATGTAGATGTTTCTGTGGTGTGAACATTTTTCGTCCTATTTTTAATCTTGTTTGCGTTTATTTATAAGATGCACTATCATTCTTCTGTCACTGATTTTATGTATATATATCGGAAACTGTGACATCAAGACTTAACTACATTGAGTTCAGTACGTATCTCTTTATTATTCCGGCCGTGTCATGCATTTCCTAGTGGGAGACGCATAGTAAACTCAAAGTAGTTACGTCTTGTTATCACAGTTATCGATAAAAAATATATATAATTAGTGACAGAAATAAAATACTGTGCAGCAAGAAGAGCCGTTTTGTGTTTACAAAACAAATATTTCTGTGCTTGCTGCAGAGGATGGCCACGCAAACAGACTCGTTACCTTAAGACTTAAGTTATGAGGTGCGATACGAAAGGAAGAGCTGTTAGGTTAAGAATCGCTTCCAGCTGTGTATGAACCTTTAGGTAAAGGAACACGACAGTTTTCGTGATATCAAGTTACATCCTCAGATTTGCAATCGTCAGTGGAACACTTGGTCCATGATACGGCAAGAAAGACGACTCGATGTTCTCAATATGAAATGTTGTTACCCGCAACTGGCGTGTTAAAAACACGTTGACCAGGAAGCGGCAGACCGCATCCCTACAGCCGCCTCGCCGTACAGGGCCCCATTGTTCTCTCTCTCCCATCTTGTGGGCTAAGATTTCCACTGACGTACGAGGATGTACATCTAAGGATGTGAATTGATATCATGTAAACGGTCGTTTTCCTACAAATAAGATTCATATAGAGCTGCAAACAATTTATTTGTCAAAAAAGGAGTATTTCAACCGCGGGTCCCCACAACATGAAACTATTTGTTGAGATAAAATGTTCACTGCATGATCATGGTAGATCGCCAAACTGCATTTGTTCTCAGTAACCGAATGTAAAATTTGAACTTTTCCCCTTCTTAAGTGAAGTGAAAAATAAAAAAAAAGTATACACGCATACCCTGGTGCGTTAAGATTACCCAGAAGCCTTTGGATTACTGGATGCTTTCCAAGAAACTTGGTGATGGGCTGAGAACAAACTGAAAATTCGGAGATGCGCAAACACATTACTGTATTCTACTTAATCTTAGTTGTAAGATTAAGTTTTTGACACATTTTTCTTTCCCTGGAAATAGTTAAACAATTATTGAAGAATCCAACATCATACGAAAGTGAAGTGAATTAATAACATTTCCCATAAAATGATTGCATATAAATGTTGAACAATGTCTTGTAACTGTACCTTAGAAACCTGCGCCGGCCGCGGTGGTCTCGCGGTTCTAGGCGCTCAGTCCGGAACCGCGTGACTGCTACGGTCGCAGGTTCGAATCCTGCCTCGGGCATGGATGTGTGTGATGTCCTTAGGTTAGTTAGGTTTAAGTAGTTCTAAGTTCTAGGGGACTGATGACCACAGATGTTAAGTCCCATAGTGTTCAGAGCCATTTGAACCATTTTTGAAACCTGCAATGTGAAAATAGAAGTCTGAAATCCGAGAGATGGTTTTCAAAAGAACCACTAAGCATCACATTAAAATTCAAAACCCAAACACCTGTGAAGTTCTGAACTTCAAAGCTTGGGTATTACTTCATATTTACATGATAGGCGTGATTTTAAAATTCTTATGTAATCGAAAAAGCTGAAGAAAAGTTAAAATTTAGGATGGAGTCTCCCGTTTCAGCCCACTAATTAATATTTTCCGTCCATTTTTTACAATTAACAATTGTTTTCCAGCGTTTTGATGTGGGGGTGGGGATGGGGTGGGTTGGTGAGGGGAGAGGGAGGGAACGGGGGGGGGGGGTATCTGGATTACTATCTGAATTCAAATCTGCAGTTGTAAATTGTTTGCTCTTGCAATAATTTGTGAGTGTGAATTACCACGAATCAAAATATTTACACATCTCCGCTTCACGCCTTTCTCAGTCAAAGATCTCACGTATTGAGCATTTATGATACACGTGGGAAAACTATTCCCAAGCCATCCAAAAATAAAACTGTTTGAACTACAGTACACAATCAAATTAAACCAGTGTTCCTACACCAGCTACACTATGTAATATGAATTTATTAACCCACAATGATAATTTACGTCCTCAGTAAACGTTTGTTCTCTAGTTTAGTTTCTTGCGTGCAACAATCCGAACGTTAAAACTGTTAATTCTACACATTTTCACGCCTGCCTTCGATAAAGGGACAATCCTAAAACGAATCCAGATGTCCACAGGAAAGTATTGGTAAATATAAGTGATATTGCTGAAGATGTTCCCGTTGAAGAAATGTTGCTCACTGTAAGACAAGGAATCCAAAATATATGTGATCTGTATTTCAGTTGTTCATGACTCTAATTGTGAACCAGAACACGATCGACAAACTTTCAGAGGTGGCAGTGTGGACCAAAACAACAAATAAATGTCTAGTAAGCATGGGCTCTATAATGCGTATCTTAAGAGCTATGAGCAGTTGTTCGTCTTCGCTGTTTTGAGACACACCTCTTCTACTGAAGACTAGCTGTTTCCATGTTTTGAGAGAATGTAGTACGGATCAAAATTAGAAATAATAGTCCAGTAAATATGGGTTCTTAAGTGCATACCTTGAAAGATATCAGCACTTGCTCATCTTCGGTACTGTGAGACATACCTCTTGTACTGAAAGCAATCCTGAGAGTTGTTAGTACGGGCTGGAGCAAGAAAAAGACTTTTATACCCAAGCCCGAATAAATTAATATTTATTACTGTCGACAAGTTTCAACAGTTAAAACTCTCCTCCTCTGTTCTTCAAAACGTCTGTTTGTTGTAGATTGGGTTCCATTATAAGTTTATCATTCATACCATGCGAGTTAAACTCATAATGGAACACGGTTAACGTCATGAGGACAAGTGATGAAGTTATACTGAAACAAGTTTTGTAACCAACTTTTTTATGATCATATGACGACAGTTTCAGTTGTCGAAACTAGTCGTGAACAATAAATACTAATTAAAGTGATCTTGGCTCTAAAAAGGTTTTCAAGTTAAATATTGTACACTCCTTCTGTTTTCCAGAATGAAAAACTTGATCAAAACAACAAAAAGCAGTCCAGCATACGTGGGCTCTAAAATGTATGCGTTAAGAGCCAAGATTACTTGTTCATCTTCGCTACTGTGAAACACTTCTGCTGAAAGCTCCATGCTTTCCATATTTTGAGAGATGTTATTATGGGTCAAAACTAGAAAAAAGCTGCAGTAAACATGGGCTCAAAAAGCGCATATCTTAAGGGCTATGTGCACTTGTTCATCTTCGCTTCTGTGAAACACATCAGATGAACAAGTGCTAAAAGCTCCCAACGTATGAATTTCAGAGCACATGTTCACTAACATACACTCCAGGAAATGGAAAAAAGAACACATTGACACTGGTGTGTCAGACCCACCATACTTGCTCCGGACACTGCGAGAGGGCTGTACAAGCAATGATCACACGCACGGCACAGCGGACACACCAGGAACTGCGGTGTTGGCCGTCGAATGACGCTAGCTGCGCAGCATTTGTGCACCGCTGCCGTCAGTGTCAGCCAGTTTGCCGTGGCATACGGAGCTCCATCGCAGTCTTTAACACTGGTAGCATGCCGCGACAGCGTGGACGTGAATCGTATGTGCAGGTGACGGACTTTGAGCGAGGGCGTATAGTGGGCATGCGGGAGGCCGGGTGGACGTACCGCCGAATTGCTCAACACGTGGGGCGTGAGGTCTCCACAGTACATCGATGTTGTCGCCAGTGGTCGGCGGAAGGTGCACGTGCCCGTCGACCTGGGACCGGACCGCAGCGACGCACGGATGCACGCCAAGACCGTAGGATCCTACGCAGCGCCGTAGGGGACCGCACCGCCACTTCCCAGCAAATTAGGGACACTGTTGCTCCTGGGGTATCGGCGAGGACCATTCGCAACCGTCTCCATGAAGCTGGGCTACGGTCCCGCACACCGTTAGGCCGTCTTCCGCTCACGCCCCAACATCGTGCAGCACGCCTCCAGTGGTGTCGCGACAGGCGTGCATGGAGGGACGAATGGAGACGTGTCGTCTTCAGCGATGAGAGTCGCTTCTGCCTTGGTGCCAATGATGGTCGTATGCGTGTTTGGCGCCGTGCAGGTGAGCGCCACAGTCAGGACTGCATACGACCGAGGCCCACAGGGCCAACACCCGGCATCATGGTGTGGGGAGCGATCTCCTACACTGGCCGTACACCACTGGTGATCGTCGAGGGGACAATGAATAGTGCACGGTACATCCAAACCGTCATCGAACCCATCGCTCTACCATTCCTAGACCGGCAAGGGAACTTGCTGTTCCAACAGGACAATGCACGTCCGCATGTATCCCGTGCCACCCAAAGTGCTCTAGAAGGTGTAAGTCAACTACCCTGGCCAGCAAGATCTCCGGATCTGTCCCCCATTGAGCATGTTTGGGACTGGATGAAGCGTCGTCTCACGCGGTCGGCACGTCCAGCACGAACGCTGGTCCAACTGAGGCGCCAGGTGGAAATGGCATGGCAAGCCGTTCCACAGGACTACATCCAGCATCTCTACGATCGTCTCCATGGGAGAATAGCAGCCTGCATTGCTGCGAAAGGTGGATATACACTGTAATAGTGCCGACATTGTGCATGCTCTGTTGCCTGTGTCTATGTGCCTGTGGTTCTGTCAGTGTGATCATGTGATGTATCTGACCCCAGGAATGTGTCAATAAAGTTTCCCCTTCCTGGGACAATGAATTCACGGTGTTCTTATTTCAATTTCCAGGAGTGTATTTTTCTTTTGTCCATATGACCACTTCTTGACGTTAGCCGGGTGACTTCTGGTTCATCTTGTATTTTTTTCCAGATTCTACTACAATCTGCAGTACAGCAGAATTGAAACAGTATTTGCTCCGGGAAATGCAGAGAAACTAATGTGTTTCGGAATATCGTCGGATCAAACCGTGTAGTAAAGCCGCACGTCATTATCTCGTTCAGAACAGAGAGATTTCGCCTGAACCAACAGCTATCGTCACTTCGCATTCTATCGCTAGCGCCTGGCACCCTGCGTCCATAATTAACAGCTGTATTACGTACTGACAAGTACGCGCATTTTTTTCCGCCGATCGCCGAATCAGCAGTGTCGTACGGCCGGACACTATTAGTCGCGTCGTTATTTTCTTGTGAACCTCTTTTTTCAATCGAATCGCGACGTTATTTCATTTCACGCTGGTCCGTTGGCGCGTGCGGCGGTGATTGCCGAGCGCAGGGGACGGCACGCCCGCATCACCGGCTTCTGCCGCCGGCGGTGGAAGGCCGTTAGGAGGCAGGGCGCGGGCAACACGGCTCGCAATTACCGCTGCTAACGAGGGACGGCCGGTGAAAGGTCGAACTGCGCGACCGGCAGTTGGCGATCAGGGTAGCGGTGCCGCCGGGGGGCGGCGCCCAACCTGGCCCCGAAGAACTAGCCAAATGACCATCAGCTACACAGTGCCACACACCGAAAGCTGACATTCCGCGGGAGACTGTACACAATTTACAGTTTTACAAAAAAGGAACGGTGCTGCACGATGTCGGGGATCTTGCATTCCGTGTGTCGAGTTTCTACTATGTGCCCATGATCAAATCAATTTCCATTTTAATTTAATTCTATTTCTTTTCCACCTTTCACCCAGTGAAGTCGCGTTTCTACTGTATTAAATTCTACATGCAGATAATGTGAAGCTTATTTGATTACTTACTTTTTGAAAAAGATATTTAAAAACTTTGCAGCTGTAAATACAGGGTGTCCAGAAAAGGAACTCCCTGATTTCAAATTTAAATATCTCGAAAACAAAGATCGATAGAGGATTGCAGTAAACGGTATGTTTATTGTGAAAGCAGTAAGAAGTTTATAAAGCAGTTTGAATAATAGTTACAAAAGCTGCTAACAGATGGCGCTGTAATCGCCATACGTAATGCCTAGTATAAATAGTGATCCGAAGCCCAGAGCGATCAGTTCTACCATTGAAACGTGAAAGGAGGTTAGCGTACCGAGGAAGAGATTAAAACTATGTACTCCATTGAACAACGCGCTTTTCTGGTGCTAGAGTACCACAGGTTAGAAGAGAGTGCTACGGCAACAAGGCGAAGTTTTCAAGCACGATTTAATGTTCGAAAAGGACCCGGTGCGAAAACCATTCGTACGCTCTTCGCAAAATTTCAACGAACAGGCAGCGTAACTGATGATCTAGTGGGGCATGTTGGCCGCAAGCAAACCGCAGTTACGCCTGAAATTATCGCCATAATTTCTGGAATTATTCAGCGAAATCCAATGTCATCCGCCCGTAGAATTGCATCTGAGACTGGTTTGAAGCGTTCCAGCACGCAGAAAATGCTGAGCAAGAGCCTACACATGTTTCCATTCAAAATTCAAACGCACCAGGCCATACCCGTACGAGCTGTGCAACAAAGGATTGCCTTTGCTAATCAGATGCTCACAATGATTTATAGTGAAGGATTTGATGTTGGCAGCATCTGGTTCACAGATGAAGCACACTTCCACCTGAATGGATGCGTGAATACGCAGAACTGGTGATTTTGGGGTTCCGAAAAGCCATATTGGTGTGAAGCGAAACCCCTGTATTCTCCTAAAGTTACTGTGTGGGCTGCAGTATGCAGCAGAGGCATTATTGGCCCTATTTTCATTCGAGAAACGGTCACTGGTGCACGTTACGTTGCAATTTTGGAACAATTTGTCGCCACACAGCAAGCGTTGGAGGATCGACCAGGTACTGAATAGTTTATGCAAGATGGAGCCCGACCACATCGGACCGAACAAGTGTTTCGCTTTCTTGAGGAATACTTCGGGAATCAAGTCATTGCTTTGGAATATCCCAAATTTACTGGTGCAGGCATGGATTGGCCTCCATATTCGTCGGATTTGACTCCCTGTGACTTTATTTTTTGTGGGGCAGAGTGAAAGACATGGTCTACCCGAAGCATCCCGCCACGCTGGACGAGCTTGAATCGGCGATCTCTGTGGCTTGTGAATTCATTTCGGTTGAGACACTACGAAATTTCATTCTTCGTTGGCGCCACCTCTGTAGGGCCAATGGTCAACATTTTGAAAACATTGTGATGTGACTGTTTGCAGAGATTGTTTTCACACGATTATTTCACTTATGTATGCTGATATGAGCTGTACAGCGTACAGCGCCATCTGTTAGCAGCTTTTGTAACTAGTATTTCAAACTGCTGTATAAACTTCTTACAGCTTTCACAATAAACATACTGTTTACTGCATTCCTCTATCGATCTTTGTTTTCGAGATATTTAATTTTGGAATCAGGGAGTCCTTTTCTGGACACCCTGTACCTATAAACATAAAACTTACTAGGAAGTGAAAAATCTTAAAATTAACGACTTATGTTTTAAATCAAGGTAGGAAAATAGCAAAATAGGGAAGACTTGAGATTTAGTGAACGCCGCAACCAATGCGCTCGGTCCTGGGCAGACACCGCCCGACTTACTACAACACGCCATCCGAGGGCGAGCATCTCAGCCATACTTTGACCCTCTCGGTCTCAGATGGCGTGATTACACATCTAGTTCAGGTTACCCTACACAACATTGTTTGTTGTCCTCTAATTCTAAATTTCTCTTACAGTCTGTAAGGGGCAGTCCAATGAAAATGAAACATATGGAAAACAATTCGAGTAGATGCGAGTAGGATTCGCGTCCCGACAGTTCTGCACAAATATAGTTATGTACAGGATAGTTCCACGGCGGCAGTCGAGAATTTCGTTGATTTTTACCTCTTATCGATATCGATACTGGAAAGATATCCGCATCAAACTAAGTGACATCAATGGTCCCGTAATTTTTTTGCGTCACTAGGTAAAGGCCTAAATTTTTTACACTGACAAGGACCGTAGTCTTTAGTATGACACATGGTTTTCAACCTCATACGTCCACCCATTCCTGAGGACAAGTGGTCTTTAAAGACGGGCTGACCGACAGTCGGATAACAAATGACAACAAAATATCTTTCCCGTGTGATATAATTAAAAATTAACAATTTTCGGATTTATTCCCTTACTTGTACTGTGAATCTCAGCCTCTTGTCAAATTTTATGATTCTACGTCAACGTCACGTAATCTATGGTTTTTGATAAGTGAGTTTGCATCTGAATATTTGACACAAATAGACAAAAGTGGCGCTAGTAGCTCTGCTATGGAGATGGTAATGAGGTTTGCCTTAAATACACGATGGAACGGTCGTGAGCGTTAGTTATCTTTGAGATTGGACGTGGTGAGTTGACCTCAGTCAAGATGCCTTTAAGGCGACAAATATGCCATTATCAGCACCTCACAGTATCTGAACGAGGTCGTGCAACACGACTACAAGAAGTTGGATGTTCCTTACGCGATAATGCCGAAAGATTTGGTAGCAATGTAGTAATTGTACATGATTGCTGCGGGCAGTGATCACGAGAATGTATGGTCGCAAGGTCGGAATCTCGATCGCCATGTGGCACTACCGAGGAGGAAGACCGTCGTGTTCGCCTTGTGGGTCTGGCGCCTCGTGCTGCATCTGCAGCAGCAATTTGAGCAGTAGTTGGCACCACAGCGACACAGCGAACTGTTACAGATCGGTTACCTCCAAAGCAGTTACGAGCCAGACGCCTGTAACATGCATTCCACTGACCCCAAACCACGCTTTTGGTGGTGTCAAACCATAGCTCACTGAAGGTCAGCGTTCAGGTCTATTGTGCTTTCTGATGGAAGCTCATTCTGTCTCGGTGCCAGTGGTGGTAGTGTGCTGGTTAGCAGGAGGCCAGGTGAGGGCCCACAATCAACCCGTCTGCATGTTTCAGGCGCGCGGGATTAGCCTAGCGGCCAGGGGCGCTGCAGTCTTGGACTGTGTGGCTGGTCCCGGCGGAGGTTCGAGTCCTCCCTCAGGCATAGATGTGTGTGTTTGTCCTTAGGATAATTTAGGTTAAGTAGTGTGTAAGCTTAGGGACTGATTACCTTAGCAGTTAAGGGGCTCCGGAACGCCCTATACTTGCAATGTTAAAATAACGCTTATAAATTACATCTTTCCTCACAAAGTATTTGAGGTAGGAAGTTGAACCTTTTACAGATTATTTATTGGAATATGGGCTACAACTTAACACAGGGATTTTACAAAATTTTAGTTTAGTTATTAAAGATGATTTTTTTCAATTCTAGTGAAAATTCACAACATTTCTTTGCAATTTTTTATTTATATATTCAAAAATATACAGTTTTTTGGAAAAAGGCTGTGTTAAATTATGCAGAAGGTACTGTGTAACATTTACTGAAAGTTTGAAACAAATATGTTTGGAAGATCCTTAGAAAACATGTAATTAGTATGAGAAAATAAATGTTTTGGGAATCGAGCGACAAAGATTGGATTAACTTTTTAGTGCATTCCAGGTCCCTAGGATGGATTATCTTCATCCTCTGCAAACTCCTCCTCCAGCTTCCTCTTGTTCCTCCTCCTGTTTACTCTTGTTTGTATTTCTAGACTCTTTACAGCCCTGTCTGCAGCCCGAAGGCGTTCCTTGTCTAAAGCAAGCATCGCTCGTACCATGTTAGAACCTATCTTCATTCCCATATTTCTAAATACCTTGCACCTTACAATGTTGCCATCATTGAAAGTCGCAACTGCATCATACACACCAAAGTGAAGTGTTTCTATTCCAACAAATACAGTCTTGGGGATTCTCGACCATATAACACTATTTACACTTTCATTGGGGTTTTGAGTTTTTCCGTGAATACACTTTTTCAACAGTTCAGGTGCTGCTAAGTCTCTGAAAATAGGTTTTATCACCTCCATTATTGCATGAGGCAGACTATGCTTATGAGTGTACACTTTACCAGTTAGCAATCCTTTGTTATATTTACACCAACTGTCTTCTTCTTTGGGACACAAGCTATGTTGAGAATTTTCATCGGTTGAAGAAGGGTGAAAAAAAAAGAGCCCAAACAGCCTTCTTCATTTCGTCGACACTTTATGTATTTTGCCTAATAGCCATTCCATAATAGTTCTGTATTTTGTCAATTACACTGTCAGTTAACCTTCCCTTCCCATCCAACCCTTTACCATCACTGAGTTTATTTTTTTTTTTTTTTGTACGAAGCTTTCAGTCGCCGAAGTCTTGTTCCCATTCGCTTACCCTTTACCATCACTGAGTTTGTTTTTTTTTTGTACGAAGCTTTCAGTCGCCGAAGTCTTGTTCCCATTCGCTTCTGTACGTGTCCAATACACTCAAATTTCTGCACTACAACATCATCACCATAGGGCTTCAGTCCTTGAACATGTTTGAAACTTTTAGAATCACCGTCACCAAGGTAATTAACATATCGCACAGCGCCACAGTGGGTCGCGCCCATATAGAACACATTTCAAAAAAAATTAAAAATAGTTGTAGTCTTCGGAATTGAATAAATTATATATCTATTAAAAGGTAATAGTCTGCAGATTCAGAAAACGCAAAAAAGTAAATATTGAACCTTTCATAATTTTGAGCCTTTCCGGAGACCCTTAAGTCCAGTAAGATTACGCACAACTACAACATTCTGACTACTGAAGGCACTAACTACTGATAGGCATAGTTAGCAAATGAAAGATTTCGATAGAGAACAAGCATTGTATTTACCTTAATAATGTTCAAAATTCGTCATATATATATATATATATATATATATATATATATATATATCAGTTCATGATATCCAATATTAGAAATTTACTCTTTCTGGTGGACACACTCTCAAAATTCTGCCATCTCTCTCCCCACATCCACCATTGCTAGCGGCTCACCTCCAACTGCGCAACGCTACGCGCTGTTGACATCCAACTGCCCAACACTACAATAACAAATATTCCAACAATGTAAATCAGCCACAGACTTCACACAGCACAGTCAGTGATTTTCATATAGATCCCTCAACAGGTAGGATTCAGACAAGGGAAGAGCTGCACATCACAGGTGTTGAATTTGACACAGCATATAGAGGACGGCTTCCAAAGGCGACAGATAACAGGAGCGGTGTTTATAAATCTTTCAGCCGCCTACGACACTGTCAACCACAGACTCTTGTTGCGGAAGCTATACAACCTCACCAAGGACTACAAACTAAAATGTCTAATTATAAATCTTCTGCAGAACCGAAGATATTTTGTGGAATATCAAGGACAAAGAAGCAGATGGAGGCAGCAGAAAAATGGGTTGCCACAGTTCAGTGTACTGGCACCCATTCTCTTCAATATATACACTAACGACCAGCCGTTACCAGAAGGAACACAAAGCTTCATATATGCAGTTGACCGAGCAATCAAAGCACAAAATCACAGCTTTGAGAGGGTGGAGCGGAAGCTAACTGATGCTCTGAAAGAATTAACTGCCTATTACAGGGACAATCAATTGAAACCAAATCCTTCAAAGACCCAGACCTGTGCTTTCCACCTCCGAAAGAGACAGGCTAGTAGAACCTTGCAGATAGATTGGGAAGGAACTTCTTTAGAACACTGCAAGACTCCAAAATACCTCGGAGGCACTCTGGACCGTGCTCTTAGAAACAAAACAAAGCAAAGCAAAGCTTAAAAACATAGCAAAAAGTGGCTGCCAGGAACAATGTGGTTAGGAAGCTGACTGGAACAACATGGGGAGCACAGTCAGACACAGTGCGCACATCCGCATTAGCCCTCTGCTACTCTGCAGCTGAGTACGCTTGCCCAGTATGGTGCAGATCTACACATACAAAGAAAGTTGATGTTGCTCTGAATGAGACATGTCGTATCACTACGGGTTGTCTAAGAGCCACACCTGTGGAAAAACTGTACTGCTTATCCGGCATAGCGCCCCCGGACATCCGAAGAGATACAGCAAAAAAAATGGTTCAAATGGCTGTGAGCACTATGGGACTCAACATCTGAGGTCATCAGTCCCCTAGAACTTAGAACTACTTAAACCTAACTAACCTAAGGACATCACACACATCCATGCCCGAGGCAGGTTTCGAACCTGCGACCGTAGCGGTCACGCAGTTCCAAACTGAAGCGCCTAGAACCGCAAGGCCACACCGGCCGGCCGAGATACAGCAGCACGGAGTGAAATGAAGAAGGCATTAACATCCGAAGCCCACCCACTACATGGCCACCAACCGGCACAGCAAAGACTTGTGTCTAGAAAGAGCTTCCTTCACAGTACAGAACCACTCGCTGACACTCCACATCAACACCGGGAGATAGCAGGTCAGATGCCAGCTTCTGGAGGCGTGGCTGATCCCGCAAGAAGTTCTTCCCCCAGGCCACACAGAGAAATGGTCCACATGGAAATCACTCAACCGCCTGCGTTCTTCTGTCACAAGATCCAAGAGTAATCTGGAGAGGTGGGGCTTCCAGATAGACTCTCTCCAGTGTGACTGCGGAGCTGCCGTGCAGACATTAACACATCTACTACAATGCACATTACCTCCAACTGTGTGCACCATGGAGGACCTCGTAAACGCTACAAAAAGTGCACTGGACGTTGAAAAATTTTGGGCATCCACTGTATAGATTAAAATCACCTTATGTTTGACAACACAATTTGTGTCTAATCATTTATTTCTTTCTTGACTAGTTTAATTTATAAACCATAATGTATGTATGTATGTAGTAATGTATCTAATATTGTTTTTTTTTAGTTTGCTTCTGACACGATAAGAAATAATATAAAGCGCTACGTGGCGTTACCAACTTAAAAACCTAAACAGCCTACTTACAAATGAGCACTTGTTTTTTTAACCGTCTGATGACTGTACATTTAATTCTTATTCTATGTTTATCGCTGTCGCCTGATACTGTACCACTATCGTTGTGTGTTCGCTGTGATTGTCTTAGGAGCTACACGTCGCTTGTGCTCGTAGCCGCCAGTCCTCTCGTTGCTGCAAGTACGCTTTATGTGGCGCACCTGATATTCTGTCTGCACAGTCGCTGAGGTCGGTCCACAAGGTCTAGTGTTTAAGTGTTCGTCTTATGTCATCCTGTGAGTCTGCCAGTCGTTGTCCGGCGATCAATAACTGACCGTGATTTACGCACAGCGTAAGTGTGGACTATACCCCAAAGGACTTTTAATAATTTGTCCCACTCCTTTTGCGATGAATGCATTCTCCACTCGTTGCGGTCCGTGTATCCTCCCCTGTCTGTATCTGCGCCCGGTATGTCTGTTTTTAGCCTGTAAGTGGCAGCGCGTTCCGTTATAGTAACGCTTATCGGCCGGCCGTTGTTGCCGAGCGGTTCTAGGCGCTTCAGTCTGGAACCGCGCGACCGCTACGGTCGCAGCTTCGAATCCTGCCTCGGGCATGGATGTGTGTGATGTCCTTAGGTTATTTAGGTGTAAGTAGTTCTAAGTTCTAGGAGACTGATAACATCAGACGTTGAGTCACATAGTGCTCAGAACCATTTGAGCCATTTTTTATGCTTATTGAGTATATGAGTATATCCCCAAACACCACCTATAGTGTCAAATGCTACGAAATCGTGTGTCATCTTCGACCACAGCACGATATGACGCTACACTGATATTACGACAGGGAGAGCTTCGCATACTGCACAAAAAATTAATCACATCCACGACACATCACGCTAGTACTGTATAACAGCGCCTCTAGCCTTAATAAATGTCTTATATCGCCAATGAAGAGAATCCACAAGTTTCTTCAGGTACGTCGTATTTAACTAAAGCCACTCACTGAAGAATAGATCCCTTAGTGACACATGTGGTTCTGCACTTGCAGCCCTAGAAATTTTCTATGGAGTTATATTCGTGCGATTTAGTGGTATCGTGCCTAAATTTTCGTGAAAGTAGGAACAAATACGTGCAAACTTCCTGCAAGAGGCTACTGGGGATTAAGACTACGCCCTTGTGGAACAAGCCACTGATCTGCAAGCCAGTGATCTGCACCGAGTTCCCTCTCGTTATGCAAACTGCTCCAGTACTATTCAGTGTGTGGAAATGGCGTGAGTACAGGGAAACTGAAGGAGTGGATGGCCGTGACAAATGAACTGTAGCTTTTGGTCTTATATAAAATTATAATCATCAATGAAGCGAAGTGGATTGTCTACTAATGCAGTTACAGAGGAATTAAAAATCGTCACAATTTATTGATAAAGTTAACTGAACGCAAACAATCACAAGTAATGAAGAAGCTAATCAAGTGATCTCACTTATACGAGATGAGTGGTAGACGGAAGCTGTGACAGTGGACGTAATCATGAGGGGCGTTCAATAAGAAATAGAACAGTTTTTTTCTTGGCCAATTTTAGTTGGAAAAACTCGTAATTTGTTGTGTTAAGTGGTGGAATATTCCTGCTTCAGCCCCTATGGTTTCGTGAAATTCCGATAGATGACGGTGCTATACGTAGCCTTCAAAATGGCTTCCGTAAAGGAGGCACATTCCAAGCGGAGAGCTGAGTTTCTTTCGGCGGAACATCACAGCATTTTAGATATTCATAGGCCTTGCAAAGTGTCTATGGAGACGCGGCAGTGAACAAAGGGCGAGGCATCTGTCGTCGTAGCAGCAAGGTCGCGCAAACCTGTCGGATTTCCCGTGTGTCTGCTGGCCGCACACCAGAGTGACACCTGCAATTTTGGAACGTACGGACACTCTCATTCGAGGTGGTCGTTCGCAATCAAACACCTCTCTGCACAGCTGGAGAGGTTATTGACGCAGCAAGGCGTTGGCTCCGACGTCGTCCAATAGGACGGTACGATATAGACGTTTAGGCCCTCCCTGTAACGTAGCGTAAGGACGTCGCATTGAACGGTGATTATTTATTTATTTATTTTTTTCTTTATTGTATTTCAATTCCCCATCGGGGCGGGCTGGCAGCAGCATATGCGCTGCTCTTCAGCCGAAAGCCATAGAACAAACAATAGAAGACATTTAAAAATATACATGGGAGGGAATACGTTGAACATAGAGATAAAAAAGGGGGATCATCATGGAAGGCAATAGACAAAAAACGGGGTGACCGTAATATGGAGATAAAAAACTGTTAAAACTGTTTAAAAGTAGCACACACAAAAAGCCACACACTGCGACAATTAAAAGAACACAAGGCATAGTATGACTGGAGCATGAAAGGTATCGACGGATTGTGTAGCACATAATAAACACTGATGGCGAACCTCAAGGCAGTACACAATTAAAATCACACCTCTTGATGCACAGGAGAAACAGCACTAAACACAACACTGATGTGGCACACTGACGATGATCAAGACAGAGGATCTGCCAGGCGCAAGGAGATGAGGGAAATTGGAAGAAGGGACGGAGGGGAAGAGATGGGGGAGATGAGCGGGGAGCGCGCTGAAGAGGGCCAGGTAGGGAGGGAGGTGGGAAGGAAAGAGGCAAGTATGGGGTGCAGGGTCTCAGGGGGAGGGGGGGAAGGAGGAAAATCCGCTCTGGGAGGAGCAGGGAAGAGGAAAAAAAGGGAGCCCTGGGGTGGGGGGGGGGGACAAGGCCAGGTTATAGTTGGAAGGAAGGGTAGATGTCACGGCGAAGTTCGTCATCCGGGAGGGGGAGGCGTTGGAAATTGCCCTGATGAAGGAGATGGAGGGTGTGGAGGTGGAGAGAGGGAGGGATACAGCGATAGAGGCGTGGCAACGGGCGTGGGGTGGAGAGGAAGGAGGAAACCAGAGGGTGGGGGGGGGGATCAAGCCTGCGGACAATGTAAAGGATGCGGAGATGTTGGAGGAACAGGAGGAGGTGGGGGAAGGGAATCAGTACATACAGGAGCCATGTGGGGGAAGGAAGGCGTATACGGAAGGCAAGGCGGAGCGCATGGCGTTCAAGGATTTGGAAGGCCTTGTAAAAGCGGGTGGGGGCGGAGATCCAGGCAATGCTAGCATAACAGAGGATAGGACGGATGAGGGATTTGTAGGTGTGGAGGATGGTAGAAGGATGCAATCCCCATGTTCGGCCAGACAAGAGTTTCAGAAGGCGGAGGCGGGAGTGGGCTTTCTGCTGGATGGTCTGGAGATGAGGGGTCCAGGTGAGGTGTCGGTCGAGGGTGAGGCCAAGGTATTTCAGGGTGGGGGTGAGCTGGATAGGACGACCATAAAGGGTGATGTAGAAATCATGGAGGCGAAAGGAGGGAGTGGTGCGGCCTATGATGATTGCCTGGGTTTTGGAGGGGTTGAGACGGAGGAACCACTGGTTACACCAAGTGGTGAACTGGTTAAGATGGGTTTGGAGGATGCGTTGAGACCGTTGAAGGGTAGGATAGAGAGCCAGGAAGGCAGTGTCATCAGCATACTGGAGAAGGTGGAATGGTGGGGGTGGCTTGGGCATATCAGCTGTGTACAAGAGATAAAGGAGAGGGGAGAGGACAGAACCCTGGGGGACGCCAGCTGTGGGATAAAAGATACAGGAGTTGGTGTTGTGGAGGGTGACATAGGAAGGACGGTGCGAGAGGAAGGAAGCGACCAGACGGACTAAATTGATAGGCAAGGCGCAGGTTTGGAGTTTAAAGAGGAGACCGAGATGCCATACACGGTCATAGGCATTTTGGAGGGCAAGGGAAACAAAAATGGCGGAGCGACGGGAGTTGAGCTGGAGGGACAGAAGGTGTACAAGGTTTAGGAGTTGGTCTTCAGCAGAGAAGGAGGGTTGGAAGCCACACCGGGTAAGGGAGAGGAGGTGGTGTTGAGCAAGGTGCTGATGGATACGGCGGGAGAGGATGGATACAAGGACCTTACTGAAGACGGAGGTGAGGCAGATGGGACGATTGGAAGAGGTGGCAGAAGGGGGTTTGTTGCGGAGATTATTTTGAAAAATAAGGTTATAAAGCCAAAAGGATGGGCAATAATAGAGCGTTTTCGAATCCTGAATGAAACCAACCAGCTAAAAAAAAAGAGAAACGAAAAGAAGATGCTCCATTACTTGCTGAACGCATCTCGTACATATATTCTGATATTTTGTGAGGAAGACAACTGTGGTGGATAAGCTCGCGTAGCATCTAAGACAGGGCCGGCCAGAAATTCTGCACGTGTGCGGTGCTCCTGCACATGCGCAACTCCCGGGTCACAGTGTGTGCGCCGCAGCCGTCACCGTTCATGTAGTGCATGTTTCAACGCACAGATGTCGCTTTATCCACTTGCTGGGATACTCTGTACCGGCGCATTCTAGTGCTCTTTCCGCAGCTTGCAAGCCAACCATGGGAAGGTATTTCGCGTATTAAACATTTAAAATACTGCCATAGTCTACTCATTGAGACGTCTACTTTTATGTTAACAGTTTAACCCAGTAAGACAAGTAATATAGTTAACAACCGTGGGTTTTTATTAAGGCAGCTTGACTGACGGCACGTAAATACGCGTAATGTTTTTGATCTAGTATTTAAGAAAGAGAGCACTTAGAGACTTCCAACGAACCTTATTCATGATTTCAAAGAACATTAAACTAACGCAAGGTTTCCTATAACTAATTCTAGGAGCCCTCAGTTACACCAATATAATTTATGTCTCACTGACCTCTGAACAGAATGATAACCGCAAACCTCTCGATGATCACCTGTTATTTCAATACCATTATTGCTGTATAATTCATCAGTTACGTCTGAAAACTGCATAATAACCGACAATTAGATGAATGTTATGTTTTATCGACTTCAGCTGAGCGTAGCCCTTTACACATTAAAAAAAAACCTAAATGTAAGTATACATTGGAACAATCGGTTTAATGACCAACTTACCTGATAATAATGTAACATGGAACAGAATGAGGCAATAATAGACAGTTAGTAAACAATAATTTTTAATTATGAAAGGAATAAATCCAAACACGTTTATCACTGGTCATGAGAAATGATAATCGAGTTGATGTGTCTCATCCATCTTCTTAAGGAGATTTAATTTTGCTTGCCGTTCTTCACTGTTGAGTACACTACACTCGTCTTTGTGATATATATTGTAGTGTCTTTCAATTGAAAACTTACGCTGGCCGCCTATTATTCGGCGGCACAGCAAACATTGGGAGTTTTCACCAACGGCTACAAAAAAGAATTGCAGTTCCCAGTCATTTCTAAACGACTGAGAACATAGATCTCCAGTCCTTTGCTTTCTCACAGTACCTACCATTTCTCAGTACCTCTCTGTTAAGGTTACCCGGGGTAAACGAGACTGGGTATGTTGCGTTCTTGCTTGTACCATATTAATAGGGAAGTGGAGCCGCCACCGTTCATTTAGGAAACATGTCTAATAACAGATTTCGCTGTCACGACGACTGCGTCGAATCAGTAAGTGAGAAGGACAAACACGCATGAAAATCCAACAGCAAAGTAATGACCAAGAGATCAAAGCACGAAGCGTGATTGATCAACACCAAAACGTTCAAAGCACAAAGCCTGACTGATCAACATTATGTTAAGTTGAACGCCAAAACGTTCCTATTCCCTCGTGAGTACCACTGCCTCGGATCACTGCCGTGTTAACTTACAACTGCGAAGCTGAATGGGTGATTTGTTGGTGCTGCAGCAGGGCTTTTTATTTAGTTACCTCTCCCAGGATCAGAATCCCAAGTGAAACAGAGTCAACTCTGGAATGTGAATAAAACAGCGTCCAGAGTGCGAATGAACCTGAAACTTGCTCCTCGCAGCTTCTACCCTCGTGATGCACCGAAAATTGCACGTAAGTCAGTCTGAAGGATTGTCTCTACCTCCGCCAATGGGAACACTTCTCTCAAAAAATTACGCACTCATTATGCATAATTACATGATCGTTTTCGGAAAGCTGCTAGTTCCGACAAATGATAAAGCACAAATCCAGCCGTTCGCAAACGCTGAACAATCGGAACTCGGCCTGGTTCTCTCCGTCAGGACTCCACATGGACTGTTAATAACAGCTCGAGCGAGGCTTCGGAATACCACGAAGTTCGCCTCTAACTGTGGTACTATGCGCTTCCCACGTAATAAAGCGGTCGTATCACGCCGGTCCGCCCGGAGTTGCTCGCTGTTGACACCCTGACGCCCGGTCACACCCACTCACGACGCGTGTTGTCAGCGGCGGTTGCGAGACAGACTACCGAAAACCGTCGCTGCCTCGCAGATGTGCCGCGGACGGCAAACAGGGCCACGGCGACCAAGCGCACTCAGTTCACGGGAACGATAATCATCTCAAAAGGAGTTGAGCGCCCGCCCACCTGAATGAAACAGCTGTCGGCCACAGCCATACAAATGCCCGGAGGCGGTCGGTTCCCACAGCCCTGTCCCGTTTTGCCCTCGAACCGTCCTAACGCGAGAGCCTTGGCCACGGCTCTGCTGTTCTGCCCGCTAACTACATACAGTTTCACTACCGAAACATACCAGGTGTTTATAATTACTACAGTTACTTGTGGAGGCCCAGTGTGGGCCGTAATTATTGTATGACAGCGAGACTTGGGTAGATATGCTGCCCACGTCCCATTCCTAATCCATTATATGTGGACATTCTTCTGTACGCCTTTCTTGCAATCACAGCACCAGATTGGCACCTGATGGCCAAAACTAAAACTAACTTCTTCCAGCATACATCGGTTCCTTATTAACGCATATCTAAAACGTTTCGCTGCCATACGGTAATTACAGCTCGCGCGGGACACCTGTGCGTAGCTGCACTTCAATTATAACCGCGCAGTACATCACGTAATAGGAGCGGGCAACCTCAGTTATCATCTTTTCTCTTCCATATGAATCAAGCATCACATTACGCATACATTACACCTTCGGAACGACAATCAACACATCATGTTACCGAACTAACATATGCGTTCACTGTGAACACAACGCTTGTCATTTTAGAAGACAAAAAGCGATGAAGCTTATTAGTCATGAATAAGTGGAAAGAAGGCTAGCACCTGGTCACTGAGATAGTTGAAATAAATACCCTGGTTCATTTTCACCACAACCTGAATAAATGGGACAAAGTCTTAGTACGAGAAACAGCTCCAAATATTTACAGAAAGAGCAGTGGCCTCAATTACGCTACCCAGACCGTGCAGGGTAAGTGCGTCATTGAGTTGTCGCTGCTCTGGACGCTTTTTATCATTCAAACGAAACAAAACCATGGCTAGTCGGACCACACTACACCTAACCAGTCAGTGCCGTTCCATTTTCTGTGTTGTTTGGCCCACTGAAGACTCCCAGTGAATGAAACAGTGGCCTTTCGCGAGATACGCGACTCAAACTGTTCATTACATAGTAAGCTTTGCATCGTTCACTCAGAAACTTTTGTCATGGACTGAAGTACTTCCTTTCGCATTGTATATCAATTATTCTTGACAATATTTTATCATGGTCAACGGATTTTCCGATAGTAATCGCCTGCTGTCACTATTGACATAATGGTAATGGTTACTATGAGGACACGTGTTGGTGCGTCTCTTGATTTACAGTTCATTACAGTGCTATTTTTATATTTGTTTCAATGATTATGAGAGAAATTATATTTTCATCTACGGTGTGAAATAAAATGATGTCTGTTGATGTCTGTTCTGTTTTGGAGGCAATAATAGCTTTTACTCGATTTGTCAGTCTCTTTCAGAATATATAAAAATGAAGCATCGTAAGAAAACAGTTTAGCTGTAGTGGGATCCACGATAAACAGTACGATTTTATATATATATGTGGTGTGACCGCCAATCGCAAAATCCGTACCAGAATAAGAAAAAAAAATATAAATTTGACTGTAAGACTAAAGTGCTGCATATAGCCTTACGCAGAATAAAACAAGGAAAATATTGGTGTATCACATTTTGCGATACGTTTATCGGTTCGCTCGTAATTAAAGCGTAAATTCGAGTGTCCATAATAAAAATCCTATAGTAAGAGGAGTCGTCAGGAACCTAATCTGATCAGTTTAAACAAATAAAAATAAAATAAAAACAAATGATGTACACATAACATAATAATGTAATATACATAGCGGTATTACTACGAAGAACAATATCCAGTAGAGACGAACTCCGATGCAGAGGCGCTGAGTCGAGTAGGTCGAGCCGCGAGCTGTATTACTGCGTGAGCTAAGACCGCAGAGACCAGAGTGACACCTGAGTTGCTTTGTTCAACGCTCTGGCTAGAGTCGAAAACGGTGGGATGAGCGTTGAGCGGGCGAGTTCCGAGGGTGGGGGGAGTGGTGAACAGCCACCAGTCACCCGGTCCGAGACAAATTGTCTGTTCTCTTGCGAGCAGGTTGTTGCAACTAGTTCTTATGTTCTCTGCTAGGAGGCTCTCTGTCCTGTTGCTCGCATCAACTGCCCAGAGGGCAGGACGTGCGACTGAAACGATCGCCGACAGAGTGCGATGCTAAGTTAAGCTGCGCCAGACACTGCACGTGGCAGAGGACGCACAGAGACGGCACGGCATATGTGAAACACAAAATCCAATGGGGCACTGCACAATGCAGGCAGCCAAGGTAGAAGCAAGGCAGAGGCCGGCGCCGGGTGTGTTGTGTGGCGTGCACTGTGCTCTGACCAGCAGAGGCGCCGCTGATATGCTCCGTCTCTCTCTCTCTCTCTCTCTCTCTCTCTCTCTCTCTGTCGTGGGAAACGTTTGGAGCTACCGTTCTTTTTTTCTGAATCACTGATTGTTCACTCCTTTGAAAGGCTCAATTCTATGAATCAGTTCAGGAACGGATCCCCCATCTCTAGTGTCTAGTCCGCGTACTGACTGTCTGTAGGCCCTCAACTGGTCTCCTTGTAACCGACACATGGCCATCACTGGCAGCAAGCCAGAACATGCATCCATCAGAAAGCAGAAGAGACCTCTACCCTGCTCTCCAATGAGCTCTCGCTTGACACCGCAGAAGGAACATACACCGTATCTTAGACCTATTACACGACTTCATCAAACCCAGTGACTTGCTGATAATGCTGTATTTGTCGCCTTAAAGGCATTCTTGACTAACATCGACTCACCACTTCCGCTATCAAAAATAACTAACACTCACGACACTTACAGCGCGTACTTAAAGCAAATCTGATCTGCATTCTCATCGTGGCACTACTAGCGCCGCTCTTAAGCGACTAGTGTGAAATCTGGATGGGCATCATCTTCAGATGCAGAAACACGCCTACCAACTTACTTTTATGGCACAGCTCCTTTCTGATGTTGTCACTTTTTTCGGTATTGTAGCCGAAAGTTGTTTTTCCATCCTAGCTTTCATTAATTTATTTTTATTATTATACATGTAGTAGATCCTTTGTGGATCACGTGAGCTTCTACAGTTCCTCCTGCGGTTTTTCCATGACACTTTCATTTTATCGCTCATGGCTTCTTTCTTTCATCCGTCCACTTTGTACCGGTCTTTTTGGCTCTTGTCTCTGGCTGGACTTCCCACTTGTCTATTTTGCTTCTGTAGATGTTACGGTCTGCAGTGTCCTGAATGGTGAGTTCAGCATCAGTAACGTCTTTTCGTACTTTTTCGGCCCATGTCATACCTTTAAGGTTTTCAGTGGCTGTGACTATTGCCATATGAGTCTATACTCAGGGAGTCTGTGTATGTGTCTATAGAATTTTGGACGCCTTTTTATATTGTCAGCAGCAATATTTAAAATTTTCTCTGTAGTTTTGTTGGTTTGCAGTCTATATCCAGCTTCAGTTTTTCGTTGTCCAAGGATTTTCCTGATGATCTTTCGTTCTTCTTTTTGTAGATTTTGTAGCAGCATCTTGTTATGGAGTGACAAGGTTTGTGTTGCGCATAGCACCTCGGATTTAATGACAGTGCCGTAGTGCCTGACTTTTGCATGCATGGACATGCACTTTTTGTTGTGAAGTTGGTGTGTTAGATCGTAGGCTTTCTTTAGTTTTTGTGCTCGAAGTTTTTGAGATTTTTTTCCATTAATTCATTTATGATAAATAATTTCTTTTCTCGGTTCGCACTGTGTATTGTGTTTTTCATTACAGTTGTTTTTCATACTCAATTCTGTTTCTTTCCAACAAGTACTTAAATTGCTGCTGCTCATTATTGTTTCGATATACTCCTGAGAAGTGCAAAAATTCGTGACTGCGTATTGCAATTTCATCTCGAGATAATAGCTTCATTTTCCGATTTTTGATTTCTTTGCAATAAACGTATATTTTAAGTGCGTACTATGTGTTGATTAACGCTGTACTGCTTGATTCAACGGTATTCAGTTAAGAGGTAAACAGTTGACATTCTTCTTGTCAAACTCTTTTGTATTTTCTACTGAAAACACATATGTCCGAAATTACATACTGCAATCTACTCCTGAGCTGTATAGGTTGAGTGTATTTTTCGATTCTAGCTATCATAAATATTTTTTTGAGTGTCTAACTGTATTGTGGTTTCCAATACAGATGTTTTTCTAATACTTATAATACTCGCTTTAGATTCTTACCAAGCAGTTATAGTGCTTGTTATAAGAATGTTTTCGATTTTCTGCTGGAAAGTAAATACATCCGAAATTGCGGATCACAGTCACCTCTTGACCTATAAGTGAAGTGTATTTTCCAATACCAGCTACCGTTTATTTAAAACAAATGTTTCTTTTCAATTCGTGCTATGTGTCGTGATGTCCATTATCGCTGTGCAGCTTGTTCATACCATAATCTATTGTTCTCCAAGAAATGTTTCTCGCATTTATATGTCCCTGATCATAACAGTTGTAATTCGAAGTATATGCTTCGTGGCATACTAAATTCTCTTAATCAAGATTGTCCGTGTTTCTTAGGTTTGAAAACAGCGCCGTTGCTACGACGTTATAGTCCCCAACTTGTTTACCACACTGACGCATGTTTGCGATGTCACTGGTCGAAAGTCTAGTTTGCAAATTCGTCTGTATCCCATTGTACGATACTGCAGTAGAAAGCGAAGTTCCTTCGGACATATATGCACGTCCGAAGGAACAGGCACTGTGGCAGCTGCTGCCATTATGAAATACTAGAAATGTCTTCGCTGTTGCAAATATGGACTACCATCAGCTCCATAAAGGAATGCTGACAAAGAAAATTTGTGTTGGACCGGGATTCGAGCCCGAATTTTCCTCTTCCTACATGCGGGTCGCCTTACCAGTAGGCTACCCGCATGCCTCACGACTGATGGCTGTCCATGTTTGTAACAGCGAAAAAATTTCTTGTATTTCATAACGGCTGTATTAGCCGCAGTGCCTGTTCCTTCAGACGAGAATGTATGTCAGAAGAAGCTTCGTTTCGTAATTTGGAATAACACAGGCACTGCAATATCGTATTTATTCGCCGACACCGTGCAAACGATTTTCCAACAATGTCTACCCTGTCTACCCTATACGGGATTGCACGCAATGGATGTGCGAGTACAGATTGTGGACACTTTGTTGACGACATATAGAACTTTGGGTCTGGCCGTGAGTCGTCCTCAGATAGCCGAATGGTACGGCAACCTCTCGCGATAAGATGGAAATCATTGTTAGAGTCCCGGCCGAGCACAAATTTCCATTTTGGTCATTGCATTATACAGCTGATGGTAGTCCATGTGCGCAACTGCGATTTCTTCAGTAGGCCATTGTCACTAACCAAGCCTGATTCAATGGTTCCAGTCACTGTTCTCATGCCACATTACGTGGCTGCAAGTGGTACTCCATTTCTTGTAGACACGTCAGTCAGCACGAGTTGATACGTCAACAGAATGGTCATAGGCATGTCGGAACATTTTAGTTCCTTTCTACCACACTGCTACGTTTCCAAGTCTACCCATGGTACAGCTCTGCTCCCATAGACCCAGCGCCTGTCATATCTTACGTCTGTGGCGGGAGGTCACATAACGGCCTTATGCTAGTTCTACGTAATACGCATTACCCCGCTATGAAAAGTGTGCTCCTTTGAAGGAGCAACCAATACTGTCTTCAACGAGCATATTATATACACATAAAAAAAAGATTTGGATCACCTAGGTTCCGAGAGTTCCGTAACCTGTAGAGAAAATAGGAAAAGAAATCAACATAAATATCATTGCCGCCCTTTTTATTGCTCGTGAAAACCACACATTGCATGTTGTACCACCATACAGCGACACGTTCTGAGGTGGTACTCTGGAGTGCTGTACACACCGGTACCTCTAATACCCAGTAGCGTGTCCTCTTGCATTGGTGCATATCTGTATTCGTCGTGGTACTCTACGTACAAGTTCATCAAGGTACTATTGGTCCAGATTGTCTCACTCCTCAACGGTGATTCGGCCTAGATCCCTCAGAGTGGCTGGTGGGTCACGTCGTCCATAAACAGCCCTTTTCAGTCCCCTATCCCAGGCTTGTTCGTAGGGTTCATGTCTGATAATCATGCTGCCATGTCGTTATCCTGAAGGAAATCATTGACAAGATGTGCACAATGGGAGCGCGAAGTGTTGTCCATGAAGACGAATGCCTCGCCAATATGCTGCCGATATGGTTGCACAATCGGTCGGAGGATGGTATTTACGCATCGTACAGCCGTTACGGAGCCTTCCACGACCACCAGTGGCATACGTCGGCGCCACGTAATGCCACCCTAAAACTGCAAGGAACCTCCACCATGCTCCACTTGCTGGACAGAGTGTCTAAGGTGTTCAGCCTGACCGGATTGCCTCCAAACACCTCTTCGAAGATTTTCAGGTTGAAGACATATGCGACATTGATCGGCGAAGAGAACGTGAAGCCAATCCTGAGGGGTCCATTCGCCATGGTGTTGGATCCATCAGTACCGTGCTGCATGGTGTCGTGGCTGCAAAGATGGACCTCGCCATGGTCGTCGGGAGTGAAGTTGCGCATCATACAGCCTATTGCACACAGTTTAAGTCGTAACACTACGTCATGTGTCTGCACGAAAAGCATTATTCATCATGGTGGCGTTGCTGTCAGTGTTCCTCAGAGCCATAATCCGTTGGTAGCAATCATCCACTGCAGTAGTAGCCCTTGGGCGGCCTGAGCGAGGCATGTCATCGACGGTTCCTGTCCCTCTGTATCTCCTACATTTCCGAACAGCATCACTTTGGTTCACTCCGAGACGCCTGGACACTTCCCTTGCTGAGAGCCCTTCCTGGCACAAAGTAACAATGCGGACGCTATCGAACCGCGGTATTGACCGTCTAGGAATGGTTGAACTACAGACAACACGAGCCGTGTACCTCCATCCTGGTGGATTGACGGGAACTGATCGGCTGTCGGACCCCCTCCGTCTAATGGGCGCTGCTCGTACATGGTTGTTTACATCTTTGCACGGGTTTAGTGTCATCTCTGAACAGTCAAAGGGACTGTGTCTGTGATACCACAGCCAGGAGTTCTGGGAACCGGGGTGATGTAAAACTTTTTTTTATGTGTGTAGCTTAACGAAATTTTCGTAAGCCTCTTCAGTATGTCTCGTAACAAGACTTACTAAACTGTATCGTGATAAAACGAGCTGTCCAAACGAAGTTTTCTCACCCCTATATCTACGAACGTGTGTGAACTTCAATGGGAGTAGGAAATGAAATATCACCTTGACTGTCACCTTGTTCAGGATACTGCGTAGCTTTAAATATCGATCAATACCGCGAGAGACGTCCGTCACCCGTATATATTCCCTGCTCAGAATATAACGGATCACTTGCTACATACGTGGGACTGCATGCCCGACATTGGTATTTGTTCGCCTCAGTGAGCTCTACGACGATCGTCACGGGTCAGACAAAGCTTACACTCATCGGTAAATATAGCCCAACACTGATCAGGAATGCAAACAAATCTATTAACAAAAAATATATTAATAACCGGAAAGACCGATCATTGTATGATAAGGTGATTGCAGACCAATCACCGGGTGAATTCGCTTCCATTGAAGGAGCCATTTACAGTATGTGAGCCAAATAAAATCAGATAAGACTGATGCCAGGTTGTTATTCCTTCGAAGTATCCTCAGGAAGAGCAGTCCAGTCATGGAGGAGGTACCGTACGTTTTTCGACCAATACTTTGAATATTATTCACCATTCTGGGATCGAGGCCGGACTGGTAGAAGAAATGGAGGGGATCACAAATTCTTTCAGAAACTGCAAAAGCTTTTCGGATTTGCTCACCCAAATCCAGTGGCAGACGCTTCAAGGAAAGTGTGGCTTACTCTCAAAATTCCAGGAGAGTATCTTCCCAGAACTGTCACTCGATACTTCCTTCCACGTACTTCTTTCGAAAAGTTGGTGAAGATAAAATTACATACGGCCTCACACCTGGCTTACCAGCAATCGTTCATCCTGCGGACCACTCACGATTAGAATAGGAAAGGGAGGTAATACCATTGGTACATAGACCACCTCCACCACACAGCATTTTGTGTCATGCTGAGTCTAGATGTAAATGAAGATCTTACATTCCATGTGTTTCTTTGCCTACTTCGCGCAACGCCGTGCTGCAATGTTGAGTTACTTTATTTCCTACTGTACACCTAGAGGAGCAAATAGTGACAGTGTGGTGACAGCTCTGAGTGTTTGTGGTGACACAACCGTCACAGTTGCCTCTAGAGAGGAGACGGGTAGCTGTTTACCATGTCCTTCGGGGTGCTTAACATCCAAACAAGTGGTCAGCAGCTAGTATTATTGACCAAGCGCGACCACTATGAAACCCTGTTTTGTGTCTCAAGGTATCAGTTTAATGTCTGGATGCGACAGCTGATGTGTACGGTAGTTTGGTGAAGTGCTTATTGTCGTCGTCATAGCCCGCCTCGGTTACGAGATAATTACATCACTGTCTAAGAATGAAATCTTCGCTAGAGGTATATTGAGTTATCAGTATAGTTACGTTCACTACTGGAGACAAAAGACGTTGTTCTGAACTACACTGTTCACTTTGACCCCCATTGCACAAGAGGCTGCACATAATGACTTCCTCTGCTCGAAAGAGCGTTCATAAAAAGTGGGTCCAATAAAAGAGACACGAAATAAGGAAGTGATGAGGGTTGTACATAACTCTTTTTTAGGTAACAGCATAAGTGAAATTTCTGTATTATTTGCATTATACAACAATAACTACATTATATTACGAACTTTATTAAAAGATCAAGATATACACAGTTCACAAATAATGCTGATAGTATATATGAAACCATGTGCAGAGGTACAGCAAAAATGGAAAACTACTCAGTACATAAGACAGAATCAGAATAAAACTAAATGGCAATAACAAGTAGCCAATACTTTTAAGATATACAATGTGCCCATTATACACTCCTGGAAATGGAAAAAAGAACACATTGACACCAGTGTGTCAGACCCACCATACTTGCTCCGGACACTGCGAGAGGGCTGTACAAGCAATGATCACACGCACGGCACAGCGGACACACCAGGAACCGCGGTGTTGGCCGTCGAATGGCGCTAGCTGCGCAGCATTTGTGCACCGCCGCCGTCAGTGTCAGCCACTTTGCCGTGGCATACGGAGCTCCATCGCAGTCTTTAACACTGGTAGCATGCCGCGACAGCGTGGACGTGAACCGTATGTGCAGTTGACGGACTTTGAGCGAGGGCGTATAGTGGGCATGCGGGAGGCCGGGTGGACGTACCGCCGAATTGCTCAACACGTGGGGCGTGAGGTCTCCACAGTACATCGATGTTGTCGCCAGTGGTCGGCGGAAGGTGCACGTGCCCGTCGACCTGGGACCGGACCGCAGCGACGCACGGATGCACGCCAAGACCGTAGGATCCTACGCAGTGCCGTAGGGGACCGCACCGCCACTTCCCAGCAAATTAGGGACACTGTTGCTCCTGGGGTATCGGCGAGGACCATTCGCAACCGTCTCCATGAAGCTGGGCTACGGTCCCGCACACCGTTAGGCCTTTTCCGCTCACGCCCCAACATCGTGCAGCCCGCCTCCAGTGGTGTCGCGACAGGCGTGAATGGAGGGACGAATGGAGACGTGTCGTCTTCAGCGATGAGAGTCGCTTCTGCCTTGGCGCCAATGATGGTCGTATGCGTGTTTGGCGGCGTGCAGGTGAGCGCCACAATCAGGACTGCATACGACCGAGGCACACAGGGCCAACACCCGGCATCATGGTGTGGGGAGCGATCTCCTACACTGGCCGTACACCACTGGTGATCGTCGAGGGGACACTGAATAGTGCACGGTACATTCAAACCGTCATCGAACCCATCGTTCTACCATTCCTAGACCGGAAAGGGAACTTGCTGTTCCAACAGGACAATGCACGTCCGCATGTATGCCGTGCCACCCAACGTGCTCTAGAAGGTGTAAGTCAACTACCCTGGCCAGCAAGATCTCCGGATCTGTCCCCCATTGAGCATGTTTGGGACTGGATGAAGAGTCGTCTCACGCTGTCTGCACGTCCAGCACGAACGCTGGTCCAACTGAGGCGCCAGGTGGAAATGGCATGGCAAGCCGTTCCACAGGACTACATCCAGCATCTCTACGATCGTCTCCATGGGAGAATAGCAGCCTGCATTGCTGCGAAAGGTGGATATACACTGTACTAGTGCCGACATTGTGCATGCTCTGTTGCCTGTGTCTATGTGCCTATGGTTTTGTCAGTGTGATCATGTGATGTATCTGACCCCAGAAATGTGTCAATAAAGTTTCCCCTTCCTGGGACAATGAATTCACGGTGTTCTTATTTCATTTTCCAGGAGTGTAGTTGTTCTTCCACATATTATATTATGCATATCTGTAGCACCTTGCTCTAATCCACTTCGGGCTTCACAGAGTATCTATCTAAAGTCTTTGACGCACGTGCGGTTCCTGCCTATGCCTAGCGAGACCGTGCTCACCACACATGGCTCGCCGGTTCTGAAGGAAAACTAAGCGTTCTGTATCATGCTCTGGACTGAAGGTGAGTTTCGCTCGTGTGTGAAATAGTGCACTAACGAGAGTGGTTGCATTAACATGTACTGGGAAAAGGAGAGGGAACCATGAACGAAAGCCGCTGTGCACTTGTACTGACGATGGGATGATAACAAGGATTTACAGCTCCCCTCCCTCCGCCTATTCCGCAACACAAGGTAATGTGTCTCTTTGTTTTATGACCTGCCGATGTAGAATGGAACAATGTGGACTTGGGCAAAGTTGTCGAATAAGGAGCAGATAAATGACGTCGTTACCAGCAATGTTGGCGCCGATCTCCTTCTTGTTAAGTGTTGCTTGATCCATGACCGGGGTTAACAGGCCGATATCTCATTCACCAAAACTTTATGGAGCAGGTCTTTATACACCAGTCACATTAATGTGACCACATGCCAGAAGCCTGAATAACCACCTTTTGCAGCAGGGACAGATGCGAGACATGCAGGAAGAGAGTCAATGAGCTTCTGAAAGTTACCGACGAGGCTTTGGAATCATGTGGATTTCACGCCATGGTCAGCTGCGCTAGGATTCTTGGTTGAGGATCCGTGGAGTGTACAGATCGGTGGAGGTGGTCCCGCAGATTCTCGACAAGATTTTAAGTCGGGGAGTTTTGTGACCAGGGGAGCACAGTAAACTCATCCAGGTGCCCTTCGAACCACGTAAACTGTGAGTCGTGTAACACGTTGCATTATCCTGCTGGTACGTTGCTTCGTGACGAGGAAAAACAAACTGCATCTACGGGTGAACAGGGTCACCAAGGATAGATGCGTACTTGTGTTGATCCACTGTGCTTCTAGAAGGCGAGATCACATAGATAACGCTTCCTTCTCCATCCTGGGCCCTTCCGACGACCGTTTCAAGGTTTTTGTTTTCAGACGTTTTACGCCGTACACGTCAACAGACATCTGTTCGATGGAGCATATATCATGATTCATGTCGAAAGGCCACCTGTCGCCACTCAGTGCTCGTACAGGTTCGATACTGGCGATAAAATTCCAACCTTCGTCGCTGAAGAAAAGCAGCGAACCAGGCGCTCGATGAGGGGTATATAGCAGCATTCTCTGAACGGTCGTTGAGGAGACATTGTTTGGCAGCCCCTTGGTTCAGTAGGCCATTTTGCCATACACGGTATACTTTAACCACGGTGGCACGCCACCTGCTTACAAACTTAGCCGTTTTGGCAATGCTTCAGCCCTTATCCTGAAGCTGTCAGATAAATCGCTCCGTTTCCATATTACGACGACAACTGCAGTGTCTCCTGCATACAGATGAGAAATTGTAATGCTGTCCAGTCCCGGCGTCGAGTGACTGTCCAAGTGTCAGAGGACCTTCCCGATCTGGAAGGGCGTAGATAACATTATGTGAGCCTGGCGTCTGTTGAAATTCCCGCAGCTGTCAGTGTGACCTGTCTACTCTGGTGTTGTTGTCTTGGAGGTCCAGAGTGTTTTGTCGTTTTTAGGCCTCAGCGGAGATTTCCGTCTTGCCCAGAGGGTTGTAGACAGGCTGGCAGATCACTTTAGTGCGTGCTTCAGTGGACGAGAGGTCTTCAATGCCTTAACGAGGGACTATTCGTCGTGAGACTGAAGTATGAAGTTGGACATCCTGTTCTGTCGATGGCGCGACAGTGCAATTCAGGGGAAAGTAGTCTCATTTCTTGTCTTTTTTCCAGATTTTGGTAGCACCGCCAGTGTTTCAGGGCTCTATTCCTGAGGGTCTTCAGGTCCTGAAGTACTGTTGATCCGATGGAATTTTCTTGAGACGCCCTGTGGAGCTTGCTGGTGAGAGTGGAAATCACTGCAATGACGTTTGCAATGGTGGAGATATCCTCAGACGGTCGAATGTTGTTATTCAACCGCGTGCTGTATGGTGCTAGTTGGCATCGGTGGTCCAGGACTGGCGAGCAGTGGATTGCGGCCTAAAGTGAAAGACGAAGGTCCCAACGCAGGCTTTTCATTACGACTATGTCCAAGGCATCCAGTCAAAGGTTTTAGATGTAGGAATATGTGTGGCCTCATTGGGACTGAAGATAACAAACCTCAGGCTGTCCTTCCAATGCGTGCAGCTTGTTGCCACCAGGATTTGTCCACCTGCAGTTCTATGTGTTACACATTGAGGTCACCCCTAGAAGTATTCTCTCGAATCCATGTCCTCTTTGAACGTTATGTAAGGGCTGAGGAAGGCAGGAATGAACGTTGTGATGCCATATCCAGTGGAAATGGTGGTCGTCATAGGCATGAGTGCTGCTAGTTGTGCAAGGTGTGTGGAGCATGGGTGATGGGCCTTCATATGTAGATTACAATTCTCCCCACACAGTAATTGTCGCTATCAGTCTATAGACCACCATATTCTGAAGCTTGAGTGGCAGCATTGGCCGGAGATGTGTTTCTGTTCAAGCTTGTTGGTTGGGAGACCACTTTCATTGTAGTACAAAGTCCATGAAGGTCTATAGGCTATGGCTTGTGGTACAGCCCTTCATACATCCCTCAAAAAGGTTGTGTTATTCATCAGTGTGGTTGATGCTGTATACAATGACTGGAATGTATCCATTAGCATGGTCAGAATTTTTCTCTCTTGCAAGTTCGCAAGGAAGCCCTTGATGCAGAACATAATGGACACAAGATCGTAGTTATCAGATGACATCTGCTTCTGCTGTTGGGTGCTTTTGAATAGTCTTCCTCTGGCTTGTGTGCGGGTCAGAAAGATGGACATCAAAACTGCCAGCTTCGGTGGAAAAGAAGGGAAGTTTGACGCGACGTCCATTCCTGGTGGCGGTGGTACTGCTGCCTGGGCTACTTCCTGAGCTCTTTTTCTCGCCACCGGATCCTGTGAGACCTATTTGTGGAGCACCTGTTGAAAGGCACTGCACCCTCTCCATGTGGCCATGTGTTCCCCATTGCAGGATGTACTAATGGTTTTTGATTTGCCTGCTTGGAGCATGTTTTGCCTATTGGTGGCCTCCACATTTCACACATCTCGACAAGAGGGTGCAGTAACTGGTGGTGGAAAAATATCACGGGTACTGCTTATATTGCGGAGGTCCTTCCTTCGGACGGTGGGTTTCAACCAGAATTCTGGTGTCCAAGATGTACCATAGATCATAGATGGAGTCACTGGGTGGTCCTGCTGGCAGGGTGACACAGTATACTGGCTCGTTAAGTGGTCTCTTTATCCCAGTTTTCAAGCTGATGTACTGTACTGACGCACAAGTTTGTGTAGTATAGTTATCACCTCATGAGCTGTGATTTCAGCACGTAAATATTCGAGGACAACTTTCATCGTTTTCTTTCTAGTGGTTGATGGGTTTAAAATGTAATATTCGGTGTCTGAAAGAAGCGCAGCTCCATCCGTTGTTCTGTCAATGTGTTAAAGTGGTATTTTATGGAGTCCCCTTTGTAAATGGCCGTCACTGGTCCGGCACCTTGTTTCCTCAGTTCCGCTTTGGGCGATAGGTATTTTCATGTGTAGCACGTCGTGACCGGAGGGATGCTCGCCAGTGGGGTGGGGGTCGTGGTTGGGGGGGGGGGGGGGGAGGCTGGGTTAGGATGCTGAGCTATGTCGTCTGTCGTTGGTTGAGTGGTGACTTCCATGTGCTCGCCCTCAGGCTTCAGAGTGTTGGGCTGTGTCTGTTATCCCTCGGTTCCATCTTAGACAACCTGCGAGTTCCTTTGCTTCCGTCTGGACGTCTTTCGGTGGACGAGATAGAACTGAGCGTCGTCATTGTCATCTTGAGATGAGTCACAGATTACAGAGGCGATCCCAGCTTGCTGGCTTGGTCGGAGGTGACGTCGCGTTTGTATTCGGATGGATTGAGTATGTGATAAGCGGTTGCGGACTCAATCCAATCTTGTGGCCAAGACCCTGACATACTGATCGCAACGTTGCTCACAGGCGATTTTGTGGTCCTGGGCGGCAATTCGTTGATTGATAGGTGTGGAAGATGTTGAATAGTCGGCCAGAATGACACTCTTGTCCCCCTGAGTTTCGCCTGGTGAGTGCCCTCGATCGTTGCCTGGCGGGACGGGAGGACGAGGCGGGGTCCGCAAGTCTCCGTCGTTTCCTGCTGCTGTCGCTGCTCTATGTGCCGTGTCCGTAGCCGAAGTTGCAATCGGGTGTCCGCCTATAATAGCCTGAGTCGTTGTAATCGGATGTTCTCCTGCCTTAACGGGAGTCATCGTAAGTGGGAGGCCCATGGAGCCCAGGGTGGAGCAAGCCCTCCAAACGGTGTCAGCAGACCCTTGAGTGGTCAAAGCAGGTGCCTCGGCCGCACGGCCTCTGAGATCCGCGCGCTGTGGCATAACGCGATCGAATGTGTGTGATGCTAATCGTTGGCGCCAGCGCTATTAGGCAAGACTGGCCTACCGCCTAAGGCGGCGAAATTTTATGGGTGGCAAAGGGCGGAAAAAGTAATTTCAAATCAAACTAAATGACTAAAATGGAAAAAAATTAAAAAAAGGAAAACATTTAAGCACAGAATGGTTTTCAAAAGCATATGGAACAGATACTTAATAATTCTTTTCTTACTCTGACGAAAGTAAATAAATTGCCACTACCTACCTGAAAACTAAAGAAGCCGCTACTGAGTACGGAATGGAAACAATGAAAAGAGCCACTGACTTCAGACAACCACAAAATCGATCCCTCACCGGGATTCAAACCCTGACCCATGTCGGAGGAATGATCGAAATCCAATCGCTTGGACTACTGCAGCTAGTAAAAGTTTAAACCTCTCAAAGAAAATGCAATCAAGGCGTAATTTATTTAGTTAGTCGCAAGTAAGTACTTGCTGAAAGAGATGAGATTTATTACTCAGTCTAAAAATGTTCTAATTACGACAGAAACGGAATAATACCATGATCATCCAGATGTACTATTTTGATGCCTCGCAATGACTCCCATCAGTAAAAGATAATTCCTAAACATAAGACAGAATTCATTCGTAACAGAAAGTAGGTCCTCACCTTTGTGTGTCCATTTCCTTACATTTAAATAAAACAAGTCATTGATGCCAAATTTGGATGTGTTGGTTTATTCATTTAAGCTGTATTTTAATAAGTTCAGCACAATCTTCCTATTTCAATTATTTTGGGAAATTTAAATAAATGCGGAGAAACATGTAAGATACTGAGGACTGTTGTTGTTCTCAATCAGTTTTAGGGGAATAGAGGTAAGAGCACGAAAAATAAACGCTGTGCGCAGGCAATGAGAACAACCGGTCACCTTAGTTAAGTGATGAAAAGTATAATACGAGATTTGAATTGTTGTGCCGTACCGGCCGGAGTGGCCGAGCGGTTCTAGGCGCTATAGTCTGGAACCGCGCGACCGCAACGGTCGCAGGTCCGAATCCTGCCTCGGGCATGTTGATGTGTCATGTCCTTAGGTTAGTTAGGCTTAAGTAGTTCTAAGTTCTAGTGGACTGATGACCTCAGAATTTAAGTCCCATAGCGCTCAGAGCCATTTGAACCATTTGTTGTGCCGTAGGATGTTGGTGTTGTTGATAAGGAAGGAGGGGGGGGGGTTGATTTGGAGTCGGATGGCAGTGAAAAAGAGGGGACGCCGTTTTCCGTGTCTCACCTAGAGCGGCAAAACACCTAGCAGCGACGCTGATAGACGTTCGTCACATTAATGTGACTGGACCGTTATGAATGTACTGAGAGAGAAACGTAAATCACATATCATGAAACTAACTGTTGTGTGTACAGTCCTTGTCATTTTTAGGACCAAATAATGGCTCTGAAGTTAAAAAGATAATGTAATGTCTTTATTGCTAATTTGTTCCTTCGTGAGTTTAATTAAAATGTATTAAACTACTTCTTTAAGAGAGTAGCACTGACTACTCAAGAGTCTTGCACTGGTAACTTATGTACAGGTAATTAAATAACTATTCCCACTTTTAATTAGAGCAATAGCTCAACTGGGAACACCTCTGCTCAGTTGAGTTTCTTCAAATATCAAGCATTTCGTAGCCTTGTCACATTATTTTCACCGTCTCGTCATTGAACAGCGTTGTGTAGTTGAGATGCAGAAAAGTTATCTAGGGTGAAAGGCTCTGAAATAAGACCTTGGTAGGAGCCCATGCCATGAGATGGCAGCCCAACCAGGACACTGGTGAGCTGTGGGCTGATAACCTGCACACCCACCAAAAAAATCAAAAATAAAAAAAAAATCATGGAAACTAAGTGGAATGAGGTCTGTGGATACTTCTAAAAGGGAAATCAAGAATAACACTGACCAAGGTAGACAATCAACCACAAAACTAAATGAAGTTTTATGGAGCACACTTGTTAGATTAGAAACAGATATTAGGATGGAGCAGAAAAAAATGCAAATAAATGAAAAAGTTTAGACGAACGTTTGGTGAATGGAGCTGGTATTCTGGAGGTGTTGCTGCGAGTTGGCACTACGGGATGAAATTTAAAAAGAAAATATGTGTAAGAGAATAAATCGTGGTGCCATTGTAATGAATACAACCAAAGTAAATTATGGAGATGGTATATGCATATATGTCGTTATGGTGAGAACTAAGAAGATGACGGAATAGATTCCAACCAGCAGAAGAATAAGAGGACGCCAGAAAATAACACAGAGGTGAGAAGGGTTGCATAAAAGGTGAACTTGCAGGAGGAAGATTGGAAAATTGGAGCCCTAGGAAGCTGGAAGGCGAGAAACAACTACAAATATGTAAAGGTTTTTTATATTACGGCTACCAGTCACAAACTTTGTTGACGTATTACTTATTTATTTAGCGACATGTTTCGAGGGACTACCTCATATTCAGGCTATATGGCATTACGAAAACAATTGTACAATAAGGTCATACTGATGTTACATAGTCTTTTCGTAAATGTTTGTTCTTCTGGCATGGCAGTCTCGTTGTGAAGCGCTGAGGTGTTTCCATTTCCGTGGCTCTCTTGGCTTTCTTGACCGCTGTTTACAAAGTTTCACTAACGTGACAGTAACTTGGAAACACGATCAAAAAAACAAATCTGTAGTGCATCACAACGAGACTGCCACGCCAAAAGAACAAATATAATCACAGCATTTACAAAAAGACTATCTAACATCAGTGTGACCTTATTGTAAAATTGTTTTTGTGATGCCATTTAGCCTGAAGATGAGGTATTCCCTCGAAACATTTCGCTAAATAAATAAGTAATACAATAGTCAACAAAGTTCATGACTGGTAGCGGTAATTTAAAAATCCTATACCTATTTCTTGAGACAGTCACGGTCGAAAAACAGTCAAAATGGCTTCAAACAACTACAAAGTTTTATTAAACCGCAATACAAAAGTTTAAATGTAACTGGAAAGGTATGGTCAAACTAACTACTCAAAACTATGTTTTCACAAACCTCATGAAGTGCTATATGCGTTTTTTACTATTCACTTTATGAAATAAAAAGTAAATGAGCTTTTAAATACTTAGTCAGTTTCCATTGGCAAATAGAAGAAAATCGCAATGAAAAAATATCAGTAACAGATTTACATCGTGTACAATATTTACGCAGTTGGAAGACCTTTTCTTTTACACTACACCTGAATAATCACTACTTGTGAAACTTTCTGGAAGATTAGAAGTGTGACCTATGGTGAGAACTGAAACCAGTTCGTTGCACATCGCGAACAGTGTGTCTCAAACAAGTTTTTTTTATTCTTATTATTACCAATATTTGAAAAATATTACAGTGTGAGTGTTAGTATGATTTCACTTCTTTTCTATTACATTAGTGATATCTGAATCATGTGATTCGTCAAAATTCTTATTAATTTAATATCAAAATTGACTGTAGTTATGGGTGTGTGAACATTTACAGTACAGTCACAAATTATACAGAGTTTTTCATAATTCCTATTATATACTTCTAGGGATGATAGAGGGGACTTTATACAAAGTACTGATATTGAACCCATATCCGGAAATGTACCGTTTAGATGTAAAGTTCGAAGATGGGATCAGTTTCAGATCTACCGGTTCAAGGTACGATTCGTAAAGGTAGAGGTGCTCAACGAATGTACAGAGAATGTTTTCCGGATCGCCACAGTCCATCAAATAGGTACCATTATCGTCCGACTACAACAAACTGATAGGTTCGTAACTAAGAAGGTATTTGGTTCTCCACCACCGAGCTCCAGGGTATGTGGATAATGTGTTGTGAAAGCATGCATCGCAGATACACACTGTGCAAGGTCGTCACCAAGAGTAGCTTTTGTAGACCACATTGGTCAGAACTTATTGCTTCTACTGTGTATATAGCATGAAGCGGGAGATTGAAAGCAATCCGACCTTCAAACTTACATCAAAATTGTACATTTCCGAACATGGGATCCTTATCAAAACCTATTCTACTAAGCCTCGTCTCAAACTCCCAGATCATTGTATAGAATTAAACGTAAGGAAAACATAAATTTCTTAATAAAATCATTTTGGGTACACAGAGTAGCACAGGTAATAGGGTACCGTACAGATCGGTTTCCGTCCCCCCTCTGCCACGCCCAACGATAATCATCACTTCGAATTATCCAATTATCCAATGGTATCCTAAGATCTGTTACCGGTAGCCACCAGCCAACCTAAATAAGACAGCAAATGAGGGAAGACCGTTACCAAAGTCCAGCAGTTAGTCGCCCTGCAAAGACGGTCGAAACGGCATTTTAGTTTTTTTAGTGTTATATAATGACGCGGCGTAATAGTCAGTGTGATTTTATTCAAAGTGACAGTAGTTGTGGGAGCTTGAACATCTGTTAGTACGTATTTGGATGAAATATATACCACAAAACTCGCAGCTTTTTTCCATCGACTTGCGCGATGCCTCATGCGACGTGCAGCGCGGTTGCCAAAGTATCTGACGCTTTCTGTTACAGACTAAAAGATGAAACACTTATCAGGAGACCCACATCAGGTGGCTTAAAGTTACACTTGTGCAGGGTGGGACAATTAAAAGTAGCCCAGAGAACATAGTTCCAGGGTAGAAAGAAAAACAGCAGAAGAAAGCAAATACGGCGCTACCCCGACTATAGCAGATCTTGAAAGTGACTACCTTTCATTTCTTGGCACTTTAGGTCCCTGGTCGGCGAGCTGCTGTAGATGGGTCGAAGGACTGCTGGAATTGCTGCAGTCTCATCCGAGAGGTTCTGTTGCAGTTGTTAAAGACTATGAGGGTTGTTGCGATCCGCCTTAGATTTAAGGGATCCCCACACAAAGTAATCGGACACTGACAGATCAGGTGACCTGAGTGGCCAGCAACGTTCGAGACCGGACTGGCCTCTGCTAACAGCTACGTTGGGGGTGACGATTGGGTAAGTGCGCTCCAAGGTTCGGCCGGCTGTATAGGCAGTTGCTCCATTCTGTTGGCAGCAACTGTAGGTCATTTCTCCTCCGTTAATGCTGCCACAAATGGTCTAGTCCATCTTTATTTGCCCCACCATGTACAACAGTTTTAATATGCATGACCAATCTCGTTTTCACGCGCGCGATAAGCTCGAAGTTGTGAAAACACCAACACCAAAGATAAATGTCACGTAGTAATCTAACCACTTCCAGAAATACTTCAAAGACTGAACCCAAGACTGGAAGACCTCCGCTGCTAAAACACAGCGACTCACCTGCAACTGATCCCTTACAGATTCCGTAGACGTATCATCAAAGTAGAACAAATAATCAGTTCTAGATTTCGAGAGTACACCAAAATCAAAATACACTACGTTTCTAGATAACAAATACCGTTTGTTTACTTCGGTCTTATCTCACCGAGTCTGTCTCTTCCGTCAGCATATATTATTCCAGATGACACCGATTAGTTACGTGGACACGCTCTACAAATGGATAAAACAAGAAAAGACTAAAGAAACTGAGCAGAACCCCTCGTCCGCGCCTGGTTAATTCCGGGAAGAGAAACGACATTCCTTTCGCGTGGCACTATTGATGAAATTTGGAGAGCCGGCACTTGAGGCCGACTCCAAAATAATTATACTGCCGCCAATGTACATTTCGCGAAAGCATAACAAAGACATGGAGATACGAGGTGCATTCAAGTTCTAAGGCCTCCGATTTTTTTTCTAATTAACTACTCACCCGAAATCGATGAAACTGGCGTTATTTCTCGACGTAATCGCCCTGCCGACGCACACATTTTTCACAACGCTGACGCCATGATTCCATGGCAGCGGCGAAGGCTTCTTTAGGAGTCTGTTTTGACACTGGAAAATCGCTGAGGCAATAGCAGCACGACTGATGAATGTGCGGCCACGAAGAGTGTCTTTCATTGTTGTAAAAAGTCAAAAGTCACTAGGAGGCAGGTCAGATGAGTAGGGAGCATGAGGAATCACTTCAAAGTTGTTATCACGAAGAAACTGTTGCATAACGTTAGCTCGATGTGCGGGTGCGTTGTCTTGGTGAAACAGCACACGCACAGCCCTACCCAGACGTTTTTGTTGCAGTGCAGGAAGGAATTTGTTCTTGAAAACATATTCGTAGGATGCACCTGTTACCGTAGTGCCCTTTGGAACGCAATGGGTAAGGATTACGCCCTCCCTGTCCCAGAACATCATTTTTTCAGCACTGGCGGTTACCCGAAATTTAATTGGTGGCGGTGAATCTGTGTGCTTCCATTGAGCTGATTGGCGCTTTGTTTCTGGATTGAAAAATGGCATCCACGTCTCATCCATTGTCACAACCGACGAAAAGAAAGTCCCATTCATGCTGTCGTTGCGCGTCAACATTGCTTGGCAACACGCCACACGGGCAGCTATGTGGTCGTCCGTCAGCATTCGTGGCACCCACCTGGATGACACTTTTCGCGTTTTCAGGTCGTCATGCAGGATTGTGTGCACAGAACCCACAGAAATGCCAACTCTGGAGGCGATCTGTTCAACAGTCATTCGGCGATCCCCCAAAACAATTCTCTCCACTTTCTCGATCATGTCGTCAGACCAGCTTGTGCGAGCCCGAGGTTGTTTCGGTTTGTTGTCACACGATGTTCTGCCTTCATTAAACTGTCGCACCCACGAACGCACTTTCGACACATCCATAACTCCATCACCACATGTCTCCTTCAACTGTCGATGAATTTCAATTGGTTTCACACCACGCAAAATTCAGAAAACGAATGATTGCACACTGTTCAAGTAAGGAAAACGTCGCCATTTTAAGTATTTAAAACAGTTCTCATTTTCGCCACTGGCGGTAAAATTCCATCTGCCATACGGTGCTGCCATCTCTGGGATGTATTGACAATTAACGCGGCCTCATTTTAAAACAATGCACATGCTTCTTTCTCTTAAATTCCATCTGCCGTACGGTGCTGCCATCTCTGGGACGTATTGACAATGAACGCGGCCTCATTTTAAAACAATGCGCATGTTTCTATCTCTTTCCAGTCTGGAGAAAAAAAATCGGAGGCCTTACAACTTGAATGCACCTGGTATATAGACAGTCAGTTTCTCTCGCACTATTTGCCACTGTAACAGGAAAGAAAATGACTCCATGCACAGTACTCCATGCTTACAGAGTATGTATGTAGATGTACTATTTCTTGCAGGTTTTGCTCCATGGGCGGCATAATTTTCTTAGTCGTTGTGGCTGATCTACGTTCAAAAGAATCTTCTCTTACACCCAGGAGCGTTACTGGCATAATTCCTTATATCAGGATCTGCGAGTACCACATCATGTACCTTCTTATCGTGATACCTGCGAAACAGTTGCTACTGTTGCCAAGTGAGCCTATCTCTGAACAACCAGCTAAATCTACATTTTAAAGTTCCTTATAACGCATTTATTTACCGCTGTGCTAGAGGAATCAAGTCTTGTAGTCCTGATGAAACAACAGCTTCAAATAATTCCTTAAAACGGTTATTAGGATGTAATTCACAGTAATTATTATAGCTTACTATTGTAGCCATACTCGCCCAATATCACTGCTCCGGTACTGAAAAAATAATATTGAAAAACACTTCTGTCTATTTTTGAGCCTGGCGGTAACCGCAGTATCGCAATGAATTCGTACGTAATGTCCTAGCATTTGTCGTATGTCCGGCTGTGAATGTGAAATATGATCGAGAACAATGTGGCTCGATCAACGTACTCAGATTAAATCACTGCGAAGTGATCTGCTAGAAGAAGGAATCTTTAATGCTTTGCGCTTTTTAACATCAATTTACTTTCCGCCTCCTTAACTGAGTCGTAAGCGCGTCTGACTGCCCTTCAGCAGCCCTAGGTTAGATTTATGGCCGGGTTGGAGATTTCCTTCGCTCGAGGAGTGAGCGGTGTGCTGTCCTCATCATCTCTTCATCATGATCGACATGCAAGTCGCCCAGTGTGCGTCAACTGAAAAGACACACAAATTAGCGACCGACCTACCCAAGGTGGAGACTCCCGCCCATCAGTACCACACGATCATTTCATTTCACCAACTTACTTCATTTATTCCATAGGCTCTCAATTTTAACTTTATTCGGGGTGGCCGAGCGGTTCTAGGCGCTACAGTCTGGAACCGCGCGACCGCTACGGTCGCAGGTTCGAATCCTGCCTGGGGCATGGATGTGTATGATGTCCTTAGGTTAGTTAGGTTTAAGTAGTTCTAAGTTCTAGGGGACTTATGACCTCAGAAGTTGAGTCCCATAGTGCTCAGAACCATTTTTTTAACTGAATTGGATGGTTCAAATGGCTCTGAGCACTATGGGACTTAACATCTTAGGTCATTAGTCCCCTAGAACTTAGAACTACTTAAACCTAACTAACCTAAGGACATCACACACATCCATGCCCAAGGCAGGATTCGAACCTGCGACCCTAGCAGTCGCGCGGCTCCGGACTGAGCGCCTAGAACCGCTAGACCACCGCGGCCGGCCAACTGAATTAGAGAAAACGTCAATAGTCCATTCTCATGAAAAACATTTGTACACATAAAATGGTTCCGTTTGGTTTCATTTCTCTTCTAAACAACAAAACAGACCATTCATTTTGTACCCGTTGCGTAACAAATGAACTTATAGTAACCCACACCTTGAACACTAAAAGAAAGAGCTTTATAAGTTTCTCATAGGGGACATTATCACCTCAGATTCAAAAAGAAAGCTGTTGCCTTATAGAATCTGTAAACTTTAAATGGTATATCTCTACATTTAAGTAGGCCAGAAGCTTAAACAGAAGTAATTGAAATTACAATTACAATTATTGTCAAGTATTACAGTCATTCCACTAATCATAGTCTATTCCGTACGCCCACCCATGACCGTTGGTACATAACGTATATATTTTATTATTACGTTTTCATTGTGGACGAAAAGTTATTCGCTGTATTTAACAAATTCTGCTTTCTACATATAAACAACCAAACCACGCCACTTATTGATGCCCATTCCATCTTTGCAACGACTGGCTTTTAGATTACTGTAGCAGTTTATACCAACATTATGTGTAACGACGACGTACCTTTACGACAAACTGGCCGCCTCGGTGTACAGCATTTTATATGACTGTAAAGCATACGCTTCCTTCATACACTGTGTCCTTGACTGGATAACTTTTCACCATTCACCACAGTTCTACGCTCTGTGTCCAATACCACAATACTGATGATTATTGGCGGATCTTATGTATAGAAGCGAAGACAGCTACTACAGGCTATGTTATACAATTCCCATAGGCGAAAAGTAGACAAGTCGACGTCCGAATATCATGACTTAAGACAAATATGTTTTAGCAACCCCATGAATTAAGATGCGTTCGATTTGCGCTCGCTCGGATGATACGAAAGGCTATAAGGACAGAAGCAAAATGTTGCGCAATAAAAATAATTTCCTGGTGCTGCGATTTGTGGTAGGGAATTTATGTTTCTCTCTCTCTTTTTTTTTCTTTTTTTTTTTTGGCAAGCTTTGCTGCTAGCCAGTTAAATTAACAACGCTGTTTCCCTTGAAATATTAATTATATCTACGCTACAGTAGTAACTGTGATTTCATTAATCTATTGACTGCGAGCTTGTTCACTGGTACGAAATCATGAGGTCCTCAAACAACATTACAGTGAACGTTCCTCTATTTATAGCGATGTCGATAACTTGTCCGAAACTCCGCTGCAGTCCAGCGCAAACTGTATTCGGATGCCGTCACGCCAGACAAACGCGAATTTCGATGTAGTTTCTCTGGACATGGCAGACAGTGGGGAGCGAACGCTGTTGCTGGCGGCTGCCTCGAATTAAAATAGCGCTGCCGGGCGGAAATCGAGCGCCCGCTTTTGGCTTTGAGTGCCGCGGGCCAGACGGCCTAATTGCACGCACTCTATTCCGTTTGAGAAGCGCCTGAATCCACCACCGCCTCGCTGCAGATGCGTTCCTCTGCAGGCATCGCCCTGGCACGCGGTCACCTGGAGGCTCCAGCGCTCCTGTTGCTTAAGTTGTACAAACGTCTGTCTTTCTATGATTAAGGTATTTCAATTAAACATGCAAATTTTGCCAGAAAAATTGCACTTGAAATTAGAAAATTAAAGCCTAGTTAGGTACCTGTCAGAGCTTTGCAATTAGTGAAGGAACCACGCACTGACGCACTGAGCAATACAGATGTAGACGAGATAATTTTTCTACGTGGCAGTCAAGAAACAGATATTTCTTAAACCGGTACGTCGATTGCTTTGGTGCACATCTCTTCATCCTGGCACAGCTTCTACACGAATCCCCGATTTTGCTTCCACAGCGCTAAAAACTGGGAATATCCTTTGTTATGGTTTTCTGTTATGGAGAATAGCAGGTTTTGCCTTACTACTTCCCTTTTACTGAGCTTCGTTTATTAATTTATTTGCAGTCTGTTTCGAAGTATCTACGGTTTCACATTCAGACCACAGTTATTGTGTTACATATCACGGCAAGTTTATCCTGTTACAATATTATAAGACTCTTAGTTTCCAAACACAATGATTCAGGGGCAGTTTAAAAGGATCTGCTTGCCGTGGTGTATCACATCGATAACAGTGGTAAGTGTCTCAAGACGAAGCCGTAGTTGCTTCGATATCGACTGTAAATAAATTAAAACAATAAACACGTCCTACTGGAAGAAAAGTATTCAGAGAATAGCCTTTGTTCTCCGTAACATATCTGAGAATTTATGCGTGGTGTGCCATCAGATTTGTCACGTTCTGTTTCATACCCAAATGTCAAACTAATATTTCGTGGTTGCTTTAGATCGTGAACATACAAGCCCTCTCTACATTACTCATGGTTTTCCAAATACACTCTAAGGAGAACACAAAAAAAGAAGACACGGGCAAATAAGACAAAATCCGAGTGGGATGGAAATAGGTAGATGTGTAGATGTAACGTACATGTAGAGACAAACGAATTATTACAATTTCGGAAAAGGTGGATGATTTATTCAAAAGAAAGAGCTTCACGAATTGAGCAAGACAATAAAGCGTCGATACACCTCTGGCCCTTTTGAAAGCAGTTATTCGGCTTCACATTGATTGATAAAGTTGTTAGATGTCCTACTGAGGGGTATGTGTCTAATTAGGGCCTTAGATCGTCAAAAACCAGAGGTCCCTGGAGGACTCTGCCCAAAATGTTCCAGACGTTCTCAATGGAGGAGTGTGATCTGGTGACGCTGATGGTCAAGGTAGGGTTTGACAAGAACGAAGACAAGGAACAGAAACTGTCAACGTGCACGGGCTGGCATTATCTTACTGAAAGGTAAGCCAAGGATCGCTTGCCATGATGCGCAACAGAACTGGAATACCGTCACCACCGGATAAGAGTTGGGTCCTTAACGGGCCCCACAGCGGACATGTATCCCTTTGGGTTTTAAGGTCCAATCCTCCAGAAACACAAGACTGAGGACGTCGGCGACTTGGTTGTCATATCCTTTCGTGTGTCGCACCTTGAAATGAAACATGATGATGAAGCACGCCCACCTGGCAATCCTACCATTTTTCCTGAGTCGAGGCAACACCCAACTTAGGGCCTTATGGTCCGTCTCCAGAGAAAACTCCCTATGCTCAAGACAGAACTGAAACTTCTCTAAGCCGAAAAGCACAGCCAGCGCTTCGCACTCGAATACTGAGTAATTCATCTCGGAACGAGACTGCCTTCTAGGCGTGAAAGCTAATGGGCTCCTTATACTTTAATCCTCCAACAACAACACTGCAGCAATACCGATATTATAAGCATCAGTTTGTACGATAAATCTTTTTCCAAAATTTGAGATGGCTCAGACCCGCGGTTTGTTGATAGCGGTCTTGATAGCTTCAAAAGCAGCCTGCTGGCTCTCATCCCAGACAAATTTCTCCCCATTCCTATGTAGTTTATTCAGGGCAGCGGCCATCTGGGCAAAATCATGGACAAAACGCCGAAAGTAATTCGCCTTCCCAATAAGTCTTGCTATCTCCTTCCTATTTTCGAGGCTGAGGTAATTTCTTCAACACCTTAGTTCATACGTGGTCAATCCTGATGATGTTCCCGGATATTAAATGGCCCAGAAAGAACACCTTTCTCCTAGCAAGCGTAATCTCGGACGGGTTAAGGGCCAACCACACCTCCTGAAAGTTGCTGAGGACCTCCCAATGATGGGAAACATGATCCTCAAACGACTGACTGTAAATGACTACATCATCAAGGTAATTAAAACACAAGAAAACTTCAAATCGCCCAGGATATGATGTAAAAAACGAGACAAAACTGTCCCAACGGACAAGTCGAATGGCAGCCAGTTGAACTCATAAAGGTTCCAATCAGTGCAGAACGTGGTGACATGTTTAGTCTCCTCGGTAACAGGAATCTGATAGTAAGCATGCCCGTCCAAAACATTTGATACAGTATTGAGTTCCGAATCCGACGTACCAAGAGCAAGATGGCAAGGCGCACTCACTCGACACACTGTCTCAGTGGTTCAAATGACTCTTGCATCCGTCAGTAACATTTGCGTTCAAGCTTGTTCCTCATCCGTGGCTAGAGCTTCCTAACGACAGTCAGTTCCCTTATTTGTCCTACTGAGTCCTCACGCATCAGGACATCAGTATAGAATCACCCAGTGAACCTTTCCCTAAGGGGTAAGGTAATGCTAATATCACCTGGTGAGGCTCACCAAGGCATCTACATGAAACTTAAATCGCACCGACAGAAACAAGAACTGCTGGATACAGCCCAAGATATCAAGTAAAAGCTCTGAAATACCGTTGATTTGGGACATAATTTGGTTGGGTAGTCTAGCGAAATGATTAGCCGGGATGAGGTGGGGGGGGGGGGGGTGCTACCTAAACCTTGGACGCCTGACCAAAGAATTGATTCGTGGGGGTAGCTACTGGACTTTCCAAGCTTAAGGACGCTGGCTTGGACCTGCAACTCCCTCGTTCAGTCACTCCACTGCCCCATCCTGGTAACTTCAGGCTGTCTAAGTTGATAGAAGGTAATGTCCCTTAAACGATTCCCAAGATGTGTTAGGAGGGCCTGAATTCTACCAATTTGGCTAACACTAGGTTGGCTGTGCTGCAGAAAGACAGGATCCGCTGCACCTCAACCGACGCCGCCGGAGTATTATTGAGAGAAACACCTGCTCGCCGAAACGCAAAGCGGGGTTGCCCAACCGCACGCGGAACCTGGCCGCCAGATGTGGAGCACTACTCTCAGTGCTAAGCCCCTGAATTCCAAGTTCATACTGCAAGTGCACCTTCTTTAGGTGCCCAATTCTGGGGCAGCATCACGGATCCATAGCAAGTTAGCTCCCTGTGAACAACGGAATAAGTTATTACATTGCTCGACAGACAGTAAGGGATCCTTACGCGCCGGCCGGTGTGGCCGAGCGGTTCTAGGCCCATCAGTCTGGAACCGCGCGACCGCTACGGTCGCAGGTTCGAATCCTGCCTCAAGCATGGACGTGTGTGATGTCCTGAGGTTAGTTAGGTTTAAGTAGTTCTAAGTTCTAGGGGACTGATGACCTGAGATATTAAGTCCCATAGTGCTCAGAGCCATGTGTGTGTGTGTGTGTGTGTGTGTGTGTGTGTGTGTGTGTGTGTGTGATCCTTACGCACTAAGCAAATGATCAAATGATCACAGAAAATGCCAAATGGCCAGAGGAAGGGTAGACAATTCAACCCCCCCCCCCCCCCCGGTTAACCTACAATTACAGATGAAGGGATGTAAGGCAAGAGGTTAGGACCCATGTGCCAAGATGTGCCATTTCCCATTACTTACATATTGACGTAAATTCCTCTGAAACAGGTAGGCCTTTGACAGTCACAAATTAAGTTAATTACCACACAGATTGAGTAAGGTATCAGATCCCAATAAAAGGGCAATAAAAACAGGTAGGCCTTGATTAATAAGTGTTTCAGCTAACCCAAATTATAACTCTTAATATAATTAAAAGCAAAAGGCAGGCACCACCCAAGGCCGACATCGACTCGAGAAAAGCAAACAACAGCCATAATTCAAGAAAGCAACTGCAGGTGCAATACATCAGCTAAGGAATCGCACTTCTGCAGCAACCGAGGTCAAGGGGTAGCGTCTTTGATTCATAATGAAAATTTCCTCAATCCTGCATTCGAAACCCGCCACCGCTTAAATTTTGATTAATAATCAGCATTGGCGGTCAAATAATTCCAGTATAAGAAGTCACCCTCATTCTGCCAACGGCCTTGTCAAAGTGGACGGAGGGGCAGGAGAGGTTCAGGGCACTCTCTTCCCGTTGGGGTGGGAAACTGCCCCTAAAGGCGGAAGAATCAGTCGTGATCAACAGAATGACGATGCAGAAGGCAATGGAAAACAGTGCATTAAAAGACACAAAACGTGTATTCACAGGACATGTGGCCTGTAATTGAAAAGTACCATGATGATCTCTCCATTAGCAGAAGATTCCGGAATAGTCCCTCGTTCGAATCTCCGAGGGGGGGACTGCCAATGAGGAGGTGACCGAGAGAAAGAGATTGAGTAATCAACGAAAGAATAACATTCTACGAGTCGGGCTGTGGAATGTCAGAGGCTTGAATGTGGTAGGGAAGCTAGAAACTTTGAAAAGAGAAATGCAAAGGATCAATATAAAATGGGAAGAAGACAAGGATTTTTGGTCAGGTGAGTACAGGAAAATATCAAAAGTAGCATAAAATTGTATAACTGGAGTAGGATTCGTTATGAATAGAAAAGAAGGGTAAATAGTGTGTCAGAGTGAACAGTTCAGTGAAGGGTTGTTCTTATCAGAATCGACAGCAAACCAGCACCGACAACGGTAGTTCAGGTATACATGCCGACGTCGCAAGCGGGAGATGAAGAGAGAGAAAAAGTATATGAGAATATTGAAAGCGTAATACAATACGCAAACGGAGATGAATATCTAATCGTCCAGAGGAACTGGAATACAGTAGTAGGGGAAGGAGTAGAAGGAAAGGTTGTAGCAGAATATGGGCTTGGGACGAGGAGTGAGAGAGGAGAAAAACTAATTGTGCAATGCAATAAAGTTCAGCTAGTAATATCGAATATTCTGTTCAAAAATCACAAGAGGAGGGTGCATATTTGGAAAAGCTTGGATGACACGGGAAGATTTTAGTTAGATTACATTATGGTCAGACAGAGAGAGATTCAGAAATCAGATTCTGGACTGTAAGGCGTACACAGGAGCAGATATAGACTCAGATCACAATGTACTAGTGATGAAGAATACGCTGAAGTGTAAGGGATTAGTCTGGTAGAATCAATACGCAAAGAAGTGGGATACGGAAGGAATGACGAGATACACTTGAAGTTCTCTAAGGCTGTATGTACAGCAATAAAGAATAGTCCAGTAGGCAGTACAGTTGAAGGGGAGGACATCTCTAAAGAGAGCAGTCATAGAACCCGAGAAGAAAAACGTAGGTACAAAGAAGGTAATTGGAAAGAAAGCATGGGTAATATAAGAAATACTTCAGCTGATCGATGAAAGCAGGAAGTACAAAAATTTTCAGGGAAATTCAGGAATACAGAAATACAAGTCGCTGAGGAATGGAATAAATAGAAAGTTCAGGAAAACTGAGATGAAATGGCTGCATGAAAAATGTGAAGAAATCGAAAAAAAATGATAATCGGAAGAACTGACTCAGTATATAGGAAAGTCAAAAGAACCCCCAGTGAAATTAAAAGCAAGGGTGCTAACGTTAAGAGTGCAACCGGATTCCATTGTTAAATACTGAAGAGAGAGCGGATAGGTGGGAAGAGTACATTGAAGGATTCTTTGAGGGGGAAGATGTGTTTGATATGACACAAAAAGAAACAGGAGTCGATTTAAAAGAGATTGGGGATCCAGCAAGAGAATCGGAATTTAAGAGAGCTTTGGGGAACTAAAGATAAAGCACAAATAAGGCAGAAGGGGACGATAATATTCCATCAGATTTACTAAAATCATCAAGGGAAGTGGCAACAAAACGACTACTCACGTTGGTGTGTAGAATGTATGAGTCTGGCAATACACCTTCTGAGTTTCCGGAAAATATTATCCAAATAATTCCTAAGTCTGCAAGAGCAGACATGTGGAGAATTATCTCACAATCAACTTAAGAGAACATGCATCCAAATTGCTGACAAGAATAATATACAGACGAATGGAAAAGAAAATTGAGGAAGTTTTAGATGTCGATCAGTTTGGCTTTAGGAAAGGTAGTGGTACCAGAGAGGCAATTCTGACGTTGCGGTTGATAATGGAAGCAAGACTAAAGAAAAATCATGATACGTTCATAGGATTTGTCGACCCAGAAAAAGCGTTCGACAATGTAAAATGGTGTAATATTTTCGAAATTACGTGAAAAATACGGGTACGCTATAGGGAGAGACGGGTAATATACAATATGTACAAGAACCAAGAGGAAATAATAAGAATGGACGACCAAGAACGAAAAGCTCGGATTAAAAAGGGTGTAAGACAGGGATGTAGTCTTTCGCCCCTACTCTTCGATCTGTACATTGAAGAAGCAATGATGGGAATAAAAGAAAGGTTCAGGAGTGGAATTAAAATTCAAGGTGAAAGGATATCAGTGATACGATTCGCTGATGACATTGCCATTCTGAGTGAAAGTCAAGAAGAATTACATGATCTGCTGAACGGAATGAACAGTGTAATAATTTCAAAATATGGATTGAGAGTAAATCGAAGAAAGAAGAAGGCAATGAGAAGTAGTAGAAATGAGGACTGCGAGAAACGTAACATCAGGAATGATGGTCGAGAGGTAGAGGAAGTTAAGGTATTCTGTTACTATGGAAGCAAAATAACCAATGAGTGACGGAGCAAGGCGGACATCAAAAGCAGACTAGCATTAGCTAAAGAGCATTCCCGGCCAATTACTTTTATTATCTTATATGAATAATGGAACAAGGTGCCTTTTCATCTACTGATCTGTAACTTGAGAATGACATAAATTACCAATATCACTGTCTTAACTCTTTCTTATAACCATGGACCTTGCCGTTGGTGGGGAGGCTTGCGTACCTCAACGATACAGATAGCCGTTCCGTAGGGGCAACCGCAACGGAGGGGTATCTGTTGAGAGGCCAGACAAACGTGTGGTTCCTGACGATGGGCAGCAGCCTTTTCACTAGTTGCAGGGGCAACAGTCTGGATGATTGACTGATCTGGCCTTGTAACACTAACAAAAATGGCCTTGCTGTTCTGGTACTGCGAACGGCTGAAAGCAAGGGGAAACTACAGCCGTAATTTTTCCCGAGGCCATGCAGCTCTACTGTATGATTAAAAGATGATGGCGTCCTCTTGGGTAAAATATTCCGGAGGTAAAATAGTCCCCCATTCGGATCTCCGGGCGGGGACTACTGAAGAGGACGTCATTATCAGCAGAAAGAAAACTGGCGTTCTACGGATCGGAGCGTGGAATGTCAGGTCCCTTAATCGGGCAGGTAGGTTTGAAAAATTAAAAAGGGAAATGGATAGGTTACAGTTAGATATAATGGGAATTAGTGAAGTTCGGTGGAAGGAGGAACAAGACTTTTGGTCAGGTGAGTACAGGGTTATAAATGCAAAATCAAATAAGGGTAATGCAGGTGTAGGTTTAATAATGTATAAAAAATAGGAGTACGGGTAAGCTACTAAAAACACCGTAGCGAACGCATTATTGTGGCCAAGATAGATACGAAGCCCAAGCCTACTACAGTAGTACAAGTTTATATGCCAACTAGCTCTGCAGATGACGAAGAAATTGATGAAATGTATGATGAGATAAAAGAAACTATTCAGGTAGAGAAGGGAGACGAAAATTTAATAGTCATGGGTAACTGGAATTCGTCAGTAGGAAAAGGGAGAGAAGGAAACATAGTAGGTGAATATGGATTGGGGCTAAGAAATGAAAGAGGAAGCCGCCTGGTAGAATTTTGCGTAGAGCATAACTTAATCATAGCTAACACTTGGTTCAAGAATCATGAAAGAAGGTTGTATACATGGATGAACCCTGGAGATACTAAAAGGTATCAGATAGATTATACACTCCTGGAAATGGAAAAAAGAACACATTGACACCGGTGTGTCAGACCCAGCATACTTGCTCCGGACACTGCGAGAGGGCTGTACAAGCAATGATCACACGCACGGCACAGCGGACACACCAGGAACCGCGGTGTTGGCCGTCGAATGGCGCTAGCTGCGCAGCATTTGTGCACCGCCGCCGTCAGTGTCAGCCAGTTTGCCGTGGCATACGGAGCTCCATCGCAGTCTTTAACACTGGTAGCATGCCGCGACAGCGTGGACGTGAACCGTATGTGCAGTTGACGGACTTTGAGCGAGGGCGTATAGTGGGCATGCGGGAGGCCGGGTGGACGTACCGCCGAATTGCTCAACACGTGAGGCGTGAGGTCTCCACAGTACATCGATGTTGTCGCCAGTGGTCGGCGGAAGGTGCACGTGCCCGTCGACCTGGGACCGGACCGCAGCGACGCACGGATGCACGCCAAGACCGTAGGATCCTACGCAGCGCCGTAGGGGACCGCACCGCCACTTCCCAGCAAATTAGGGACACTGTTGCTCCTGGGGTATCGGCGAGGACCATTCGCAACCGTCTCCATGAAGCTGGGCTACGGTCCCGCACACCGTTAGGCCGTCTTCCGCTCACGCCCCAACATCGTGCAGCCCGCCTCCAGTGGTGTCGCGACAGGCGTGAATGGAGGGACGAATGGAGACGTGTCGTCTTCAGCGATGAGAGTCGCTTCTGCCTTGGTGCCAATGATGGTCGTATGCGTGTTTGGCGCCGTGCAGGTGAGCGCCACAATCAGGACTGCATACGACCGAGGCACACAGGGCCAACACCCGGCATCATGGTGTGGGGAGCGATCTCCTACACTGGCCGTACACCACTGGTGATCGTCGAGGGGACAATGAATAGTGCACGGTACATCCAAACCGTCATCGAACCCATCGTTCTACCATTCCTAGACCGGCAAGGGAACTTGCTGTTCCAACAGGACAATGCACGTCCGAATGTATCTCGTGCCACCCAAAGTGCTCTAGAAGGTGTAAGTCAACTACCCTGGCCAGCAAGATCTCCGGATCTGTCCCCCATTGAGCATGTTTGGGACTGGATGAAGCGTCGTCTCACGCGGTCTGCACGTCCAGCACGAACGCTGGTCCAACTGAGGCGCCAGGTGGAAATGGCATGGCAAGCCGTTCCACAGGACTACATCCAGCATCTCTACGATCGTCTCCATGGGAGAATAGCAGCCTGCAGTGCTGCGAAAGGTGGATATACACTGTACTAGTGCCGACATTGTGCATGCTCTGTTGCCTGTGTCTATGTGCCTGTGGTTCTGTCAGTGTGATCATGTGATGTATCTGACCCCAGGAATGTGTCAATAAAGTTTCCCCTTCCTGGGACAATGAATTCACGGTTTTCTTATTTCAATTTCCAGGAGTGTATAATGGTAAGACAGAGATTTAGGAACCAGGTTTTAAATTGTAAGGCATTTCCAGGGGCAGATGTGGACTCTGACCACAATCCATTGGTTATGAACTGTAGATTAAAACTGAATAAACTGCAAAAAAGTGAGAATTTATGGAGATGGGACCTGGATAAAATGAGAGAACCAGAGGTTGTACAGAGTTTCAGGGAGAGCATAAGGGAACAATTGACAGGAATGGGGGAAAGAAATACGTAGAAGAAGAATGGGTAGCTTTGAGGGATGAAATAGTGAAGGCAGCAATGGATCAAATAGGTAAAAAGACGAGGGCTAGTAGAAACTCTTGGATAACAGAAGAAATATTGAATTTAATTGATGAAAGGAGAAAATATAAAAATGCAGTAAATGAAGCAGGCAAAAAGGATTACAAACGTCTCAAAAATGAGATCGACAGGAAGTGCAAAATGGCCTGTGCTCATACTGAAGAAACAGTGTAAGTGACGATTAGTAATAAACTCAGCTTTATACCTTTGTCACTTGTTTGACCATTTTTCCCCCATGGCGTTCCTAATCCATTTCTTAAGGTATCATTTCGATATTTCTCTCTTCCATTTACAGCGTCATATTTGCACCTGGTGGCAAATACGGAAACTAACTTTTTGCTGTCGGAAATCTAATCCACATTACTGCGTTAGAATATCTACCAAGCTTCACTGCAATATGATAATTACGGCCCATATTGGACTTCCCTGAGTATCCGACTTTCATTACAAGCACCCGGTGTGTACAGTGCATGATTTGTGGCTAAAAAGAACCTTTAACCACATAAATAAGTGCATGTAATTACTTGTTACTGTAGATAGTAATTAATAACTTTACCATGTGGAGAGAGCTTTCTGATTTTCCACGGATAGCACAGGGAAATGCGAAATATGTGTCTCGAATCCTTGTGCTGAAATGTGGGTACCAAACCACATAGGCACTTGCTTAACTAAAGCTTCACATGTAGACATGCAGTATGTTCACCTAGCAGGTCAAACACACTATGAGTTCCACCAAGTTCCGTCTGCTCTACCTGTACAATCAACAAGAAAGTAATAAAACGTTCACTATGTCATTAAAGAACTGCCAGATGTGTTTGTCATAAACAAGCTGTAGTCGCTGTAGCCGCCGAAGGATTAAATGTAATTTCTTTCTGAGAGGGCAACAGAAAGTCATTAATCAAAGTGGCGACGTCTGGTGAACATAAATCTAATTTTGGGCTCTTGCATTTGCTTCAAATCCTTTTTTCCGTGCTCTCCCTCTCTCTTTTCGGTCATCCCAAAGGGAAATTCGAATGACTGCGAGTAGGAAACCAGTCCTTTGGCTGCGAGCTGGCTGCTCGTTATTAGGGCTTCAATAAAGACGCGCCGGCGCTTCGTTTTGCGAGCATTGCTGTGTGTATGTGTGTGTGTGTGTGTGTGTGTGTGTGTGTGTGTGTCTGTGAGCGTAGCGGGGAGAATGGACAGGAGCGGTCCGTGCCACAGAGGGAAACATTTTTATGTTAACACGCGCGCGCGCAGCGCCCTTATAAAACGTGGTGCGGTGTGGTGCCTGTCGCCTTCCCGGAATGAATTACTCACTGCTGTCGACGTGTTCATTATCTCAAAACACTTTCATTAAATCGCGTGTTAGAGGTAGCGAGCGTTTTCTAACAGGTGCGAGAACGCAGTCTCCCCACGAGGTTCACCCTTAGGGTGAAACTCGTTAGATTAGCAAATTACCTCTCTTTAATCAAATTAACGTAAAGCAGTTAAACACTGCTATAGTGCACTAGATGTGCAACCAATACTCAAGAACAAAAGTCTTTAGATTAATTGAGTGGATCGTGGGGAGATAGCTATGGGAGTAGGTTGGCTCATTTCATGTAGGAGGTGGGTATAATTAAAGAGCAGCTACTGACAGAGGTCCAATGTGGGCACTAGTTATCATATGGCAGAGAAACTTGTGAGATATGATAATGCGTTAATGCAGAACTGATTTATGCTGGAAAAAATTAGTTTCAATTTTGGCCACCAGCTGCGAGGTAGACGTATAGAAATTTTTCCACATGTAATGCCTTAGGAACGAGGTAGGCGAAGTAAAAGTCAATCAACTTAGAAAGCCAAAATGTTGATTTTTATTATTAACCAACACTTACACAATTTGCTCAATATAATCACCGAAATCGTCCACGAGATGCTTTACAGAGTCAGATTCGCACCTGACGGCCAAAACTGGAAGCCATTTTTACAGCGTAGATCGGTTCTGCACCAATCTACCATGTTTCGCTACCGTACTATAGTTAACAGGCCCAGCTGCCTCTCCGCGAGTAGCTGCGTTTTAATTGTAAACCATTAGGTACTTCCGAAAGTCACCCAGTGGTGACGTAAAGGAGTCAGCTGTGCATAAAGAAAGTTGAAACTCCCACTGTTGGTCAAGGAATCGCATGTTAAACGACAAGAACCTCAGAAAGATAAATTTTCAATGAGATGAAGATATTAAAGGATTACTTTTCAGTGCGCTGAAGTTATTACAAACATATGACAATAATGGAAATCGTACTCTTTGTTTGAAAACTGAGAGTATCTACTAATGTTGAATGTAGGTTGAATTTAAGAAATTTTCATGGGCATCAACAACCAGGCACTATGTTTGGTGACGTGACACCACTGGGAATACAGCCCAGATATTTTAGAAAGATGCTGTATTTCCTTCATGGGAGGACGTCAAGGAAATTTTATACTCTCAGCCTGTGTTCTGATGGGGAACACAAGAAACGTGAAATGGAAGGTTCTCTTCCTAATGTATTAGCATTTGCGAATATGGACTACCATCAGCGGATTAGTGCAACGTCGACAATGATAATCTATTCCGGATCGGGATTCGAACCCGGATTTCCCGCTTATCGCGAGCGGTCGACTTACCGTTCGGCTGTTGGAGCACGACTCACTGGCAAAGCCAAACTTCCATATGTCGTCAACTACGTGTCCGCAACCTGCGCTCGTACATCCATTATGTGGGTTACTATGCAGGGGAGACCTTTTACTAGAAAGTCGCTTGCCCGGTGTCAGCGGATAAATACGACATTGCAGTGCTCGTGTGTTCCGAATTACGATTAATAGTTCCTTCGGACATCAGGCAGTCTCCCCGTACAGGAACATACACTTCTGGCCATTAAAATTGCTACGCCACGAATATGACGTGCTACAGACGCGCAATTTAACCGACAGGAAACAGATGCTGTGATATGCAAAGCATTAGCTTTTCAGAGCATTCACACAAGGTTGGCGCCGGTGGCGACATCTACAACGTGCTGACATGACGAAAGTTTCTAACCGATTTCTCATACACAAATAGAAGTTGATCGGCGTTGCCTGGTGAAAAGTTGTAGTGATGCCTCGTGTAAGGAGGAGAAATGCGTACCATCACGTTTCCGACTTATAAAGGTCAGATTGTAGCCTATCGCGATTGCGGTTTATCGTATCGCGACATTGCTGCTCGCGTTGGTCGAGATCCAATGACTGTTAGCAGAATATGGAATCGATGGGTTCAGGAGGGAAATACGGAACGCTGTGCTGGATCCCAACGGCCTCGTATCACTAGCAGTCGAGATGACAGGCATCTTATCCGCATGGCTGTAACGGATCGTGCAGCCACGTCTCGGTCCCTGAGTCAACAGATGGGGACGTTAGCAAGACAACAACCATCTGCACGAACAGTTCGACGACGTTTGCGGCAGCATGGGCTATGAGCTCGGAGACCATGGCTGGGGTTACCCTTGACGCAGCGACACAGACAGGAGCGCCTGCGATGGTGTACTCAACGGCGAACCTGGGTGCACGAATGGCAAAACGTCATTTTTTCGGATAAATCCAGATTCTCTTTACACCATCATAATGGTCGAATCCTTGTTTGGTGACATTAGAAGCGTATAATCGTCATCGCCATACTGGTCTGTCGCCCAGCGTGATGGTATGGGGTGTCATTGGTTACATGTTTCGGTCACCTCTTTTTCGTATTGACGGTACTTTGAACAGTGGACGTTACATTTCAGATGTGTTACGACCCGTGGCTCTACCCTTCATTCGATCCCAGCGAAACCCTATATTTCAGCAGGATAATGCACGACCGCACGTTGCAGGTCCTGTACGGGCCTTTCTGGATACAGAAAATGTTCGACTGCTGCCCTAACCATCACACTCTCCAGATCTCTCACCAATTGAAAACGTCTGGTTAATGGTGGCCGAGCAACTGGCTTGTCACAATACGCCAGTCACTACTCTTGATGAACTGTGGTATCGTGTTGAAGCTGCATGGGCAGCTGTACCTTTACACGCCATCCAAGCGCTGTTTGACTCAATGCCCAGGCGTATCAAGTCCGTTATTATGGCCAGAGGTGGTTGTTCTGGGTACTGATTTCTCAGTATCTATGCACCCAGATTGCGTGAAAATGTCATCACATGTCAGATCTAGTACAATATATTTGTCCAGTTATCTGCATTTCTTCTTGGTGTAGCAATTTTAATGGCTAATAGTGTATATAATGAAATTACGAGTACAGGTTGCGGACACATGGTTGATGGCATATGGAAGTTTGGTTCCGGCTGTCAGTCGTACTCGAATAGCCAAGTGCTAAGGAGACCGTTCGCGGTAAGGGGGAAATCCGGGTTTCCGTCCCGGTCCGGCATAGGTTCCCATTATTCTCATTCTTTTATATAGCTGATGGTAGCCCATATTCGCAATTGTGACTACGCTTATGTATTGCATAACGGCTGTATCACTGCCGTGCCTGTTCCTTCAGACATGCATGCATGAAGTTTGCATCGTATTTCCAAATGACACGGGCACTGCAATATCGTATCTTATCCCAGGGGTTTAGAATTTTCATGAATGATTGGTTCGGATTTGTGAACCATGACCTGGATGTCTGCTGTAAATGTAAATTCATCCTGGGTCCAGGAGTGTGGGACAGCGGCTGGTCCATGAAATAAAACTATACCATCAGCCGCTACATTGTTAGTGTATTATTAGGCAACCAGTTTCCACGTTCTGATCAAGTCACCTTCAGGTCTGTTGCATGAATGACACCAAGTACCAATCGTGCATATGTAGGACAAAGCACCAATACTCTTATCTGGTTCCGTTGATTTTTGAACTTCATGAGCGTGTGTACTCCTCACACCTGACAGCAAACGTTTGTAAGAGCTTAGGAAAAGTAAGGTCGGTACATCAGTAATCAAATGGCCATCATGTTGGATTTTTCTCCATCCTTGATTTTGCCTTTGTCGGACACGCGTGAAGGTCGGCCCGATCGTTCTCCATCGTCACTAATCGTCCATCCAACGTCCATCCATCCAATTGTCGAACATTAAATACGATGTACCGTTTTCGAAGTGAAGCATCACTCATCACATTTACATTAACTTCGGTTATTTGTCTGTAAATTTTGACAAAGAAAATTTTCTTTTTTTGCATCAGAAACAGAATTACACTACTATTGGTGGGATCGTTAATTCTGTCATACATTTTAAAATGACTTAAATAATACTAAACGTCCGTTTCTGTTCTGTCTATTGGCCAAGGGCTCCACCCCACTTCCCCGCCTCCCCCCATTAAAAGTTAACTGCTGTTGGCATTTAACCCTATTCTATGCAAAATTCTGGTGCACTGACTTCAAGTAAAGTTAAATCACGGAGTTGACCGTGGTTAAATTTGGCCATGTGTCACGCCAAATTTTATCGAGATGACTAGGGTTTTGCAGTCGTACGATTTGAAGATGGGGGAGCGCTTCGATGTACTGAGACAGATTCAAGGTATCGAATACCTTATACTGTGTTTGAAACGAACCCGCAAAGTTCATTAACCTATTAATCCAACTTACTTGGAGAAGAAATAAATGGTACCTTCATATGTGCCCACATTGCCTGTTTTTCTCTAACAAGGGGAATAAACGACAATCAGATTTTTTTACATTTCATGTGAATGGCCGTTTAGTTCAAAACATAACAACACCTCTCCCAAAGCAGTTCGATACAACTATCAAAAGTTATTGAGGAAATCAACTTTTAAGCTCTCTAAGCATGGTTAACGTGATAAAATAAGGCTGATTCTTTGTACACTACTTCGTACATAACGGTATGGAGAGGTGGGCTACAAAGTGGTGTGGCAACTGTCGTCATAGAAAAGTTGGACAGCAGCAAAAATGATTAATGAACAAGTTAACACAGTAAGCAGAAGATTGACTTTACTTGTATTTCTCCAAGCATACAAACACTTATTACAATGAATGCAGCAGAAACAGAATCCAGCTCTCAACGTCAACAAGGACGAAGCTGTATGAAATAAAGGACAAACGACGGTGCCAGAACCGTGACTAGGCGCCATCTGTGTAGTATTAAAGTGACTTTGGTGCAAATGGCCTGTGTGGCTGCCACTGGCCACCCTATATTGTGTTGGCAAAAGGCACTTATAGTCCAGACCTGCTGAAGGTGTAGCTTCGCAGGTGTGCGCCATTGGTTACACTGGATCCTGCGTGAGTGCTGTTACCATTTGACGGAACATTGCAATTCATTGCCAACCTCGATACGCCAGCATGGCAGTATCGATACTAGATACCACAATTTTGGTTGATAATCAGTGTGACTTTGTGTTAACGCTCTGGTTTATTGTGTGTGGCACCTAGATTGGCTTCCAGGGGAATTCAAATTATAAACAAAAGTGGATGGTATATTATCGTTTATGGGAAGTGTAAACCACAAAAAGTGGGAAAAATGTATTCCTACCTTTTTTATCCATACAGTCTTAGTTAACAAGCTTTTATAACTCCTCCGGAACAGGCTATGAAGGCCCAACGGTACCGACCGGCCACCGTGTCATCCTCAGCCCATAGGCGGCACTGGATGTGGATATGGAGGGGCAAGTGGCAAGTGGTCAGACCACCGCTCTCCCGGCCGTATGTCAGTTTCCGAGACCGGAGCCGCTACTTCTCAATCAAGTAGCTCCTCAGTTCGCCTCACAAGGGCTGAGTGCACCCCGCTTGCCTATAGCGCCCGGCAGACCGGATGGTCACCCATCCAACTGCTAGCCCAGCCCGACAGCGCTTAACTTCGGTGATCTGACGGGAAACGGTGTTACCACTGCGGCAAGGCGGTTGGGAACAATCTTTTATAGACGATCGTTAATTAAGAATTTTTCTTTGGATTGGAAACTATATTTTTGTATGCAGTAAATAGAAATAAGAATTCGTGCATGTTTCACAAAAAAAATGATAATCAGATGTGTCACTTAGCGTATATTTGATGAATTTTATATTTAAATGATGTAGGCATTCAACTGAACAGAAAAGAAACAAAAAAAAGTAATGATCGAAACAAGACACTTTACATTTCTTCTTTTATACTGGAGCCATCAGTTCTTTTATTTTCAAGAAGTGATGCATTCGCATCGACCAATTCGTGAAGCATTACCATTTCGTACTTCAAAAAAATTGGTTTTCCTTTCTTTTCCATTTCGCCAAACATAAACGAAAGTGTTAGCAGCGAGGTATAAGCACACTTCTGCTTGTTGATGAAAATGAGAGCATCTGACAATGGCGTCACCCAGCGGCGACTGACTAGAAAACTTCTATATGTAAGATAGTCGTAAATAAATTAGCATTTCTATTAACTTCTCTGCATCTCAATGGCGTCATCCATTGGAAATGAAATCCAAAGTTGGCTGACAATGGTTTCCTGACCGGACAATAACGTTCCTGCACCGCAGAGACAATTTAAATGCGGTTTACTTTCAACCGTATATCATGCGTGCTGGGTTGCCTTGCTTTCGACCGAGGTTAGTGCACTCGGCCATTAGTGTCATACTGGCGCCTACAGTTACGGAGGTCTGTGATACTGTGCCTGGTGCGTGAGTGGAATTGCGCGACTCGTCACATCAAAACGTTCTTTAGAAAGGTCCTCGTATATACGCATGGCTCTTGCCACGGCTGGCAACGCTGTAGCTACACGACTCGTAATCATGGGTCCCCTGGCAGCGCAGAGTGTAGGGCCGGGTTCCGTGCCGTGGCGCCACATATCGGGGACTATTAACAGCCGGTGCGGCGGTTCGGTCCCTGGGCAGAGCCGCTGGTGCTCCCTCGCCCGTATAGCACTGCGCCCACCCCCCGCTGCGCAGCTAGCTGGTAGCACCGGCACGGTGACAAACGCCGAAGAACGGCGGGCCCTGGCAGGCATATTTCGCGAAGGCGCGGCGCGCTTTTATCTATGCAAATGAGGCTCACTTTTCTGCCG